>NC_052626.1:100798646-101125789 GCF_016161935.1 Mauremys reevesii | reverse complement strand
GGGATGACGGTCCCCATGGATACCATGCAGAACTCCAGGTATATCATTACTTGTTGAGCTCCCGCAGGTGTAGGATAGGTCTGAGACCTCCCTTCACCTTGGGGATCAGGAACTAGTGGGGCTAGAACCTTTTGTCCCTTCGTCCTTGGAACCTCCTCTATAGCTCCGATGGTGAGGAGCGCCCGCACCTCTTGCAAGAGGAATTGTTCGTGAGAGGGGTCCCTAAGAGGGATGAGGAGGGATAGGCTTTTGCCCGATTGGTGTTAGGAGGACCCTGATTTTGGCCCCTTGGGGTCCCGACCAACGCCTATGACTGCCTCAGCGTCGCCTGCTGACAAAGCCCTGTCCTTGTCTAGGCACAGGGTAAGGGCGGTGAGGCTGGCGGAGAGGTCGGCAGTGAGACATCGGCATGTAGATGCCGAGAGGGAGTGCGTAGTGACCTCGCTGTCCTTTGGGCCTTGCAGCCTAGGGTCAGTTTTGAGAACAGGCCTTTGTCATTGAAGGACAAGTCCTGTATAGTGTGCAGCAGCTGCGAGGGAAGGCTCGATAACTGGAGCCATGAAATGCGCCTCATGGCAACACCCGAGGCCAGAGTCGTGGCTATGGAGATCGCTACATCCAACAAGGTCTGGAGGGAAGCTTTCGCCACTTCGGCCCTTTTTCCAGGAGGGCATCAAACTCTTGACTGGAGATTTGAGAAACTGACTCCATAAATTCTCTCACCGCCGCCCATAGTAACGGCTAAGCAGGGCTTGCCGGTTTGCTACGCGAAGTTGCAGGGTGCCTGCCGAGTACATCTTATGGCCCAGGAAGTTCATTCGCCTAGCCCCCTTGGACATAGGGGCTGGTACCTGTAGGCCATGGCGTTGCGTCTGATTGACGGACTAGATGACAAGGCAGCAGGGGGAAAGACGTACATATAGGTGCCCGTTGCCCCTGGAGGATACCATGCACATGCATTCAACTCCTGTGCCTACGGGCGGGATAGTGGCCACTTGGAGATTCATAGTGAATGCCACCCGTCTCGGGAGGTCCTGATGGGCCCCCAGGCCGATTAGGGGAGGGCCCAAGGAGTACGCTTCTGCCACCACCTCATCTGGGGAGGAGGGAGAAGAAAGGCCAGGGGCAAGTGGGTCCTGTGTGGGCTCACGCTCCTGGACGACCTGCTGATCCGGTGGGATGTGGGAATCCGGTGGAAGAACCGGACTTCCTCCGTACCGGTCGGAGGGGGACGGCTAACTGTCGCCCCTGGTACCCAGTGCTCTGACGGAACAGAGCGCGATGGGATCACAGGTAGGCCTTTGGCCTGATGGCACGCCCAAGATGTACAGGGCAGCCACTGATGGGGTCAGGGTCCTGGCCTGGAGCACCCGGAAGACTCTGGTGTGCACATCCGAATGGATGGCCATGGAGAAGTTAAGCCCTGGGCAGAGTCTCCCTCTCCAGCTCATGGCGCTCGACGCGGCACCGGGGATCGGTACCGTGAGGCCTACCGGTACCGGGAGCGAGAATGGGACCTGCGACCGGAGCGATGCCGGGAGGCTGATCGAGATCTCGAGGCTTGACGCTGGGAGTGGCTACGTGAGTTCAGTGCCTGGAGCGGTGCTGGGAGCTGGATCGGCACCGAGTGTACCAGGTCGGGGAACGGGACGCTGATCGGTGCCGCGGGTACGACCGGTACCGATATGGGGGATGGTGCCAGGACCGTGAACGGTGCCGGCACCGGGCTTGGCGACAGGACCGAGAACATCTGCGGGACTGCGATCGTGAACGGTGCCGCTCTGTGGTGCCGACGCAGGGTGGCGTGAGCAAGACAGGCTCGCCGATAGACAATATAACCCGCACCGGCGGTGCCGGGGGTTAAAGCAACGCAGGCTCTGCCCTTGCCATCAAATCCCTCGCTGTGGAAATGTTTCCAGCGTGGAGGGAATAGTGAGCTCAACCACAGCTCGCACCGGGGAGCGTTCAGGTGCTGGACTCGACGGCTCTTGCGTGGCCGGAGTCAACGGTGCTGATACTGTCAGTGCCGCAGCAGGTACAGGTGTCGGGCAGTGCGACGTAGTAGAGCGCTCGGGCTGCGGAGCAGGTGGCTCTGACGCAGCTTAATAGTGAGCTCGACCACAGTTCGTACCAGGGAGCTTTCCAACACCGGACTCGACGGCTCTTGCCTGGCCGGAGTTAACGGTGCGGATATTGTCGGTGCCGCGGCAGAAATCGGTGCCAGGCGATCTGACTGAGCATAGCGCTTGGCTGCCGAGCAGGCGGCTCGGACGCAGCTTAATAGCGAGCTCGACCACGGTTTGTACCGGGGAGCTTTCCAGCACCGGACTCGACGGCTCTTGCCTGGCCGGAGTTAATGGTGCGGATATTGTCGGTGCCGCGGCAGACATCGGTGCCGGGCGATCCAACTGAGCATAGCGCTCGGCTGCGGAGCAGGCGGCTCGGACGCAGCAAGGATATTGTGCCTCTTCATCCTCCAGGAGAGGGATCCATGCCGAGTGGACGTCGGAGCCAGCGACGGCCGGTGCCGAGAGGCCTTGGCGGTACCGGCGATCCGGTGCCGAGGGAGCGCTCCTTAAAGACTAACCAGCGCTTGGTGCCGAGAGCGGAGGAGCAAGAGCTGCCTCCCTCAGGAGCTGTTTGAGACGAAAGTCCCGCTCCCCTTTGTTCTTGGATTAAAGGCCTCACAAATGCGGCACTTATCTGTGAGGTGAGATTCCTCGAGGCACTTAGGAGAGGATCTCTTGTCGGCATCGGCTTGTGGCCGGCCGAGCATTATAAAACCCTGTGGACCGGGCATCGGACCCGGCATCAGGTGAGGGGAAGGGGATAAACCCCGAACTCCTGTGAAATAAATACACTATACTATACTACAAACAAATAAAGTTAACTACAACTATAAACATCTAAACTATATACTTAACGAGAGAAACTACGAGTAGCTAGGGAAGTGGTGGTCAGCTAAGCCGCGCTCCACTGTTCCAACGACCGACACGGGCGGTAAGAAGGAACTGAGGAGTGGGTGGGTCGGCTGGTGTATATATCCGGCGCCATGGTGGCGCCACTCCAGGGGGCGCCCAGCCGACCCACTGAGTTGCTAGGGTAAAAGTCTTCCGACGAACGTGCACACGGCGCGCGCACACCTACATGGAATGGATATGAGCAATCACTCGAAGAAGAACTAACGATAGGGGGACTTCCTGTAAAGTTCAAAGTAGAAACAGGACTAGAGGCCCATGTTTGCCTATGAGACTATGGGCACTCTTCTTATATATCAGGGGTGGCCAAACCATGGCTTGAGAGACGCATGCAGCTCTTTTACAATTAAAGTGCGCTTGTGGAAACCCCACCCCCACCACCACCATTCTTCACCTATCAGACTGGGCGGGAGGGGTGCCCTGTTGTGAGGTGGGGGGGCCTAGGGGCTTCTGCCTAGCAGGGAGGCAGGGCTAGGAGCTTCTGCCCCACAGGAGGCACTTGCAGGCAGAAGCCCCACTGCAGGGCAGAAGCCCAAGCCCTAGCAAACATGCCTGGCACTTGAAGTTCCGAAGATTATTGTATCCGGCTTGGAGGGTCAGTAAGTTTTGCCACTCATGTGATATATATACAAAAAATATAAAACTACAAGAATTAGCTGACTTTGAACATCAAGTCAGAAGAAAGGTTATTTGGGAGTTCTAAACTGGTCACCTCACAACATGGTTTTATACAATTTGACACCACCAAGTTAGAGAGTCTCTGGGTAAAAACTGTCTTTGGATTTCTCATCAATAGAAACAAATAGCCTAGGAAAATTCCTGAATGGTTTTGTTCTAGTTAAGTCAAAAAACAGAGCTCAGGGAACATCTAGAGCACAATTTCGCAACCTGAGGTCATGACCCAAAATTGGGGTCCCAGAATCTATCAAAGAGTCGGGGGGGGGAGTCCTGCCCCTCAGGGACATGGGAGGCCCTTTGGAGCGGGTGTTGCAGATCGTATTCCACAAACATACACATACAGCCTGCAGAGGCAGCCCTGGCCCCACAGAGCTGGCTGGGCTCAGCCCTGATTCCTGGCATTGTGACCTAGTGCTCAGGGTTACAGCGTCACTCAGGTTTGGTCCAACTGCCGTTCTGTCATGATGACAAGGAGCTTCATGGGCCAATGTGAGTGAGTGGTGCTATGACGCCATGCACCAGGTTGCAACGCATGGCTGGCTCCCAACAGTGGGGCTGGACCAAACCTGAGCAGCACTGCAACCTCAGAGGTCACAATGGCTGGAGTGGGGAGCCAAGCCCAGCCACCCCTGTGGGACAGCAGCCACCTCTATTGTATGCATGGTGTACTTATTTAGTACTTATTATGTTAATATGTATAGTATATATTGTGGGTAGGAAATATTTAGTAAGCCAGAATTGTTTTGCATAAAGCTATTTACTGGATTCTGACAGGCCATCAAGGTTTACAAATGAGTCCTGAGCCCAAAAAGATTTAGTTAGAATCACTGATTTAGAGTATGTAACACAGCCTCACCCTTGGATGAATGTGGCTTTGTGAAAAAACAGGCAAATGTATAGTCTGATTTAAGTGGAAATCAGAGTTCACTTTGGGGAGAAATTTAGAGTGTGGTCAGAGTGTAAGCTTATTTCTATGAAAAAAAATCACACAGCAGGATGGCAGACCATCCACAGCCATTTTTGAAGACCACAAAGGTGGAGTCTTGCAAATGGGATCACCACGGAACATGAAGCCATGTCACCTAAAATCCAAAGACAAGTCTTCTATTCTGAAACGGATTAATCAAGTCTAGCATGTTGTTGAATCTAGTGTATGGCAGTTATTCTTAAGCCACTGTGCAGTTCTTTACAGCCCCAATAACTTCTACCTTTTGAGCTGGGATTAACTGAGACGTCTCTGTTTATTCAGTACCAGTCTGCAGAACGGATGAATGACGTACTGAACACTGTTTATTACCTGTTTGAAAAAAGACCCATTCACCAACAAATAATCTTGATCACTGCTTTTCAACTTGTGGATCATGTCCCCTGCAGGTCCCAAAAGGCAAGTAGTAGGTCACAAGGTGTTAAATTTTATTATAGCCAAAGCAATGAAAATTTCACTCCTCTGCTACCTACACACTCTCACCCTTCAAGGTCAAGTGTTATCCATCAATCTCTCCAAATACACACACAAACCAATTCTATAGGCTTATTGCTATTTTAATGGATACATTTACTATAAGAGTAAAAAAAAAAGTAAGGCTGTCACACAAATGTTTGATTTCAGATAAGGCTGAAAAACACTGGTCTAGATACAAGTAAACCAACACATTCCTTTTCCCAACACATGCTGCTACCCCTGCCAGAAATTTCATGAAGGTTCTCAATGTCATCGACAACCCAAAAGTAAGGACTCTATTGATGACATGCATTTTATCCCACTGCAAAATGAAAATATTTCCTGTTTGCTGGCTGGCTGGAATATGTGTCTTGTAGATTGAAAGTTGCAAACCAATTTACAGGATCTAGGGAAGAAGTATGGAGAACGGGATTACCATTTGAAATTTGAACTGGCAAACAAAAGAATTTCTCAGGTCTAAAATTGAACACGAGGCTTCTGATTTCTTAGGAACTAGAAAATATTGGAATAGAACCCTTTTCCTCCAATACTGAAGGGGAACCTCCTCTATAGCACTGAGAGCCAGCAAAGGTTGAACCTCCTGCTGAAGGAGACTTTTCTGAGAAGGGTCCCTAAAGAGATGGATTGGGGTAGGAATTTCTTGGAATTGCATAGAGTGACCTCGCTGAATTATTTCCAGTACATATTATTGTGGTATTATTTCTCCATTCCTCCTGGAATGGTCCCAAAAAGGGGTAGGAAAAGTGAAAAGAACTTCCAGGGCTGGTTGGCAGCACTCGATATACATGTCAAAATTACTGCACTTGGAGCCGTACAACACCTTAGAATTCATCTTAGTAAATGCTGACAAAGGTCTCCTCTTACAGAATCACCCTTTGTTCTTAGAGAAATCTGATGTTCTCTGATAATAGAGTAGTGGCAGACTGCTATGCAGTGGTGCAAGTAGAATTTATGCATGAGAGGGACACAAAGAGGGGGTACAAGTTGGGGGGGGCATGTGGCCTCCCCACGTGACTCCTCCGTGCTCTGCACCCAGCCCGGGCCCCCAGGCTCTCCCCATCCCCCCTCCATGATCCATCTCACATTACCTGGTGGGGGTGGGGCGGAGGAGGCTCTGTCCTCTTCCTGCACCAGACACTTCTAAACGGCAGGGCTCTCCGGAACCGCAGCAGCAAAAAGAGCAGAATGTGGGCTCCTCCAGCACGGATGTACTGCCCCCCAGCCCTGTCCTCTGGTGGGACTGATGTATAGACCCCTGACAGCAGACACAGCTGCGTGGAAGGGCTGAGGGTGGTAAAGCCATGCCAGCGAAGCTGCTGGCATGGGGTCACCTGGTGGCCCCACTTTCTGCTCCTCCGGTGTCTTCCCAGTATGGAGTACCAGCTATAAATATCTTACTGGTATGGCGTACCATACTGCCCTACTTGCACCACTCCTGCTATGATGAGTATGTTTATTCTTGTGCTGGGAAGTTGAAATACATAGTGCCCATAATGTGACTCAAGAATCCTTCAACAAATGTAACGACTCCACAGTTTTGGAACTGAACAGATGATTTCCTTCAAAAGGAAGGTCTTCTGGCGTAGTCTGAACCTTCTTTAGCAATCCAAATGACTAGAGCCATGATATGTTGCATGATGATCGCTATCAATCGCAAAGCTATATCTGCAGAATCAATTGAGGCCTGTAGTGAGGTCTTCAGTATTAATGGACCCTCCAAGATTTAAATTCTTCCCTGGAGTCAGAAGAAAGTTTTTTGAGAAACTCAGCAACCTTGCTCCGCACAAGGAAATCATAATGTGAAAGAAGGGTCTGATAATTCACTATGCAAAACTGAAGGCTAACTTACGAATAACTCTTTTTCCTCAGAAGGTCCAATCTTTTTTATTCCTTCTCCTTTGGAGTAGTCCTAAAACACTGATATTTTGACTTCTCTTGTGCCATGGGTCACAACTAAAGACCGCAGAGGAAGATGAATGTAGAAAATAGTCAAAGCCTGCTAAAGGAACCTGATAGTTTTTTTCAAATTTTGTAGAGGTTGGTGGTACAGATTGGAGTCTGACATAACTAAGTCTTCATTTATATCACACAAGCCCCTCCGTAGTGGATGTATGTAATAAGTTCAACAATTTATGCCCTTTCTCTTGGACAGGCTGAACTGCATTTCCACAACTTCTGCCACTCTAAGTCATTCCACAATCATCTGCCAAGGACATCTGGGGGGAGCCACACCCTCATCTAGTGTCTGTGTCCTGGGACAGCTTCAGGAACTTGTTGAGGTATATATTCACAGAATCTGATGTGGAGAAGATTTCAGTCAGCAAAATGAGTTCTTTTCTGTTCTTGCCAGGAAGAAGGAGATCTAGTTCTGGAACCAGAAGCTGAAGAATGCTTAAATGTAGGATATGAGCCCCATGGATGCCAGTCAGGCCAAGCAGTTTGTCCTTATGGGTATGCCAGAGCGGGCATATCCATTGGGGGCATTTGAACTAACATGCCTATATTTACCCATACGCCTGACCTGACTCTCAAATAAATAAATAGTCAGTCCTGAGAGGTATCCCAAAGCCTAAGAGCTTGAAACACCTCCACTAATAGAAGATGAAGAAGAATATCCATCTTCTTCTAAGGGACCTGCTTGCAAGGCAGTCTGAGAATTACCCCCTGAAAGGGGCTTACCACCATACCTCCCATGTGACTTAAAAAGCATCTCCTGATTGACAGAAACCTCTAATAAGTGGGAGTTAGGCTGCATGGAAATAGTCAAATCATTGTGTGCCATATGCTTCGGCACCAGGTGGTGCTGTGGCATAGGTTGGCCTTGTAATTACAAAGCCTATGCTGGGGATACTAGCAGCAGTAGCACTACTGCCATAGGCATCAGAACTGGGATTATTGAAGCAGCAGCAACTGGCTTCAAATGCACAGGGCCTGACAGCTGCTGTGCTGAGACTGTCTGCACTAAGCAAATCAACACTGCAGAAGATTGTAAGTGTGCCAGCATCTGAGGCACATAATCAGAGCTGGTCTACGTGTTTTACCGCCCCAGATAGAAAATTATTTTTGTGCATCCCTCCCCATCCCCGCCCTGTTCCCGTCCCCCAGCGAAAGGCATAAGCAAACACACACACACACACACACACACACACACACAAACCCAGCTCTTTCTTTTGGAGGAAGTCTTGCCAGGAAATCTTCCTCTGCACTCCTGAGGAGCGACGCTTGTCCCTGCTCACAGCGGCAATGGCAGGAGTGACCGGAGTCCCAGAGGTTAAGGCAGTTGATGGGGCACTTTTCACTGTGGATTGTGCCCGACTAGTGGGGTCCTGTCTCCCATCTAGTTCAGAGACTAGCCTCATACGTTTATTTAAAAGGAATAACTTCTTCCTATTATTCCTAGATTTAGTTGTCCTTCCAGTAAGGGCTATACAATCCTTACATGTCTCTTTTACATGGCCCTTCCCTAAATGGTCAAGACAGCGTACATGTGTGTCACTAATGGTCATAACTACCCAAGAAGACTCATGAAATTTAAGACCCAGGGGTCTCCGTCCCAACATAATGCCGGATGCCCCTGTACAGGGCAGAAAATAAACTAAATAAAGCTAAAACCTACTAAATTTAAATAACCAATAAACTACTTATAAAAAAATAATTAAATATGTGACTGGGGGAAAAAGTGGACAGTATAGCTGGATCTCAGTTCCAGCAAAGAGCAGTGGAAAGGAACTGAGGGTTGGCTTGTCACTCTGCCCCCTTTATACCTTTGAAGGAAGAGAGGGATTCAAGGTCATCAAGGGAGCAGGTGCAACCAATAGACACTGCTGGCTAAAGCATTCTGACATCCAGAGCATGTAGTGCAAGTACACCATAATTGGAACACACAAACGCTTGAAAAAAACCCTCAGATTTCATCAATCCTGGTAAGAGTCAGAGAGGCATATGAGGTGCGGAACCTAACCTGCCCAACTGACATTCTAGCAATAACTAAGCCTTATCACCAAGGAAAGCCTGATTGCCAGATACAAAGATGTATTGCAGACCTTGGGGAGCTTCAGTAACAGCATCATAAACATACAGCTTACTTGTTGTCTGCAGATGTTGGAAGATATCCTTAAGCCTATCTAGCACAATGAAAGGTACTCTGCACAAAATTTAGAAAATAGATTTGTAAGCAGAGTTCAGGGACTCAAAAACTGGTTTAACAGTCTTGTGATTACATAGAAGAATGGCACACTGTGGATACGTCTGGACTCATGGACCTGAAAGTCAGTACACACAGACAACAGCACATCATAGTCATCACACAGTACTTTGAGCTGTGTGTCAGGAAAGACAATAGTCTCCACCTTGTCAGAGAAGGGTCCCTAAAGAGATGGATTAGGGGTAAGAATTTCTTGGAATTGCATAGAGTGACCTCGCTGAATTATTTCCAGTACATATTATTGTGGTATTATTTCTCCATTCCTCCTGGAATGGTCCCAAAAAGGGGTAGGAAAAGTGAAAAGAACTTCCAGGGTTGGTTGGCAGCACTATTGCAGATACTATTCTTGATTAACAGGCTGGAATTTGGCAGATAAGGTTGGATAAGTTATCTTTGTGTATCTGCACACTCAATAACCCTATGAGGAACATACCATTTTTGCCACCTGCCATGTGGAATCAAGTCTGCAACCAGGTATTCCAGCAGAAACATCAGGAGATCTTTGGCCATATTCAAGGAATTATTATATCAATTATATTATCATTATGGAAGGGACAACAGAGCAGCATAACCAAATCTTGCACCCAGCTGATAGGAATGGCATATACCAAAAAATGTTAAGTTCAAGAAAGAAACAATTCAATTCTAAACTTTGCGAACAGGGGCTGCTAACAGGGAGTTTCACAAGGGAGTTTGGAAGGGGAGTGGGAAGGGGGCAAGGTTCACTTGCTGTTCTTTAAAACCTATAAACTAAACTACATTCACAACTTCTTTATTTAAACAAAACCCTTTCATTAACTAGGTAGCTGCAGGAGACAATGCAGGCAGAAGCCCAGCACCAGAGTGGGGGCTATCCAGTATATTGCGCTGAGTGCAGCATGTATGATTACCTGCCCTGTGGGTGGGTGGCATATGTGTGCATTTGGTGCAAGGAGCTCCTGGCCCTCAGAGACCGCATACGGGCTTTGGAGGCCAGGGTGGCAGAACTGGAGGAGCTAAGGGAGGCAGAGAGGTATATTGATGAGGCTTTCCGGGACCCTGTAAAATTGTCCCACCTCTGGGCAGACAGCCCCTGCGCTATTGAGGAAGATGAAAGGCCCAGGGAAGCAGAGCAGTCAACAGGAGCAGAGGGAAACCTTCCCATAGTTAGGACCCTTCTTCCAGATGGTGTTAGGATATCCTCTCGCACTGAGGTTACCTCTCCAGGGGAGGGAACTCCAGTCACTAGGAAAAGGCAAGTGTTAGTAATGGGAGATTTGATCATTAGAAACATAGATAGTTGGGTTTGTGATGACTGGGAGAACCATATGGTGACTTGCCTGCCTGGTGCGAAGGTTGCGGATCTCTTGAGGCATCTGGATAGACTTATGTGTAGTGCTGGGGAGGAGCCGGTGGTTGTGGTACATGTAGGTACCAATGACATAGGGAAGGGTAGGAGAGACGTCATGGAGGCCAAATTTAGGGAAGAGACCAAAATCCAGGACCTCTATGGTGTCATTCTCAGAAATGCTCCCAGTTCCATGTGCAGGGCCAGGTAGGCAGGCAGAGCTTAAGAGTCTCACTGAATGGTTGAGCCGATGGTGTAGAGAGGAGGGGTTTAGATTCATTAGGAACTGGGGAAACTTTTGGGATGGGGGGAGCCTATACAGGAGAGATGGGCTCCACTTAAACCAAAGTGGAACCAGACTGCTGGCACTAAACATTAAAAAGGTTGCAGAGCAGTTTTTAAACTAGGAGATGGGGGAAAGCCAACTGCTGCAGAGGAGCACGTGGATCGGACAGAGACTTCTCTTAGAGGCAAGTCTATTGATAGGGATTCTCTAGGGTACAGTCAGGAGCAGAGGATGGAAGAGGATAATGTAAGGGCCAGATCAGACGAGAAACATTCACATAAAGAATCGGACACATCAGAAAAGGGCAGACAAATAAATAGTGACAAGTTTTTAAAGTGCTTGTACACAAATGCTAGAAGTCTAAATAATAAGATGGGTGAACTAGAGTGCCTCATGATGAAGGAGGATATTGATATAATAGGCATCACAGAAACCTGGTGGACTGAGGACAATCAATGGGACACAATCATTCTGGGGTACAAAATATATCAGAAGGACAGAACAGGTTGTGCGGGGGGGGGGGAGTGGCACTATATGTGAACGAAAATGTAGAATCAAATCAAGTAAAAATCTTAAATGAATCCACATGTTCCATAGAATCTACTATCATAGAATAGATAGTAATTTCATGCTCTAATAAGAATATAACATTAGGGATCTATTATCGACCACCTGACCAGGACAGTGATAGTGATGATGAAATGCTAAGGGAAATTAGAGAGGCTAAAAAATTAAGAACTCAATAATAGTGGGGGATTTCAATTATCCCCATATTGACTGGGAACGTCACCTCAGGATAAAATGCAGAGACAAAATTTCTCAATACTTTAAATGACTGCTTCTTGGAGCAGCTGGTACGGGAACCCACAAGGGGAGAGGCAACTCTCGATTTAGTCCTGAGTGGAGCGCAGGAGCTGGTCCAAGAGGTAACTGTAACAGGACCACTTGGAAATAGTGACCATAATACAATAGCATTCAACATCCCTGTGGTAGGAAGAACATCTCAACAGCTCAACACTGGTATTTAATTTCAGAAAGGGGAACTATGCAAAAATGAGGAGGTTAGTTAAACAGAAATTAAAACATACAGTGACTAAAGTGAAATCCCTGCAAGCTGCATGGGTACTTTTTAAAGACACCATAAGAGAGGCCCAACTCCAATGTATACCCCAAATTAAGAAACACAGTAAAAGAACTAAAAAAAGAGCCACCGTGGCTTAACAACCATGTAAAAGAAGCAGTGAGAGATAAAAAGGCATCTTTTAAAAAGTGGAAGTCAAATCCTAGTGAGGTAAATAGAAAGGAGCATAAACACTGCCAAATTAAGTGTAAAAATGTAATAAGAAAATCCAAAGAGGAGTTTCAAGAACGGCTAGCCAAAAACTCAAAAAGTAATAACAAAATGTCTTTTAAGTACATCAGAAGCAGGAAGACTGCTAAATAACCAGTGGGGTCCCTTGATGATTGAGATACAAAAGGAGAGCTTATAGACGATAAAGTCATTGCAGAGAAACTAAATGGATTCTTTGCTTCAGTCTTCACAGCTGAGGATGTTAGGGAGATTCCCAAACCTGAGCCGGCTTTTGTAGGTGACAAATCTGAGGAACTGTCACAGATTGAAGTGTCACTAGAGGAGGTTTTGGAATTAATTGATGAACTTAACAGTAACAAGTCACCGGGACCAGATGGCATTCACCCAAGAGTTCTGAAAGAACTCAAATGTGAAGTTGCGGAACTATTAGCTATGGTTTGTAACCTGTCCTTTAAATCGGCTTCTGTACCCAGTGACTGGAAGATAGCTAATGTAATGCCAATATTTAAAAAGGGCTCTAGAGGTGATCCCGGCAATTACAGACCGGTAAGTCTAACATCAGTATGGGGAAAATTAGTTGAAACAATAGTAAAGAATAAAATTGTCAGACACATAGAAGAACATAAATTGTTGGGCAAAAGTCAACATGGTTTCTGTAAAGGGAAATTGTGTCTTACTAATCTTTTAGAGTTCTCTGAAGGGGTCAACAAACATGTGGAGAAGGGGGATCCAGTGGACACAGTATACTTAGATTTCCAGAAAGCCTTTGACAAGGTCCCTCACCAAAGGCTCTTACGTAAATTAAGTTGTCATGGGATAAAAGGGAAGGTCCTTTCATGGATTGAAAACTGATTAAAAGACAGGGAACAAAGAGTAGGAATAAATGGTAAATTCTCAGAATGGAGAGGGGTAACTAGTGGTGTTCCCCAAGGGTCAGTCCTAGGACCCACTACTATTCAACTTATTCATAAATGATCTGGAGAAAGGGGTAAAGAGTGAGGTGGCAAAGTTTGCAGACGATACTAAACTGCTCAAGATAGTTAAGACCAAAGCAGACTGTGAAGAACTTCAAAAAGATCTCACAAAACTAAGTGATTGGGCAACAAAATGGCAAATGAAATTTAATGTGGATAAATGTAAAGTAATGCACATTGGAAAAAACAACCCCAACTATACTTACAATATGATGGGGGCTAATTTAGCTACAACGAATTGGGAAAAAGATCTTGGAGTCATCGTGGATAGTTCTCTGAAGATGTCCACACAGTGTGCAGAGGCAGTCAAAAAAGCAAATAGGATGTTAGGAATCATTAAAAAGGGGATAGAGAATAAGACGGAGAATATATTATTACCCTTATATAAATCGATGGTACGCCCACATCTTGAATACTGCATACAGATGTGGTCTCCTCATCTCAAAAAAGATATACTGGGGCACTAGAAAAGGTTCAGAAAAGGGCAACTAAAATGATTAGGGGTTTAGAACAGGTCCCATATGAGGAGAGTTTAAAGGGGCTAGGACTTTTCAGCTTGGAAAAGAGGAGACTAAGGGGGGATATGATAGAGATATATAAAATCATGAATGATGTGGAGAAAGTAGATAAGGAAAAGTTATTTACTTATTCCCATAATACAAGAACTAGGGGCCACCAAATGAAATTAATAGGCAGCAGGTTTAAAACAAATAAAAGGAAGTTCTTCTTCACACAGCGCACAGTCAACTTGTGGAGCTCCTTGCCTGAGGAGGTTGTGAAGGCTAGGACTATAATAGCGTTTAATAGAGAACTGGATAAATTCATGGAGGTTAAGTCCATTAACGGCTATTAGCCAGGATGGGTAAGGAATGGTGTCCCTAGACTCTGTTTGTCAGAGGGTGGAGATGGATGGCAGGACAGAGATCACTTGATCATTGTCTGTTAGGTTCATTCCCTCTAGGCACCTGGCATTGGCCACTGTCGATAGACAGGATACTAGGCTAGATGGACCTTTGGTCTGACCCAGTACAGCTGTTCTTATGTTCTTAAACTATTTTTATAAAAACTATGAGACAGACAGTGATAGTGCAAGGAGTTAGACCTTTGGAAGAAAAAAGGCTGTACGGGAAAAGAAACTTGCAGCTCCATGTAGTAATGACATGGATGCAAAAAGGATGGTCAAGACACGAAAGAGATGTTGTTCCTGCTACTAAATCCTTCTTGCCTATGAAGGATCTGCTTTTGTGTTAGGACAGAACCCTATTTGTAGGAGAAAAGGTGGCTGTATCTAACATAGTATTGTTTCAGCTATATGAAATTTACCAGGGCATGCAGAGAACCAAGCAATAACATACTGGACTGGCATATCTGGAGATATTGAGAAGATAATAAAAGGATGTTCAAGGTGTGCATGTAGCAGTCCCAGCAATTCAAAAGAGCTATCATGAGTTTATGAGATCTCAGACAATGGGAAATACGTATTTGTTTGAAAAATACTAAACCACATGTAAAAATGGCAAGATCTATATTCAAAGTATTCAAGAGTGATAAAGATCCCAGATAAAACTGCCAATTCAATTATTGCTAAACTAAAAGCACTATTTATCTGGCATGACACACTGCAACCACTTATATGCAACTGTGTCCCATTTGTAAGTTTTTAGTTCCAAATGTCTGCAAAAGAGAGGAATTTGGGTGAACAAGTGTTGCAGACAAAGTCATTGCTCAAAAATGAAGGGGAATCAGGGACAAATGCACACTTGGTCATTATGGAATGCCGCAATGTGCCAGTGACTAGCACATCATTAATCATATTCATCAACTCAATTGTTAATGGGAAAATTGCTCAGAGGACAGAAGCAGAATCCCAGTGGCAGCAGCCTTATAGAGATCTCAGAACCTGAGTAAAGTAAAAAAACATCTGGAAGAAGCTCAGAACACACAAAAGCAGTTATCTAATCATAAAGAAAGATTTCTTACAGTTGAAGTAGGAAGTCCATGTCAGGATGGAAGTAAGTACCAGATGACTGCCTGCTCTTTTGGACATGTCAGACAAAGACATTATTCCTGTGCAATATAGAGACCACTGGAAAAACAGATGCTTGAAGACCTACAAGTGCAGACTCTGGAAGGTTGCAGCTTGTGTAAAATCAGTTCAATATCATGTAGGATCAAGAACTGCCTAACGAACACCAAGGGCCACAGAGAGCAGTCTCTAGCAAAATAAACCATTTGAAAAAAAGAGAGACTCCCATGACCAAAACATCCAATGGTGGAATTATTCATGTGAGAAAAGGCTATGGGACTATATGCTTTTAAAGAATAGTATCTTTAAAATGATTTTATGGAGGGTCAGGTACTGGTGACTTCTGACGATATCAGCATTATTTCTGAGTTATATGTTAGTTAAATTTTTTAATTGGTTTATAGTTTTATATTATAGTCATATAATTAATTGATTTAAAAGAGGAGGATGTAATGGACTGTGCCTATTACTCCTGGGGGAATCTGCGCATGCGCAGAATTTATGTCCAGGCAGATTTCTTTGCTTCCCTGCAGAAATATGACTTTCTGACAGGGAAGCAAACGGAAGCCACAGGAATGGTCATGCAACCACTGCAGTATGTTTCGGGTGCCCATGGCAGCCGACAGAGAGGTAAATCACTGTGGGGCAGGAGACAGGACTGGGGAAGACCTGGCTGGTGGCTCCTACCCTGCACTGGGCTCAGCTGCTAGTCCTGGCTGGGTGGGAAGGATTGGACTTCCTCTTCCTCTGCACAGCACCCGGTGCCAGGTCAGACCCACCCCAAGATTCCTCCCTTGGCTGCAGGAAGCTCTTCAAACTAACACATCCCCACTTCCTGCACCCACCGCTCCTCAGCTGCATGGGGAGGGATCCCTCTACAGGGGGCTGCTCCCCCATCTGCCCAACCCTGTTGCATCCAGATCACCTCATACTCAGACCCTCCTGCCGAGCCTCACTCCCCCTGCACTCAGAATCCCCCACCCCGATGAGCCACACTCCCCCTGCCCCTGGACCACACTGACAAGCCACCCACACCTGAATCCCCACACCATCAAGCCCCAACCAGCTGCACCTGGGTCCCCACCCCACTCACCCAGCATCTGGACCCCCCACTGAGCGTCCCCCATCCAGACCTCCGCCCTCGCTGAGCTTTATCCCCCACACACCAAGCCGCAACCACCTTCATCAGGACCCCCCGCAGAGTCCCATTACCATTACACCCAGAACCCCTCAACAAGCCCCTGCACATCCAGATCCCCCCGTACCCAGATCCCCCACTGAGCCGCCCAAACCCAGATTGCCCCACACAGAACCCTCTCAACCCACAACTGGATCCTGCCACACTAAGCCCCTCCACACTTGGATCCTGCCTTGCTGAGCCTGTCTGCCCACACCTGGTGCACCTGGCATGGAGGGGCATGGCCCTGGTGTGTTTCTGGAGCAGGCCCGGTCCTTGTGCTGTGTCAGGGTTGGATGCAGCCTCACTTCTGAGTTCGTGTCCCCAGGGAATGGCGGGGAAGGAGCTGCACAGTGACCTCCCACTTCAGTGCAGCCAGTAGCCTGTTCTTCCCAATGCCATGCTGGAGCCTTCACATTTATTTGACAAATAAAATTTGCAGAATTTTAAAATATTGTGCGTAGAATTTTTAATATTTTGGAGCAGAATGCCCTCAGGAGTAGCTTTTAGAGATCTGGAAATTCCCAACACTTGGTTGGATGTGGGTGTGACTGAACAAGGTGGAGGGACTGCAGCAAGAGATAGTTTGTTGGAATCATCTGTGTTATTTCTCTGTGTTAGATGCCAGACTTCAAATCATGAACATTACACTGCAGAGATCAAACTTTAGGCGATCTGGGAAATGCCTGTGAATTCTGGGAAGTATTCGGAGTGGATGGAGACCAGATCCTATCCTGTCTGACCGGTCTAGTCCTTCCTCATAATTGCTAGTAGCAGTGGTGAGATTGCAGATGATGCAGAAACTGACCTTAGTAAGCAAAAATATTATGGGTGCTCAAATGTTAAAAAAAGGTTAAAAAAAAATCTTATTAGGAGAGTTCCCAGTAGTCTCACATTCAGAGCAGAAACTGCAGAATGGGAATACTGTAATGAAGACAAACAAAGACAGACAAAACAGGTAAATCTTGTTTTTTCAAAAAAGTGTCGGAGGAAACCCCAAATTCTTTTGAAATCTGGAACAAAAAAGTAGCCTACTATTAGACTTGGGTATACATAAGAACATAAGAAAGGCCGTACCGGGTCAGACCAAAGGTCCATCTAGCCCAGTATCTGTCTACCGACAGTGGCCAATGCCAGGTGCCCCTGAGGGAGTGAACCTAACAGGCAATGATCAAGTGATCTCTCTCCTGCCATCCATCTCCATCCTCTGACGAACAGAGGCTAGGGACACCATTCTTACCCATCCTGGCTAATAGCCATTTATGGACTTAGCCACCATGAATTTATCCAGTCCCCTTTTAAACATTGTTATAGTCCTAGCCTTCACAACCTCCTCAGGTAAGGAGTTCCACAAGTTGACTGTGCGCTGCGTGAAGAAGAACTTCCTTTTATTTGTTTTAAACCTGCTGCCTATTAATTTCATTTGGTGACCCCTAGTTCTTGTATTATGGGAATAAGTAAATAACTTTTCCTTATCCACTTACTCAACATCACTCATGATTTTATATACCTCTATCATGTCCCCCCTTAGTCTTCTCTTTTCCAAACTGAAGAGTCCTAGCCTCTTTAATCTTTCCTCATATGGGACCCTCTCTAAACCCCTAATCATTTTAGTTGCTCTTTTCTGAACCTTTTCTAGTGCTAGAATATCTTTTTGAGGTGAGGAGACCACATCTGTACACAGTATTCGAGATGTGGGCATACCATGGATTTATATAAGGGCAATAATATATTCTCAGTCTTATTCTCTATCCCCTTTTTAATGATTCCTAACATCCTGTTTGCTTTTTTGACCGCCTCTGCACACTGCGTGGACATCTTCAGAGAACTATCCACGATAACTCCAAGATCTTTTTTCTGACTCGTTGTAGCTAAATTAGCCCCCATCATGTTGTATGTATAGTTGGGGTTATTTTTTCCAATGTACATTACTTTACATTTATCCACATTAAATTTCATTTGCCATTTTGTTGCCCAATCACTTAGTTTTGTGAGATCTTTTTGAAGTTCTTCACAGTCTGCTTTGGTCTTAACTATCTTGAGTAGTTTAGTATCATCTGCAAACTTTGCCACCTCACTGTTTACCCCTTTCTCCAGATCATTTATGAATAAATTGAATAGGATTGGTCCCAGGACTGACCCTTGGGGAACAGCACTAGTTACCCCTCTCCATTCTGAGAATTTACCATTAATTCCTACCCTTTGTTCCCTGTCCTTTAACCAGTTCTCAATCCATGAAAGGACCTTTCCTTTTATCCCATGACAGCTTAATTTACGTAAGAGCCTTTGGTGAGGGACCTTGTCAAAGGCTTTCTGGAAATCTAAGTACACTATGTCCACTGGATCCCCCTTGTCCACATGTTTGCTGACCCCTTCAAGAACTCTAATAGATTAGTAAGACATGATTTCCCTTTACAGAAACCATGTTGACTATTGCTCAAGAGTTTATGTTTTTCTATGTGTCTGACAATTTTATTCTTTACTATTGTTTCAACTAATTTGCCCGGTACCGACGTTAGACTTACCGGTCTGTAATTGCCGGGATCACCCCTAGAGCCCTTTTTAAATATTGGCGTTACATTAGCTAACTTCCAGTCATTGGGTACCGAAGCCGATTTAAAGGACAGGTTACAAACCTTAGTTAATCGTTCCGCAACTTCACATTTGAGTTCTTTCAGAACTCTTGGGTGAATGCCATCTGGTCCCGGTGACTTGTTAATGTTGAGTTTATCAATTAATTCCAATTAATTTGTCCCGGAACAAAATATTTGCAGAAGAAAGGCAACTTAGTAAGTAACAGTGTTAATAAAATCTTGATTTACCTGTATAACAGCATCAATATTGAATTTTAAGCCACCTTTATATGTACGATAATTGTGAACTTGTTTGTTTTGTAAGTGTGGCTTTGTAGTTCTCTGTATTTTGCACTAATTTCTTCTGTTTTTTTCTTGCATCCATCCTTAAACGTTATTATACATTCTATTTTAAACAACAGTTTCTACCTTCATCTGCATTTTCTCTTTTTTCCTGTTTTCTTTTTGTGATTGGCTAATAAAAATGTGTGTATTGCTTTTCCTGCATTATCCTATTTTGTTACTTCTTTCTTTCTTTCTCTTTATTAAGGTTTTTGTTTGTTTGTTTCATGTTCTTACCAGCCTCATGCACAATAAGTGAGACAGAAAAATTCTCATAGGCTCTTTGTTTTATAACTCCAAGTTCTGGGAAGGATAAATTATTTCCACAACAATTCCAAAATACATCTTTACCCTGATATAACGCAACCCGATATAACACGAATTTGGGTATAACGCGGTAAAGCAGTGCTCGGGGAGGACGGGGCTGCGCACTCTGGCAGATCAAAGCAAGTTCAATATAACGCAGTTTCACCTATAACGCGGTAAGATTTTTTGGCTCCCCGGGACAGCGTTATATTGGGGTAGAGGTGTAATGTATAAGCAGGTGCTCCTGCATCTCAATGGTGCCTACTTATGTGGCCACTCAGCTGCATGATGAACTGTATCCATATTTTATTCTGCAAGCCTTCATTTCTCAACTGAGGGGTCACAAGAAGAAAATGCAAATAAAAATTTATTTTAAAAAACCACTTGCCTTCAGCAGCTGTCTAATTGCTTTTAAGCTTACTTGTTTCCCAACAAGGCTATGCATGTTTATACAGTGAATAAAAAGTCACCTTCACTGAATCAGTCTCTGGGTGAATCCCAACACCTACTTCTACTACACATAATTGCAGAAAGAAAGGGCTGCTTTAGATTTTCCTGGCAGGCACCATTCTTCCTGCTATTTTTGCTAAGTGACTGAGAAGGCTCTAGTTATGGTAGATGAGGATTCAGAACCTGAGATACACATGTGGGAAGTGGGGAACTGATGTGGGGCAGGGAAGAGTTAAAGGAATAATTGTAGAAGATGGTCTTAACTTTTTTCTTAAGCACCATTAAGCTATGCATACATATATTTTGTTCACTAAAACAAACACAATCATCCACTGAAAATGTATCTTTTCCTTAAACAGAAAGTGACAGTTTGTGCAATATACTGCAAATATCTAACACAGTATCAAATATTATTATGACACAAGAATATATTCACTTATTCTGAGGTCCAGAAGGGGGTGATAGGTAGACCAATTTAAAGTCTCAAACTGTGGGTTGGGAACTCAAAGTGGGTGAAATCTATCATTTCATGATTTTAAGGAAAGGAAGAAGTGAGAGAAGTAGAATAAGGTCACTGTAGGTCTCTGCAAGGTCTCAGTGTGTATATGGTCTAGAGAGGAGGGATTTAAGTTTATTAGCAACTGGGAACCTTTTGGGAAAGGAATGGCCTATACAGGAGAGATGGGCTCCAGCTAAACCAAAATGCTGGCACATTAAAAAAATCTTCTCCAACCTTTTGAATTTTAACTAAGGGCTGGGGGAAAGCCAATAGGTGCAGAGGAGCACACAGTTCTGGCAAAGACATTCTGTACATAAGTGCTGGAACTAGGGATGCTGGGGGTGCTGCCACATCCCTAGACTTGAAGTGATTTCCATTATATACAGGTTTTACAGTTTGGTTCAATAGCCCTCAGCACTCCCATTATACAAATTGTTCCAACACCCCTGGTTTTGTAGGGATGAATTTATCAATGGGACACGGTAATATCAGGGTATAAAAGTATACAGTAGGTCACACCGGTGTGCGAGTGACATTATATGAAAGCATAGAGTCAAATAAGGTAAAAATATTATGTGAAACAAGCTGTCCCATACACTCTGTTGATAGAAATTTCATGTTTGACTAAAACGAGTATAGCAGTAGGAATATACTACTGACCACTTAACAAAGATGGTGATAGTGCTTGTGAAATGCTAAGGCAGGTTAAAGATGCTACAAAACCAGAAAGTGCAATAATAATTGGTGAGTTTCAACCATTCTCAGATTGACTGAGTAAATGTCACCTGAGGGCATAAAGCAGAGATAAAATTTCTAGACACCATAAATGACTGCTTCTTGGAGCAGCTAGTTCTGGAATCCACAAGGGTAGGGACAGTTCTTAATTTAGTCCTAAGCAGAACACAGGATCTGGTCCAAGAGGTAACTATAGATGAACCACTCAGCAATAGTGACCATAGGGTAATAATGTAATATCCTTTCAGGAGGGATAACACCAAAAAAATCACCACAGTAACTTTTAACTTTAAAAAAGGAAACTACATAAAAATGATGACATTTGTCGGATTGGAATTAAAAGCAACTGTCATAAATGCCTGCAGACAGCATGGAGACAATTTAAAAACTCCATAAAATAGTAACTTTAGCTCAGACTAAACATATACCCCAAATCAGAAAAGACTAAAAAGAGGACTAAAAGAATGCCACCATGGCTAATGAGCAGAGTAATGGAGGCTGCTAGAGGCAAAAAGGCATCCTTTAAAATTTGGAAGTCAAATCCTAATGGGGAAAATACAAAGATACACAAACTATGGCAGATTAACTGTAAAAATATAATAAAGCAGGCCAAGAAAGACTGTGAGAAGCAGCTGGCTAATGACTCAAAAACTAACAGTAAGAATTTTTTTTTAGTACATAAGAAGCAGGAAGACTGCCAAACAGGCAGTAGGTCCACTAGACAACCAAGGTGTTAAAGGAGCAGTCAAAGAAGACCACGCCATTTCAGAGAGGCTAAACCAGGGGTCAACAACCTATGGCACGCGTGCCAAAGACGGCACTCGAGCCGATTTTTAATGGCACCCTGTGGCCTGCCGGGACTCCAGTGTGCCAATAAAAATCCTGCCAGTGCTGTGCACTCCCAGGGGGGCAGTGTTTGGCTCCGCGGGGAGGGAAAGACGCTCCCTGCTCATCCGGAGCCCTGCCGCTGCACGCGCAGCGCTCTGAGGGGCAGGGCTGTGTGTTCCCGCGGGGCAGCGTGTCTGGCTCTGCTTGGAGCCTCATGGTAAGGGGTCCAGGGTCAGGGGGGTTGGATAAGGGGTGGGAGCAGTCAGGGGACAGGGAGCAGGGTCGTTGGATAGGGGGTGGGAGCCTGAGGGGGTGGCTAGGGGTGAGGGTCTCTGGAGGAGGCAGTCAGGAGCAGGGGGTAGATGGGGCATGGGAGTCCCGGGTCTGTTAGGGGTGGGGATGGATAGGGGTCAGGGCAGTCAGGGGACAAGGAGAAAGGAGGGTCCTGGGGGCAGTTAGGATGGGTGGGGTCTCTGGAGGCGGTGGTCAGGGGACAAGGAGCTGGGGGGTTGGATGAGTCAGGAGTTCTGGGGAGGCTGTCAGGAGGCAGGGGTGTGGAGAGGGGTTGGGGCAGGCAGGGATCTGGGGGGGAGGGTTGTATGGGTCCGGAGTTCTGGGGGTCCTGTCAGGGGGCGGGGAGCGGTTGGATAGACATGGGAGTCCGGGGGGTCTGTCTGGGGGTGGGGGTGTGGATAAGGGTCGGGGCAGTCAGGGGACAGGTAGGGGGTAGGGTCCTAGGGGGGCAGTCAGGGGACAAGGAGCAGGGAGGCTTAGATAGGGGATAGGGTCCTGGGGGGCAGTTAGGGGCAGGGGTCCCAGGAGGGGGTAGTCAGGGGACAAGGAGCGGGGGAGATGGTGGTTCTGAGGGGGGCAGTCACCCAGCCCTCTGACCTGAGCCCTGACCCCCCCACACACACACCCAGCTCTGAGCCCTGCACCCCCACACACCTCCAGACCCCTGCACCTCTCTCATACACACCCAGCCATCTGTTGACTCCTTCACCTCACCCCCCACGACTCCAGCCCTGACTCTGGCATCCCCACACATACCCAGCCCCCTCTGCCCTGATACCTGCACCCCCCTCAAATGCTCGCAGCCCTCCGCCCTGACTCTTGCACCCCCCCACATCCCCAGCCCCCCCACGTCCCATGCACCCCGCACATCCCCACCCCCACCCTGAGCACCAAACGGGAGCTCCTGCACGCTCCCCTCACATTCCCACCTGCACCCCTCACACCAAATGGGAGCTACCCAGGTAGAGTGCCCCCACACCCAAACCTCCTGCCCAAACCCTGAGCTCCCTCCCTCATTCTAGCTCCTGGCCAGACCCTTCATCCCCAGCTCTGTGCTCAGTGCACTCCCACCCTCAGCTCAGTGCAGAGAGAGGAAGAGAATGGGCCAGAACCAGGGAGAAGGTAGGTACCCACTATATGTGGGCAAGGCCAGGACCCCAGACCGGCAGCGGGGTGAGCGGGTCCGGCAGCCGGGATCCCGGCTGGCAGGAGCTGGCGGATGGAACCCCTGAGCAGCAGTGGGCTGAGCCGCTCAGCCCACTGCCGGTCTGAGGTCTCGGCCACCGGCCCTGCACAGCCTGCTGCCGGTCTGGGGTTCTGGCTGCTAGACCCTTCCCAGCTGGGGTCCCAGCCGCAGGCCCCACTCAGCCCACTGCCAGCCTAGGTGAACAGAACCCCAGACCAGCAGCGGGCTGAGCGGGCCAGCAGCGTAAGATCAACATTTTAATTTAATTTTAAATGAAGCTTCTTAAACATTTTGAAAACCTTGTTTATTTTACAATACAACACTAGTTTAATTATATAATATATAGACTTGTAGAGAGAGATCTTCTAAAAAACATTCAAATGTATTACCGGCATACGAAACCTTAAATTAGAGTGAATAAATGAAGACTCGGCACACCACTTCTGAAAGGTTGCCGACCCCTGGGCTAAACAAACTATTTGCATCAATCTTCACTGCAGAAGATGTGGGGGAGACAGCCACATCAGAACTATCCTTTTTGGGTGACCAATCTGGGTGTACTGTCCCTCACTGATGTGTCAATAGAATTGGATTTAGAACAAACTGATAAACTGAACAATAATCAGTCACCAGAAGTGTTCTGAAGGAACCCAAATATGAAATTTCAGAATTAGTGCTGTTGCTGAAACAAGCCTCTCTACCAGATTATTAGAAGGTAGCTAATGTAACACCAATTTTTAAAAAGGGCTCCAAAGGCAATCCTAGCAATTAAAGATAGATGAGTCTAACCTTGGAGTCACCATGAACAGTTCTCTGAAAACTTCAGCTCAATGGGCAGCCGTACTCAAACAGACTAACAGCACATTAGGAACTATTAGGAAAGGGATGCAATACAAGATAGGAAAATATCATAATGCCACTATATGAATCCATAGTGTGCCCACACTTTGAATACAATGCTAAATTCTGGTCACCCCATCTCAAAAAGGATAGGTTCAGAGAAAGGCAAAAAAGATGATCAAGTGTATGGAACAGCTTCTATACGAAGCCAGACTAAAAAGATCACCCACGAAAGCTTATGCTCCAATAGATATGTTAGTCTATAAGGTGCCACAGGACTCTTTGTTGCTTTTTACAGATCCAGACTAACATGGCTACCCCTCCGATACTTAAAAAGATCAGGGCTCTTTAGCTTAGAAAAGAGACAACTAAGGGGCGACATGCAAGAGGTCTGTAAAATCAAGAATGGTGTGGAAAAACTAAATAAAGAAGTGGTCTTTATCTTTCCTCACAACACAAAAACCAGGGATCACACAATGAAATTAATAGGAACAAGGTTTAGGACAAAGAAGAGGAAGTACTTTTTCACACAACACAAAATTAACCTATTGAATTCATTGCCACGCAATGTTGGGATGGCCAAAAGTATAACTGGGTTGAAAGTGAAGTAGATAAGTTCATGGAGGATAGGTTTATCAGTAACTAATGGCCAAGGTAATCAGGAACACAACCCCATGCTCAGGATGTCCCTAAACCTCAGATCGCTGATGCTGGGAGGGGAAGGCATGGGTGGATCACTCCATTTTGTACACTTCCCTGAAACTCTGGTACTGGCCACTCTCGAAGAAAGGATACTGGGCTAGATGGAACATTGGTCTGACCCAGAAACGGCAGTTCTTAAGGACATCAGACTTAAAAAAAGCAGATTTTAACAAACTTAGAACTGGTAGGTAAGGTCCCATGGGAAGAAAACCTAAGGGATAGAGAAGTTCAGAGAGCTGGCATTTTTCAAGAGATAATATTAAAGGCACAACTGCCTACTATTCCAATGGGAAGGAAAGACAAGAAAAATATTAATATGACTTCATCAGGAGCTCTTTAATGACCCAATAATCAAAAAGAAATCCTACAAAATGTGGAAATGTGGACAAATTGCTAAGGAGGAGTGCAAAAAAAAAAGCACAAGCATGTAGGGACAAGAATGTAGAAAGGCTAAGGCACAAAATGAGTTACATCTAGTTAGATGTACTCAAGTCAGCAGGGCCTGATGAAATTCATTGTAGAGTACTAAAGGAACTAACTGAAGCAATCTTGGAACTGTTCTCAATTACCTTTGAGAACTCATGGAGGACAGATAAGGTCCCAGAGGACTGGAAAATGGCAAATATAATACCTATCTTTAAAAAGGAGAACCAAGAGGACTCAAGGAATTATACACCAGACAGCCTAAGTATGATACCTGGAAACATACTGTAACAAATTTTTAAACAATTAATTTGTAAGCAAGTAGGGGATAATAGGGTTATCAGGAATAGCCAACATGGATTTGTCAAAAAGAAATCATGCCAAACCAACCTAATTTCCCCATTTTGTTTTGGTTTTTTTGGACAGAGTTAGTGACCTAGCGGATAGGGGGGAAAACATGATCTATCTTGATTTTAGTGAGGCTTTTGACACAGTCCCACATGACATTCTCGTATGAAAACTAGGGAAATATGGTCTAGATGAAATTACTATAAGTTAGGTGTTTAGCTGGTTGAAAGTCTACATTCCGAAAGTAGTTATCAACAGTTTGCTGTCAGACTGGGAGGGTATATCCAGCAGAGTTCTGCAGGGGACAGTCCTGGGTCTGCTACTATTCAATATGTTCATTAATGACATGGAATACAGAGTGCAGAGTATGCTTATAATATTTGTGGATGACACCATCTGGGAGGGGTTGCAAGTACTTTGGAGGCTACAATTAGAATTCAGTTGCTTAAACCATGAGGCCATCCTTTCTCTACATGCAATCTACTGCTTCATTCATTCCACACCTTTCAGCGTCTTGAGCAAATGAGACTGAGGTGCAAAAGACAACAGCCTCCTTTACAAGACAACCCTAGTTATCTCCAGCACATGGTCCATCCTGTGCACTGAATAAGACAGAAGTTCTATGGAAAAATAGTATATGATCATGTAACTAAAGACTATTATAATGACTATAGCAAAGGGGAGTGTATTAAGGTTGTACAGGCAACCTTAATTCTAGCATTTCCTAACCTTTGAGTGCTTGACTTTGCAATATGAACAGTCTTTAAACTTAATTTGGTTTATATATTTTCCTAGCCCCCTAGCTCTGGGGATGAGGGGCTAGGGGTGCAGGAGGGTGCTCCTGGCTGGGAAGTGATATTGACCGTCCTATGTCTCATCAGCACTATTGGAACTATAGATATAAAACACATCTCTATCATTTGAGCTAATGGAATAACTGACAGAGAATAATAGCCTATTATTGCTATATGTACCAGTCTCTAAAGGGAGATGACACACACAATTTGCAAGTAGGTTTCACAGTTATTTATCAGATAGCAGAGGACAGAAACTCACAAATCTTGGGTTCCAGTCCAGGTCCTAAAAGGGAGCATGGTCTCTTGGTTACAGATCCTTCTATCCTTGTCCACCATGTCTGTCTCCTCTTCCCTTAGCATGTATCCCCTCAGCCTTTCTCTGCCCCACATCTGACATATATTCTCCATCTGCCCTCCCTGTTCCTATCACCTTCCATAGCTTGTCTTTGCCTCCCTCATTCCTCACTCCTCTGCAGTCCAGTTAGGCTGCTTCCTCCTTTGCCTCCATGCAGCCTGGGCACCAACACAAGCTGCACTGAGCGCACCAGAGAGGCAGTCTCTATGCCCTTAGTTCCTATGCCCAGAGCCACTGAGGCTCGGAGGAACAAATACAGGGAAAATTCTGCTCAGCCCCTGCAGCCGTGGGATGGAGCACTGGTATAGAAAGGAAGTTCAGATAATTTGGCTGCCAAACTCAAGAAGGCCTTTACTGAGCACATGCTAACTATGTTTTTAGAGAGGCTTCTGACTGGCCTAACATTTGGGGTGATTTTCATGGGGATGGCAAAAGGCATATCCCTAATACCAGGTCAACTCCCCTGCCAAATTTCAAGTCTCTGCTCCAACACATGGAAGCACTAGAATGTATCAATGAAGTATGTGTGTAAGTAAGTTTTTAACATGGGAAAAACAACATTTTTTCCTAACCTTGTTTTGAGAAATGACTGAACCATTTTAGCTGAAATCTTAAATAAGTACATAAATAAATGGTCCGAGGGAGACACCCAGCATGGAAAATTTCAGTCCAAATGATTAAAGTTTGACAAAGTTATAAGCAACTGAAAACAAGATCTTATAATAGAAAATGCTAGGTAATCTTAACTACATGTATCGCTACTAGCTCTGCATAAAATTATAAGTACACTTTCTTAATTTTATGTATTTTTAAACTATCATCCCAGGGATGCCTTATTGGCAAGAATTTACTTTCACAGAGAAATACCAAAATAGAGGTCTCAATAAGCCCAGCAAGTCACCTTGAGTATGAACCAATATCAGGATATTGTCATTGTACTGACTCAGCAATACCTGCACTCACAAACCTGCAATTGCAGTCAAGAATTAGAGAGAATTGAACCTGAAAGTGAGGAGAAGTTGGAAGATGGAGTAATCACTATACTGAAGAAATACTGGCAAGTTAGACAGCTATAAAACTCCAGTGGAAAAATTGAAATCTGCCATTCTAGAGGGAATCCTTTAATCTCAAAGCGCATTTTCATTAGATTAATATTAGCTTTCCCAATGCAGATAAAATAGACTGACCTGATAATGGGGTTTATACCACTGTTTCAAATCCCAGTCCCAAAGAATCATCTGTAAAAGAGATAAAATAAATAGTAATGAGTTATATGCTCATAGTAAAAAAGTGTGTATTAGTAGAATACATCTTGATCAGTTCATGCTATTTACAATAATTCCCTCCGAATTTTGGTGGATGGGAAAGGTTAATTTTCAACTGATCATTTCACTGTCTCAATTGCTAACATTAAAACAAAAGTCATGATAAAATATGAAAACCAAATATAGCAATAACTGTCAGTAAAAGATTTATATTTTAAGAGCAATACAATTTACTTATTGATAAAGTAACTATATGATCTTTTTTTAATCCTATAGGATTGCAGACAGTAAAAAAGTCATCCATAAGACAGGTCACAGCAGTGGATGGTGATGCTGCTTTTCTGTTTTTATTTATCTAGTTATAAAGGCAAACAAAATGGCACCTACGCTAAGCTCTAAGCACTCTTGGAAATAATTTATAAACATAGTTAAACATTAATAAAAACAATGATCGCCATATACATTTACAGCAAAAGGAAAAATTATGAGAAAAAAGTTTCACTTCCCCCTAAAATAACTCCCTTAGGCCTGGTCTACACTGGGGGGGGGGGGTTCGATATAAGGTACGCAACTATTAGCTATTCTTGTAGCTGAAGTCAAAGTACCTTAGTTCGAATTACGTACCCGTCCTCACGGCGCAGGATCGACGTCCGCGGCTCCCCCATCGACTCTGCCACCGCCGTTCACGGTGGTGGAGTTCCGGAGTCGACGGGAGCGCGTTCAGAGTTCGATATATCGCATCTAGCTAGATGAGACGCGATATATCGAACTCTGAGAAATCGATTGCTACCCGCCAATATGGCGGGTAGTGAAGACGTACCCTTAAGCAACATCCCACTCCCCCCCCCAAAATGCTCACAAAAGAAAAGTCTTGCGGTGAACAAATATTGTCTATTTTGGACCCAGGGTGAGGATGGGGGTGGGGGGATTTGAAAGCCATGGAAAATGCCCTGTCAAGAACTCCTCTTATATATCGAAGAAGTTCCATCTTCATCTTCTATAAACCTGAACTGCAGAACTGTAGCATAAGCAGAGAGGAGGACTCTCAAGTAAGCAGATCCAAGGCCATTACAGGGATTTATAGGTAAAACTAACACCTTTAAATATCCCTGTCAACTAGTGAGATGCACTGGTCTAATGTATTCACCGCAAGACAGTCCACTTCATAGAATCATAAAAATATAGGACCGGAAGGGACCTCAAGTAATTAAATCCACCCACCTACGCCGATGAAAGTTCAAGTAAACTTAGACCATTCCTGACAGGTGTTTGGCCACATGTTCTTAAAAAACTTTTTGGTCAGAATTCCACACCCTCCCTTGGAAGCCTCTTCCAGAGCTTAATTACCTTTATAGTGAGAAAGTTTTTCCTAATATCTAACATAAATCTCTCTTGCTGCAGATTACACCCATTACTTCTTGTCATACCTTCAGTGGACATGAAGAGTAAATGATCAGTCTCTTTAGAACAGCCCTTAACATAGCTGAAGACTGTTATCAGGTTCCCCCTTAATCTTCTCTTCTTAAAACTAAACATGCTCAGGTTTTTTATTCTTTCCTCATAAATCAGATTTTCTAAACCTTTTATCATTTTTGTGGCTCTCTTCTGGACTCTCTACAATTTGTCCACACCTTTCCTAAAGTATGGCACCCAGAACTGGATACAGTACTACAGCTTAGGCCTCCACAGTACCGAGTAGAGCAGGACAATTACCTCCCATGTCTTACATACTACCCTCCTGTTAATGCACCCCAAAATGATATTTGCCTTGTACGCAGCTGCATCATATTGTTGAATCATATTCAATTTGGGATCCACTATAAGTAAGGCTACGATTATGTCACAGAAGTCATGGAATCCGTGACTTCCAGCAACCTCCGTGACATTGGAGGCGCCCAAAGCTAACCAGCCGTCCTGTAGTGTGAAAAACTGCTATCTGACTGAATGTGCAACTTAGGGTGTACTGAGCATGCTCAGTAACAGCTGCTGAAGCCAGCAGCAAGGGACCCCTGCAGCAGCCCAGCCTCCACGGGTGACCCCTGCAACTGACCAGCCACTGGTGCTGGCAGGGACCCCATTGCTCCCCAGCTGCCACCACTGTCAGGGCCCGCCCCGCAGCTGCTAAGCTGCTGCGAGCAGCCCATCCCCATCCTACTCCCACTCCCCACCACAGGCAAAGGGATCCTGGAGCTGCTCAGCGGCTGGTGGAAGGGGCCCTCCTACAGCTCCCCAGCCGCCATCATTGGTAGCGGTGGGACTGTCCCTCCCCCCACAGCTGACTGGCCACCAGTGGGGACCCCTGAGCTGCCCAGTTACTGGCGGCAGCAGAGGGACACCGGAGCTGCTCAGCGGCCACAAGGGACCCCCACATCTCCCCAGACGCCGCTGCGAGCAGCCACCATCCCCACCCCCTGCAGCTCACAGCTGCCTCCGGCCATGGCAGAGGGACCCCAGAGCTGCTCAGCAGCTACTGAAAGGGGCCCCCCACAGCTCCCCAACTGGCTCTGTAGGGCAATGGGGACCTTGTAGCTCCCAGATGCTGCAGAGGGGTTGGGCAGAATGTTTTTAATAAAAGTCAGGGACATATCATGGCTTCTGTGATTTTTTGTTTCATGGCCGTGATCTGTCCACGACTTTTACTAAAAATAGCCATGACAAAATCGTTGCCTTAACTATAACCCCCAGATCCTTTTCATCAGTACTACCACCTCACCAGTTAATCCCTGTTTTGTAGTTGTGCATTTGATTTTTCCTTCTCAAGTGAAATACTTTGGGCCTTGTCTTTATCGAACCTCATTTTGTTGATTTCAGACCAATTCTCTAATTATCGAAGTCTCTTTGAACTCTAATCCTGTCCTCCAAAGTACCTGCAACCCCTTCCAGCCTGGAGTCATCCACAAATTTTATAAGCATACTCCACACTCCATAATCCAAGTAATTAATGAGCAGACTGAATAGCACCAGACTCCAGGACTGGCCCTTTCAGAACCCCACTAGATAGGCCCTCAAACTAATCTCTGCATGTTTTTTTTATCCAATTAAGCATGCAGCTTACAGTATTTTCATCTAGACCACATTTCCCTAGTTTTCTTATGAGAATGTCATGTGTGACTGTGTTAAAAGCCTTACTAAAAATCAAGATATATCATATCTACTACTTTCTCCTTATCCACTAGGTCAGTAACCGTCAAAAAAGGAAACTAGGTTTGTTTGGCATGATTTGTTTTTGACAAATCCATGCTGTCTATTCTTTATAACCCTATTATCCTCTAGGTATTAAACAATTAATTTGTAAACAATTTTGTTTCCAGGTATCATATTTAGGCTGACTGGTATATAACTCCCAGTTCCTCTTTGCTCTCCTTCTAAAGATAGACAATATATTTGACCTTCGCCAGTCCTCTAGGACTTCACCTGTCCTCCATGAGTTCTCAAAGATAATTGCTAACAGTTCTGATATTGCTTCAGTTAGTTCCTTAAGTACCCTAAGATGAATTTAATCAGGCCCTGCCAACTTGAATACACCTCTACCCCTATATAATACTATCCTTGGGAGCCAAAAAATCTTACCGAGTTATAGGTGAAACCGCGTTATATTGAACTTGCTTTGATCTGCCGGAGTGCGCAGCCTCTCCCCCCCAGAGCACTGCTTTACCGCATTATAGCCAAATTCATGTTATATCGGGTCACGTTATATCGGGGTAGAGGTGTACCTCTAACTTATCCAAATATTCTTTAATCTAATCTTTCCCTATTTTGGCTTGTGCTCAGTCCCCCTTGTTAATATGAACTGTGTTGAGTATTTGGTCTCTAGCAACCATTTTAGCAAAGACTGAAGCAAAATAGACATTAAATACCTCAGCTTTCTTAATGCCATCAGTGATTAGCTCTTCTTCCCTGGTAAATATGAGACCTATTCTATGCTTCATCTTTCATTTAACAAGTGGTAGGCCACATTCTATACCAGTTCGTTTTCAAGTGGATTTAAGATATAGCTTCAAGTGGAGTATATTCCTGTACAGTAATAGAGTCACAAATTGATAAAAGTATGAATTACAATGAGGTCCTTTTTGGTAAGAAAAGATCAGAACCTCCTAACCAGATGCAAACATAAAAAAATTGTTTTACAATTCAACAGTAATTGCAAATCTAACCAGACTCATAAATTGTAACGAGTGGAAGACATACACTTTCAGTAGGGATGTGGAGCAGATACAATCTGTATCATATTGTCCAATTGCTCTCCTCAACTCACCAACATCACTCCTGTTTTGTCTGGACTGAATCTCAGCAATTTGCTCTCATTCATACCCTTTGCCTTTTCCCAAACACTACTAAAGATGTTAAATTGGGGTTGAAAAATATATATATTTCCACTGATATTTCAGTAGTAAACACTATACTTGGTAGCATCTCTATAGGTTAGTTTCCTTATGATAGAAACCAGATAGCAGTGGTATCCACTTCTTATACATGTGTATATCTTGATGAAAGCTCAGTGATAAATGACAGTTTTTTTAGAAATTCTAACAAGTTAGCATTCCACATGACAATGTCCTTATCCAACTGATTTGAATTCATATCTAGTATGATTTTGTGAGACACAGTTGCCAATACTTTAATAAAATTCTACTGTGTTGCATCTACTCTTTCCCTTCATTCAGAAATTTTACAATTCTACCAAAAAAAACCTATTCTATATAATTAGCTACTCAAAATTACAACAGCTAAAGAGTTATCTATGTTTAAGCACAAAACAGATGGCTTTACATCTTACTTCCTTCTCCCTGCCCCCACAACCTAGTGGAGTATGACATCTATACTTACAACTCGTTAAATGAGAAACAAGTAAATGGTCCATTTTTTTTTAATAGGAAGTCTGAAAATAAATAAGAAGATGGGCCACGGGGCAAATCCCCAGCTGGTGTAAACTATCATAGCTACATTGATTTAAAAACAGCTGTGGCACTTTACACCAGCTGAAGATCTGCCCCTATATGTTTTAGATATTTCGCATTCAAAAGAACATGCCTCCACGTATTAACAAGTATTAACAAAATAGTATGACATTCTTTGACATATTAAATCATATAGTCCATAAAATGCTTCTGAAAAATTACGACAGATTATTTGTAAATCACTGTAAAATGCTTGGGTCTTTTATTTTCCAATTTGTGCTATTCTCTCACAGTAAAAGAATATTAATATTCCCTGCTCTTTAAAATATGATACATCTCATTAATATGATTTTTTCTGCCCAGAAGTAGTCTAATTCTGTTCCAAAACCAACCAACAACATTTTTTTCTGTAAATACTTTATAGTAAGGATTTAGATTAAGAGCACTAACACAAGAAGCCAAAATAAATGCTAAAGTGAAAAAATAAAATCTGCTAAAATGTCTGTGGAAAACATTTTCTTCTTCAAAAGTTTTGTTAGAAGTTGCTCTGTGAATATGATTGCAAGCCTACATGTCACGAACAGCTTTATAAAACCACCAAAACCACACTGATACGTCAGCAATGCAATCGGAAGATGCTATCAGGCACAAATACGTCAATTCATTGTTCTTTCTGCAGACCAAAAATAAAAACTACATACGGAAAATAAAATTTAGAGAATCACTGTTACATTTTAGTGATGTTCAAACCTTACAAACCCAGTAATATCACTGTAACTGGGAAGTTATGGTTATATTTCTAATTGTGCTTTTTTCCCTGATAAATGTAGGTTATGCAAATAAATTTATCTACAAATTACAGAAAAGAATAATCCACTGCCCTTTTTTCTTCTTCTCTATTTTCAGTCCAAAAATAAGACATTGATACTGCCATGATTATTCAGACATCTGCAATTCTAGAATTACTCTACTCCTTTCTGTCCATGAAAGATCTGAGTTATTTTTTGTGGCTGCTCCTGTACCTTGAGGGCTCTCTCTTGAAGAGTGCACAGGGTTCAAACCTGGCTTCCCCTTCTGTTCAGCGTGTATTGGAGACTGCAAGAAAGGGCAATAAAAGGACACAGGCTGATGTGTCTTCAGTATGCAAACGATGCCCAGGTCTGTCTCCCTGACATCTGACCCAATCAATGCAGTGAAACAGATGATTCAGTGCCTATGTGAAATGAGGTTGGATTGAGGGTTGACTAGGGGAAGGAAGTCTAAGAAGTAGAGAGGATTAGATCAGCCATTGAGCAGCAGCCTGCAATTTAACAATGACTGTCCAATCAATGTGCTCCCCCAACATGCCACACAATAAAAAATACTATCTAATGATCAAATGTAATGCTCATGTTTAACAACAAAAGAAGGATGAGATCAATAACCACATAAATATTTTATTTGGATTTTGTAACCTTATAAACTAGATCCACTGTGTGGAGGGAAACAAACTATTCTGGGCCTGACACACAGAACATTTAAATTAAAAAGAAAGAGCATGGAAGGAGGGACTATCCTACATGGATGTGTCATACTAAGAAACACTAATAAAATAACATTATACTTTTAGATGTACCAATACAGAGTTATGGGTCAGAGTCAGCAATTAATTAATGAAGAAAATGCGAGGTGTTGCATGGAACTCACTATGTTGTTCACTCTGCTTCCAAAGGATACATCCATAATCAATTTTTAAATAACTGGTGAAATAGCATGATGACAATTAGCCTTCCATCTTGCAATTTTCCCAACACGACCTTTCCCATCTGCCCAAGAACAAAGTCATAGTTCTTGTAAAATTCACTGTATTTTTCAGTAGAAAAGAGTCCGCCCCACTCTGTAGCCTTAAAAAAAAAACTGCAGCTCTAAACATCCCAGGCAAAGATAGCATTTGAATTGCTAGTTGGGACATCAATCAACCAACCAGGGACTCTCCATATCATACAAACTATTCATGTTCTGTTTGTTTCCCTCCTGAGACATCCACATAGGCCCCAGTCCAGAAAAACATAAAGCATATGCTTAACTTCAACGTTAACTTCTAATTCTAATCTAACTGGACTTCAGTGGACTTACTTGTTTTCTTAAAGTTAAGCACATATTTATGTGATTTGCTGAACTGGAGCCCATAATATTTAAGGCAATGGCCTAATGTTCAAGTTTTACGCAAAGATGTTTCTTGATTATTTAGCTATATTCTCCTCAAAGATTACGTTGCTACAGAGTTGACCTATAACAGATTAAAAGTATGGAATGAAGGCTGGCATGCCATTGGTAGTCATTACCTCAGCTATGTGGTCTAAAGATTGTGGTATAGAATGTTTTCAATCTTCTGTCATGGCTATTGTAAAAGTGAAGGTTTTCTTCTCCACAATAGCCACCATATAAGCAGTCCTGCTGAACTGTTCTGAGTTGTGGACAGCTTGGTGAATCTAGGCTTCTGTTTTTAGCGAGTAGCAAGTTTCTCCCTCTGACTGTGAGAAGTCTTTTTGGGTGGGAGGTGGGGAGGAGGGGGAGGGATGGAGGGCAAAAACCAGATTTACACTGATTTGCTGCAATCACAGGTTTCTTCTCCTCCCTTCCAGAACATGGATAGTTAGCATGATATGGAGACTCCCTTTGTTTGTTTGACTTATTGATGACCCAACTAGCAATTCAAAAAGATCAAATGTCCATATTTAGTTAGATAAATCAGTGATCATTGATACTGCTGGCCATAAGGTTTTGTTGACTTGCCTGCAAATCCTCCAAGGGGTGGACAGGATTGTACTTCAATACCTTTTCTTTTTCAGCTATGTTTGGTATAGCAAATGAAATGGTCTCTCTCTGGAAAGCAACTTGTGGGATATCCATGCCTTTGTAACTTCCAGGGCATATGATCATAATACCTCCAGTTGAGACTTCCCCTCATCATCAGTCAGAAATTACAATTAGTCGATTTTTGCCATAGGAAGTGTATTGTACCAGTGCTCTTTGCTTCCAGATATAATTCAAGTTGTTGATCTATGAAGCCAATATGGTTTGGTCCTAGGTACTTGAGTCAGTGCCTCTTTTCTTGTGCACTGATATAGCAGGAGAGATACAATTGTGCACTCCTCCAACTGCAGGAGAGGCATTTTGAATGGAAAGGCCTTAGGGCTAAACATTTCCTATGTTGATCTGATAAAGACAAAGTAAGTTGACCTCCAGACCACAAATATGAAATCCATTTTTTGACTTAGATATTTGTAAGGTGGCAGTGTACATTTTCATTTATAGTATTATTATGTGAATGAACAAATTATTTCAGTAAACATTCCACAGCCCAGGACCCATAAAAGAAAACATTCTGCTGCCATTTAACCTGTTGGATATAAACTTAAGCTCCTCAGCTGATTTCAACTGCCACGGTAACAAAACTAAAAGACAACGACTTTCTAAACTGACCAGGACCTCAAAACCGAATGGGCTCCATAAGGTCAAAAACCAACAACTCAAATTGTACATTAAAAATTAACTAAAAAGTGCTGATTAGAGGAACACATGCAACATTTTCCCAGGAGAAGTAAAATGAACATGTAGGTTGCCACAATCTACAGTAGCTGAATAATTTTCAGGGCTAACTCCATGTAGCACACATTGCAATAATCAAAGTGAGGTAACAAAGGCATGAAATGCTATGGTGAGATCATGTGAAAGGGAAAGTTACAATCTTCTTGCCAGCCAGCAATGAAAAATATAGGTCACCACATACTACATATCTTTCTGTGTATGTCCTACTTCTATTTAAGTCAATTCTATTAAAAATATGACTATTATATAAATCTCTTCTCAATCAGGCCCTTACTTGATGATTTTTCAACCTGAGAGGTGTGGGGGGTTATTTCATTTTCTCCAATGCTTCTAACAGTCCACAAGGTGGCACTTAAATCTAGAACTGCAAAAAAACAATTGTTTGCTCGTTCTAGTATCTTGCACTTGCCTTTTTGAGAGAAAAAGCAGAATACCACAGAATATACCCTTTACGTAGAAATATTAAGATACAACTGCAATAACTCCATGGCAGGATCTATCTGGGGACAAAAGTGGATCGCTGGTTTTAAATATGATTGACAAGATTTGCTCATTGGAGCATCTGCTCAGTTTACGACCCATTTTAGCCCTTAAGGTAGTTCTTCTTGGACAAGAGGCAGTAAAGAAGGCATCTTGGGGGCCTGTATTTTGTTTCTCAATAACTCCCAATCCAGCCAAATCTACTTAGTTTAAGTGCAAACCATACAATCTCAACCTGGAAGATGAAAGCCAAATGTTCCTTCTGGTTCCTCCATCATCAATAAGGATTCTGCAATCAGAGCTTAGTTAACAATTCTGTTGAAGATGGTCATAGTTGCACTGACTTTGTAGCACTAACAGGAGCAAAACTTCAGTCTGCTAAGTTAGCAAATAGGTCTCAAAATGGATTTGTAGCCATGAAATTTGCTGCAAAAACCATCCTTGATAGTATTACTGTACTCCAGAATCCAAGCCATCACTTCTTTGAAAAATTCTGTTTCAAACTGTTACAACAAAGGAAAAACTTAAAAATGTGAACCACACATAGATTAGTACATTTTTGTCTATATGGTCTGCAGACAGCATGAGGTCTTGTCTACCTGAGATAGTTGCAGCAGTTTAACCTAAGGAGTCAATTTAAACCAAATATAGTTAAAACAGTGCAAACCACTATGTGATCACACTTAGTTCGGTATAAGAGTGGCTTTTTTGATTTAGCTTAAGTCAAGCCACTTAAATACAAATAACAGTATCTACATGCATTTGTCTTAGTTTAACAAAGATGGTTTAAAAAACAATTTAATTTAAACCAGTGAAACTTTCCCCATGGACATAAAACCTGAAATAATAGCTCTGAGGAATGGCTTAATAGAGTGTTAAGTGTGAAGCCTACCTAAAGATGACAATTTAAATATCCAAACGGGCTGTGTCACCACTGTTCATTTTAACAGAAACATTCACCTAATGTGCATATCCCACAATGCCAAATTGCTGCCCTGAGTGCTAAAAGCCCCAAATTACCCCTATATTCAACTGCTAAAATCTCCAGTTTTGCCCTCAAAGACTTCTAAGATGTAATTATGCATTGTAATACAAAAAAAACCTGAAAATGTAAAGAGAATATAAAAATTTAATTTCAACATAAACAACATAGGGACTATTATATTTATTGTATTACTCAATTTCACCTTTAATGAATCAAAGCATTAAATTTAGGTGAAGCTACTGCAGAATTTATATTCAGTGGCATCAGAGCGTAACACAGGGCCATGTTGTAATGAAGATGTCATTTTTAAATAGCTTCTTTTCAGAATGGAATCATAGTTTAATAATTTTAATACATTTAAAAGTTTCCAAAAAAATGTTTTAGACTTTTAAAATGTTTCAGAAACTTTCTGATTCAGGTACAGGCTGATTTAAAAAAACAAACAAACAAACAAAAAAACTGTATGGGCAAGTTATGGGAAATGAGAAAAAGAACAGGTTTCCAGTAGGTTCTATTCTTTCCTTCATTCCCTCTCCCCATGATTCTCATTTTCTCCATCCTGTCCTTTTTTTTTTCCCCCTTCTCATTCGCCATTTCTCATCCATTTCATTCTTTCTTTGGGGATGTATATTATGCATTTTTGCCAATCTTTGTTTTCTTGTGACATACTTTCTTTTTTAAACTATATTTCAAATGCATACATTGCTGATTATGTATTTTTTACAGTTTGTGTACTGTAATTCTGTTTGTTTTATTAAGACTTTGGAAAAGGAAAAGAAGCTCTTTAGACCTACACTATAGAATCAATTTTAAAGTCAACTCATCTGCTGTTTAAAACTGTTTCATTCCTTTAAATTGCAGAAAGGAGGCATGGCTTTGAGGGTCAGCGTGTGAAGAGCGCCAGTACTTTTCATCTTGGTAAACAAGCTTAGATACTGAGATAAAAGAGGTGTCAGGAAGGATTTTTCAAGCCTGATTTAGGAATTTTTCAAATAATGAGGAAAATGTTCAAAGATTTCAATGATCTCTAGTGTAACATGTGTGCAGTTTGAACATAGGAACTTAGGAACCAACATATTAGATCAGGCCTGTAGTCCATATGGTCCTGTCTCTGCCAGCACCAGATCTTCAGAGGAATGTCCAAAGAATCCCAAAGTAGGCAGATGCAATCTGCACCCCTTGAAGGTCTCATCCCAATCCATACTAGTTAATAAAGATTCTTTTGAACCCTGAAGCATAAGGTTTTGTATCTCTTGCAATACTCTACCATCCATTATTTTATATACTTTTATGTCACCTCTTAGGCCTTGTCTATACTACTAAGTTGTTTTGGTGAAAGGCAACTTTAGTAGATGAAACAGTGGAGGTGCAATGCCATTTTCGGAGACAAAACTCCTCAGTTTCACAGACAAAATAAAACCACCTCGATGAGAGACACAGGGCTTTTTATGTAAAAGTTTTGTTTGTAAACACCGCATTTCAATTTAGCGCTTTAATTGCCCCCCGAAAGCATCCCACAATGCCCATCTTGACTGCTCTGATCAGCAGTTCCAAATCCATTGCCCTGCAGCCAGGTAAGCAACTGTCTGCCCCTCCCGCTTTAAAGCCCCAGAAACTTGTGAATTCCACTTCCTGTTTATTCGGCATGAAGAGCTCACGTCTCATCTTCCCAGGTGATCATGGTGGCTCAATGCAGCAAACGCTCTCCCACTTGGACCAATGCAGAGCTGCTGGGAGAGGAGGCTGTGAAGACCTAGCTGCGCTCCAGCCACAGGAATTTCAACACCTACCAGCAGATTTATTGTGGCTTGTGTAAAAAGGGCTATGATCAGGACACACTGCAGGGCAGAGTAAAGATCAAAGTCCTGAGGCATGCATACCAGAAGGTAAGGGAGGCAAACCATCACTCTGGTGCTGTGACCCAGACCTGCCATTTTTATAAAGATTTGGATGCGGCGACCCCACCTCCAGAGCCCAGAGTCCCATGGATATTTCAGTGGGTCTGGAGCAGTAGGTGGACCTAACCATGATGACAAAGTCATCAACAAAGATGTGGAGGCAGAGGACGATGTGGAGCCCACAGCGGAGTCACCCGGTGGTGCATCCTGTCAGGAGCAGTTCTCCAGTCTGGAGGTGGCTAGCCAGTCTCGGCAATCGCAATCCGGCAATCCAGAAGCAGTACAGGGAACCCCGGTAAGTGGTTTATCTTTGTGAAGTGAGGAGGTGGGTCGAGGACATTGAAATGTACAAGGCTAGCTGTGTTTCTCTGTGCTGGACATTCCCCTGCACAGCTAGGCAGTATGGCAGAACAAGGTGTCTATGCACACCAAGATTTCATGGGAATCCTCCAAAGAGATCTCTAGGAAACTTTCCAGGAGGTACTCAGCAATCCTCTGCTGAAGATTACTTGGCAGGGCTGCTCTGGTTCCTTCCCCACTGAAGGAAACTTTCACGTGCCATTCTGCAATCACTCGCACAGGGAACAAATCAGCACAAAGGCGAGCAGCATAAGGGTCAGGGTGGAAGCCACAAGCGCATAGTAGATGCTCCCTTTCTTCCCTGCTTACCCTCAGGAGAGAAATATCTGGCACAATGAATGCCGCCTGTTGAGAAGGGGGAAAATTTAGAATATTGTCCATAGACCACTTCACCACGACGCTTTCATATTGATTTTCTGTCCATGTACAATGCCTCCGATCATGGGGAAAAACTCACCACGCCTGGGGTGTTCACCAGCACGTGGGCTTGTAAGGTTCAGTGTGAAAGTGATTGGTATGTTAGTAGAGGTGTATTTTACTGTCCTGTTTCAATGCTGTGGTGTACTTAATCATGCCTCTGTGCATTGTTCTTTGTGCTTCTGCAGATATGGCCTTGACAGGCACCCCCTACACACTGGCAGAGCACCTCCACTGGCTAAGAAAGTGCCCCAGACGGATCAAGGAAAACATATTCCTGGCAGTGATGCAATGCTCAGATGCTGAAAACAGGGAACACAGGCAGTGGAGGGAAAGAGAGAGTCGGGCAAGAACACACAATGAGGCCTACTCTATGGCTTCAGCAGAAAAGATTATTAAAGTGATGGAAAAGCAAATAGACATGCTACAGGCCCTCGTAACGCTACAGACTGAGCAGATGTGTGCCTGCCCTCCTCTTTAGTACATTCAAAACCTCTTCCATGCCCTCTGCAACTCCATCTGCAAATTCCTTTCCACTGTCTGGCGTTTCTCACTATTCCACTCACTCCACACCCACGGAAACCTTTGTAAATGAGAGCTAGATTTATGCACAGCTGTGAAAGTTGGCCCTCCCCTGGTACCTCCTCTCCCCACAAGCATTTGTGTGTGTGGTGTGAAGTGAAGTATTTTTTTGTGCAATAAACAATTTTTTTAATAAGAACTCTATTTTTTTCCAGCAAATTATGATAGCAGATGCCAGCAACAAAAAAACAAGCAGTGAAATCATTTGCTTACATTGAATCCTAGGCCACAAAAATCACACGTGCTGCCTTGAAAACATCAATTTCAGACCATAGCATAGCAACATTCATTATAGGTTCTCATCTTCAAAGTATTGCCTCAAAGCATACCTGATTCGAATAGCTCCTTGTTGTGCTCCTCTAATAGCCCTGCTATCTGGGTGCTCAAAAGCAGCTGCCATGGGTTCTGCCTCAGCAGTCCACCTCGACCAAACTTTTCACCCTTGCCTTCACAAATATTGTACAACATGTAACATACATCTATGATCATGGGAATATTATCCTCATATAGGTCTAATCTGCCATAAAGGCATCACCAGCGTGCCTTTAATCTGCCAATTGCACACTCCTCGGTCATCCTGCACGTACTCAGACTATTGTTGAACTGCTCCTTATTGCTATCTAGGTTTCCCGTGTTAAGCTTCATCAGCCATGGCATTAAGGGGTTCACCAGGTCTCCCATGATCACTATGGACATTTCAACATCCCCTAATGTAATCTTCTGGTCTGGAAAGAAAGTCCCCGCTTACATGTTTCTGTACAGGCCGATGTTCCTGAAGATACGAGCACCTTTCCTGACCACCCTGTGCTGATGTCAGTGAAACGCCCGTGGTGATCCACAAGCACCTGCAACAACATGGAGAAGTACTCCTTCCTATTAATGTACTCTGTCGCAAGGTGGTTGGGTGCCAAAATTGGTATATGCATGCCACCAATCACCCTTCCACAGTTAGGGAAACCGATTGCTGCAAAGCCATCCACTATTTCATGCACATTGCCAAGACCCATTGTCCTTTACAGCAGGATGCGATTAATGGCCCTGCACACTTGTGTTAATGCAGCCCCAACAGTTGACTTCCTGACTCCAAACTGATTTGCAACTGAGCAGCTGCAGTCTGAAGTCGCCAGCTTCCACACTGTGATCACCACACACTTCTCCACCGAAGGAAGCTCTCATTTGGTTGTCCCTGCGCTGCAGGGCTGGGGCAAGCTCAGCACACAGTTCCAGGAAAGTGGCTTTCCTCATCCAAAAGTTCTGCAGCCACTGCTTGTCATCCCAGACCGGCATTACAATTTGATCCCACTACTCAGTGCTTGTGTCATGAGCCCAAAAGCAACAGTCCACCATGTGCAGCTGCTCCATGAATGCCAAAAGAAATCTAATGTTGATCCTATTGCTGTCGGACAGCACATCAGGCAACTGTGATTCCCGTTGACTTCCAAACTTCAAGATTAACTGCACTGCCATTTGCAACATGCTAGCAGAGCATGGGACAGCAGCGCAAGATCCACGGTGGAGTGAGCAGAAAACAAGGGACACTGAAAAATGCTGAGAACTGAAGACAGAAGCACATAGAATGCTGGGACAGAAAACAATGCATCATGGGACACTGAGCCCAAACCCATGATGTGCTGCAATCCACTCTGCCTTCCCACAAGACCTAGTGGCAGAAGGCGGAGAGCTGAACTGTGGGATAGCTCTCACTGGCGATGCTACTGATCCACAGTGTGGATGCATTATTACGACAGGGAAAGATAGTGTGAACATGTGACAACGATTTTCTTTTAGCACTTTTGGATCATCATAAAACTTTTGGCAAAAAAACTGACAGTGTAGACATACCCTTTATTCTTCTCCTTTCTATTCTCAAACTCTCTTCATATGAGAGCTTTCTCATGCTCCTAAATCATTTCTCATAACTCTTCTCTGAACCACCTTTTAATCTGCAATTTGAATTCTCTGTTCTATCACAGGAAAATGCTAGAAACACTCTCTACATCACCCTATCATTAATTTAGAATGGAAGCTCCTCATCTCAGGGCAGGATACTCTGTTTATAAAGCATGCACAGCTACAGCAGCATACAAATATGAATAATTTTAAGTGTCTAGCATGGGCAACATTTCCCTTGTTTTTAAATGAAAAAAGAGGTAATGAGGTGGTTCTAACATTATTAGAACAGTTTGAGAATTATTGTATTTTAACAAGGCACCCTAAGATAGCATGTGTTAAAAACTCCAAACCTACCTCTTTACCAAACTGAAACTGTGGTGTCGTAACATAGGCCACAATCCTGCAAGAGTTTATAACCTCAACCATGTTGTTATTCACACTAGAGAAACAAGAAGAAAGGCCTTTCCCTGAGAAATTTGAAGTCTGCACAGACAATATACAGATGAAAGGTGGGGAAAGATATGCAACAAAAGACAGAATGGGTAAGTTGCAAAGCTTAGCATGTGTCTTGTCAGTTTCACTAGCCTTTTTAGATTTTTTAGGATTTTGTAACAAATTTTGCTAGAACTTTTATTAAGATAGAGCTAGAGGGGTTGCAGGTCTTTGGGAAGAAATGTATTTATAAAGGAGATGCTTGACAAGGGATAAGGTGGAGAAGTTTTGAACCATGTCACACAGGGTGTTACTCCACTTGGCTGATCAGGTGTGAAAATGTTTACAAATACTGCTAGAAGTATTTGCAGTATGCTAGTAGTATGGGTCACTACAAAAAGTAATTTTCCCTCTGCTGATACCCACACCTTCTTGTCAACTGTTGGGAATGGGCGACGTCCACGTTAATTGAATTGGCCTCGTTAGCACTGACCCCCCACCCCACACACACACTCAGTAAGGCAACTCCCATCTTTTCATATACTGTAAAATATATATATACTGCTTACTGTATTTTTCACTCCATGCATCTGATGAAATGGGTTTTAGCCCATGAAAGTTTATGCCCAAATAAATTTGTTAGTCTCTAAGGTGCCAGAAGGACTCCTCATTGTTACTGCTGGAAGTGTTAGCATGTACAAAGCCTAAACATATTTTTTCTCCAGTATAGCACTGAGGATAGTACAAAAGGGATGTTAACGTTTCTAAAATCCACTCATTTTCTGAGAAGACTTTTTTCAAGCTAAATGTGGGTGTAATATTTGTTTAATATTTTCCAAATGACAAAAAAATTCAGACAAAAACTAAATATCTTCAGTACTTAAGAATTAGTCATTTTTGTTCATTTCAGAGCCTTAAAGTCTCTGAAATTATGCAAATAAAAAAGCAGATTGGCTGTAGCCAGGTATTTCAAAATATTTAATTTCAAAAATGTATTTTAAGGGTATATGTATTTGGGGTACATAATATTACATAGCAGTATTACTTTGATACTAATTTAAAATTGAACACGTGTGGAGTAAAGAGATTCAACAGCCCTATTTTAAAGTAAATGTATAATCCCCATGCAGTAAAACACACACACACACACACAAAATTAAAAGATAGGTAAATAATGAGGGTGTGAATTTCAAAAATGATGGTTTTTTTCAGACAGAGCTAAGAAATACACCTGTAATCAAAAAACTTGACTCATAACACTATTCAGGAGTCCCAGCATGATTTGTTTTTATTTTGATTCTTTAAGGAAAGGAAACCTATAGAAAATTCTAAGATAGACATCATCCAATATAATTACATGATCCAAAAAAGTTTGCCTAGTCAATATCACTTTTTATTTTAAAATTAGTCTTTACTTCAGTTGGAGTCTTTTATTGAACAAATGAAAATGATTCCTAGTTGCTAGCAGCATCTGTTTGACATTGTTAGGCATTAACTCAGTAAATAAGCATTCCCATAGCAACCCAGCATAGAATTAACTAAACAATGATACTAACACCATAGCAACTTCATTCCGAAATCAACTCTGCAGAAATCCTCTTGTTCAAAAGAAAAATTCTGTAACCAGATGAAAGATAAATTAATATTCTAAATTTCTTCTGAAATCATAAAAATCCTGCTTTACATGTGCATTGCTCTTAATAATTGCAAGAATACTTTTCACTAAGATTGATGCTAAATTTCATGTATTGCTTTTATTTTTACACAAGATTTATTCTATTGTTATGATTGTCAATCTCCTCTAGACTTTTCACCCTCTATAATTGAATGATACAAGGACAAATAACTTCAAGAATGCTCTTCCAAATTTTTTTTTTATTTGCTTGCTATGTATCTAAAGAAAGTGTTATTTTGTCTTTTTAGAACATACAGATTTTGAACGGACAGAATGTAGTACTGATGAATTATTAAAAGTTATATTTAGTTTGAGGTTAAAGGATATATCTTGACAAAGAATCCTTTGTCAAAGTGGAAGGCACGGATTTTGATTCTATGGACAATGCCTCCAGTTTCAAAATCCTGTGGACCAGGGTAACATGCCAGTAAGTATGCTATCTTAATAGAAAGGAAATACAAGGATTCGAAAGAAGTGGTTCAACAAGGGATATTGGGTTAAGGCATTTGGAACCAAGATCTTCAATGGTGCCACTCTGTGCATCTCCTCCGGTTTAATTGGAGCTCTATGAAAGCAATGAAAGCAGCATTTTACATGAGAATGTGAAATGATCATTCTTGTTTTATTCTCCAGTGTGATATAGAAGATAGCATAATAATGCTTACTTTCAATTCCCGTAAAAAAATCCAGAATTTGTTGAACTGTAGTAATTTTGGCCTTGATGTATTTGGTAGTTCAAAGTGAGAAATTATGCTAAATACCGGGGTAGCCTGAATTCGCAGACCCATTCCAGAAGGAAGAAAATTACTTACCGGTACTGTTCTTCGAGAGTTGTTTCTATATTTTTTCTTTATTTCCTTTCTAAGTGCAAGCCACTAAATGGAAATATACTTATATATATATATATATATATATATATATATATATATATATATATATATATATATATATATATATATTTTCATAGGCCAACAGATCTTCTAATAGAGGAAGGACAAGATAAGACTGTATGGACATAGCAGTTATGTCTATAAACCAGAGTCTGTAATATTAACATGAGACCCTAAGATTATTGATGCTTTTTCTTGTCTGACCTTCTGCATCATTCCGGATAACAGAGAGAGTGGAGAGACATTTACATGAGCCCATTTGGTCAGAATAAAAAGAGGGCATGATTCTGGTGGCTAGAGATAGATTAATCTGCCTTGCAATTTTGCCTGGACAATATAGCAATAATTGGTGAACCAAAAACATATGTAAACAGTAGGAACACCAGCTATCTAGGGCTCCAATTAGATTGGTCCATATGCTCAGTTTGCAGTCAAATTAAGCTTCTTTTTGACATACAGTGCCTGCATAGACACTAATTTTCTTTTGGCACAACTCCTCCTTGGCAAGTGGTAAAAGACTTGATTCCCCATTGGGTAACATATGCCATATCATGTTCAAAATGCAATGATGTTCTCCACTCAATATATTCTTTAAGATGATTTTTGGGAGACAATCAGGCCCTAGATCATGTGGCTGAAAGACTGTACTCCCCACCTAAAGAGGCCGGCATCTGAAATTTTCTGGGGACTGAACCTAAGTCAGTGCTGCTTCTAAGTTTAGTGAGGATGGGACCTTCTGAAAGCTTTAGGAGTGGGCATGTAGAGATACTTTTGAAGTGGTCTCAAGTGGAGCTTCACCCACATGAGAAGTTCAGTACACAAGACCATTGTGCCCAATTGACTCAACCTGGCGTAGAATGATATTCAAACAAAAAGCGACTGAAATTGACAAATGACAGCCAGGTATCTGGCATATATTTCCTTGGAATAGAATGAAGCATGGTACTTTGTATCTATCTCAATGCATAGATGTAGGACAGTCTGATATGGTAACAGGTGGCTTTTCTGGAAGTTTAGCAAAAAACTGAGGCTTCTAGGAAAAGCACAGTACTTTTGGATGCCTTGAATTGCTTGCTCCACTGAAAGTTGTTTAAAAGGATGCTATCTAAACAAGAGTAAATGTGGATTCATTTTTGACAAAGGGCTAGGACCAGAAATATTAAGACTGAAGAAAATATCCTTGAAGAGATGGCACGTCCAAAGGATTGAGCTTTGTATTGACAGTGTTCCTGTCTTTGAGATAGCTGTCTTGGAATATGCAGATAAGCTTTGTGAAGACAGACTGAAGATAAAAATTCCACCAGAGAAATAGCTGTTAATATTGATTTTAATGTTTCCATTTTGAATTTTAGCTTCCAGACACTTGTAGATTCTTCAGATCCACAATTGCCCTGATTCCTGACAAATGTTATGGGGCTGAAAAGAAAATGGAATATCTTTTACCAGTACTGCTCCTTCTTGGGAACTAGTTTTACAGTTCTAATTTGGAGCACCCAATAGGAAAAATATAGCTTCCTACATTTGATATTTCCTAATGGTCTTATTACCTTTAAGGAAGGTAATGAAGAAGAACTGGCTACAAACACAATAGGCCATTTCCCCTCTCTAGGTTTTTTCCAGCTCCTGGTTCAAGGAAAAGCTACCCACTAACTTATAGCAGTTAGGAAAAAAAATTATGCACATGTTATCCCTAAGTTGGTGCATAATGGAGTTTCCCTGAAGCATTTGGCTCTGATCCCTGTCAAAGACAGGAAATTGGACTAGATGGGTCACTGCTCTGATCCACTATAGCTGTTCCTATATTTTGTAGTAATTTTACTACAATCTGAAATCTAAATGTTAAAAAGGCTGCATTTATACTGCAAAGGGCAAAATCCAGACATTTTTCATAATAAGGAACTCTTCAGAACTACCTGTAAAAAGTATTTGAAATTAGCTTGTGGTAAAATCTAAATCCCATATTTGTGCCTTGACACTATTAATAAATTACCCAATTTGTGATATAGATTATGTAGGAATGCAATTTAAGAGGTGGTAACCTAGGCTCTATCCTACTGTAACAGTAATTTAGTAAAAAAGTTTATTGTGCATTTTAAAGAATATTAAAATTCAATATTGGTGTAGTAAAACATAAAAGCAGTATAAGAATATTTCTGGGATCTCTTATTAAAAGTGAACTGCACCATTTACTGCTCTTATGTAATACATAAAAGGTATGGTTTTTTTAAAAAAAATCGGTTTTTTTCTGAATGATCAGAAGTATAAATCTCAGCTTCCCTGTTTTTTGCTGGGAAGACTTTGGAAGACTAGTGAACTTGGGAGAAGCAATCTCATAAAAGGCTGAAACCTGAGCTCTAACATTTTCTGCCCTCAGCTGAAGAGGAGAGGATGTTCAATTTTTCACAACGTTTTTTTATCCCTGCAGTTTCTCCGGAGTCGGATCTAAACAAATTTTGATAAAAACAATAAATAGCTTTGAACAATCTGACCACACGTCTCCTCTCTGTCTAACCCAAATGCTTTGAAAACTACTACACATATTCAAGTTTTTGCAATATCAATTCCACTAATTATCCAGCTGTCTTTGGGCACAAGGTAATTCTTGGATTAAGATGTTTTGTTTGTTAGATTCCTTTCCATTAAACTCTGTGGGATATCCTGGTCAGTTTCACTGAACAATATGGAGATATTTGGAGGAAGAGGTCTCCCTAGTGCTGAAGACCTCCTCCCCTTCTATTTCTGCTTGTATCAATTTTCTTTTTAGGCATCTCCAGAGCTGCCTCCAAGGTAGAAGCTTCACTTGGGTCAGTAACTGCTTTCTTTGGCTAATGACCTGTCTGACAAAGTGATGAGCGAACAAGGAAGATCTCACAGATTTACAGTAAAGAAGTAAACTAAGCTGGACAAAGTCCAGAAGTCAAACAAGTAATGTCACGAACCCAGGTATATAGAATCATAGACTTTAAGGTCAGAAGGGACGATTATGATCTTCTAGTCTGACCTCCTGCACAACGCAGGCCACAGAATCTCATCCACCCACTCCTGTATCAAACCTGTGTCTGACCCACTGAAGTCCTCAAATCATGGTTTAAAGACTTCAAGGTGCAGAGAATCTTCCAGCAAGTGACCCTTGCCCCATGCTGCAGAGGAAGGCAAAAAAAACCCAGGTTTTGCCAATCTGCCCTGGAGGAAAATTCCTTCCTGACCCCAAATATGGCGATCAGCTAAACCCTGAGCATGTGGGCAAGACTCACCAGCAAGACACCCAGGAAAGAATTCTCTGTAGTAACTCAGATCCCACCCCATCTAACATCACATCACAAGCCATTGGGCATATTTACCGCTAGTAGTCAAAGACGAATTAATTGCCAAAATTAGGCTATCCCGTTATACCATCCCCTCCATTTGGCCATAGATTGACACATATTGTAGTCATAGCGGCCAAGGAGGGCTTGGTGGTTGGCAACTCTCTACTGAAGGCTGGAAGATGAATAAATATTTTGCCCAAACAGATCCAGTCTCGTTGAGTCTTTATTCTTGGGTGTAGCCCCAGGTTGACCCTGCCTCTCCCTCTGGTTAACGGCCTGAACTATGAGGGAGTTTGGGACTGGGTAAGTATAGAGATACTCATAGCCTTTAGCTGGCACAAAATATTTGCACTCAGCTCTTTTTGAGATGGGTGGCAGGGAGGAGGGGGTTTGCCATAGGGCGTTAATTATTTTTGATACCCTCTCGTGTAGGGGTAAAGCCACTCTAGCGGATGCCGTGGAGCAAAGGACATCAAACATTAAGTCCAACGGCAACTCAATTTCCTCTGCCTGGAGCCCCAGATTACAAGAGACCCTCTTCAAAAGCTCCTGATGAGCCATGGTGTCATCTAGCAGAACTGGGTGAGGAGGACCCATAATTGCTTCGTCCGGCGATGATGAGGATGAAGCCAGCACCGAGGGATCCACCACATCCCCTGGTGATCCAACTGGCTGTTCCCCTAGGTCCTCATGGGACTGGAGGGTCTTTCCCTGTGGGGCCTCCAGAGGAGGGCGGGATGGTGTGGCTGATGGCCTACCTGAGATGCCCGCCACTGATTGGGCGGCCTGGGAAGGCTCGGTTAACCCCCATGGATTCCAGGGGTACAACACTGCCAGCCATTGGCCTGAAGACGGTTGTGGTGCTGATGAAGTTGACAGTACCACCGGTGCCAGGGTTTGTCCTCCTACCAGAGACTCCTGATCAGCACTGGAGTCTTAAGTGGAGCAGACGCTGCAGAGTGACAATGACTGGCTGGCTTGGCGGCCCTCCTCCCCACGGTGCCAGCCACTGTGCCTTGAAGTTGACCTGTCCGATTGGGACGAGTTCCTCCCATGGGACCTCTGGGATCTTTGGCATATCTGCGTCAGTAGACTGGCAATCTACACTTCACACTGCTTGACCTGTACCGGGATCTAGAGCGGGACTGGGAATCAGAGTGGCCTGGTTGTCGGTATAATCTCCCCGATCGAGGGGATTTGCATCCCGGCAATGGGTACTGGCAGGTGGGTGACCGGTGACCCCGTTCCGCCAATCGGTCACAGGACTGGTGCCAACGCATTGGAGACACAGTGGATCGGTCTCAATGCTCATGCTGGGGGGGTGCGTGCCTCCGCAGGTCTGTCCCAGGTTACCAGCAAGCCACACCTCGAATCCCACTGTTGGTGCCCAGGGTCTGGAGACTGAAGAGGGCTTCTCTGAGCCTGCCTCCCAAAGTCTGAAGCATGATGGCTCTGTGTGGGCGAGCGCTGGTGGGATGTCCCCCGCGATGGGGAGCAGCACTACTGAGGTAGGGACACTCAGAATGGTCCCAAGGTGGGTTTACCCTGAACTTGGGTACCGCTGGAGCTGGTGTGGGTGGCACCAGTAGTCTCAAGATCTCCTGTGCTGTCTGCAGGGCCTCAGGCGTCGATGGGCCTTCGAGTTGACGGGGGCCCTCATCACTGTCTGGTGTGGCAGGCATAGTAGGGGAGGGGCTTGGCTGCTCAATGTGAGCTGGGGCCTGACTTCCTCATGGAGGTGTTGAGCTGCCCAGCACGGATCTTGGTTCTCCTCTGGCCCTCTCCTTTCCCTTATGGGAAGTGGGAGATCTTCCTCTTGCTGACCTCTTGGGCTTCTTGGCCGGGGAGAGGGATCGGTGACGGCTCATAGACAGCACCAGCGGGGCACTCCATACCTACGCTGCAGTGCTCAGGGCCGAGTCAGACCTCTGCTCCGGTTCAGGAGTCAGTGCCAACTCCATCAGGAGTGCCCTGAGACAGATGTCTCTCTCCTCTTTTGTTCTGAGTTTTCATGACACAGATGCAACACTTGTCGCTTATGTGTCCTTCTCCTAGACACCGTAAACAGCTAACGTGCAGGTCGCTGATGGGCATGGGTCACTTACAATGATGGCATGGTTTAAAGCCTGGGGACCAGGGCATGCCCCGTCCCTAGGCTGAGTCCTGTCCGGGATGAGCTGACTAGAACTAACACTAAGGGTAAATAGTAAACTATAAACAACTATTTTACCAAGAAATATTTAAGAGACATACTGAACTAAGCAAAAGCTAGCCGAAGCAGCAGAAGTTCCAGCACCATCACTGGCGGCAAGAAGGAACTGAGGGTGGAGGGTGCCAATCACGCCCCTGTGGCCATGTGGGTGCCATTCCAGAGGCCGGTCCTCTATGAATACTGCTAAGGGAAAAACTTCTGGCACCAGTGCATTTGGCAAGTACATACACCTAATATGGAATGGACATGAGCAAGCACTCGAAGAAGAATGCTCAGTTTCCAAATGTAACAAATGTACTGATGCCAAGGAAGGTTCTCATCCCAGTGCTTGTGTGGAAGGAACAGTCAGTACCTGGACCTCGTCCTGCATCAGAGGTGAGTTGGCATGCATAGGCACAAAAGATCCCTGGCTGCCGCATATGCCTCAGGCGTAGTCGGTACCAATGTAGCAGTGTGCATCACACAGAGGGAAAAAAATCGATGCCATTCTACGTCCCAGCACTAGAGTCAGTCTCAATGGTACTTCATGAGGTGCCGAGACAATGACTCTACATTGGTATTCTAGAATATGGTACCAGAAAGCGCTTGGCAGAAGCTGGCTTACCTCTAATCTTTGTACCGGTCCTCTTGTGACAGTTTGGAGGGAATGTAGCTCTCAAGGAAGAAGAGGCCCCAGACACTGCTCCACTTTGTGTTGAAGGGAGCCAAAGAGAAGACACCATTCTCCCTCTCCTGTACTGCACAAACAGCCAAAAAAGTCTGGAATTTGGCTTTCTGTAGCCAAAAGAAGGCATCTTCTTCCTTGTGGTTCTTTGTCTTTTAGTGTGTATTGGCAGAACAGACTACCATACCCTTTCATTAGCTACTGTTACTATTAAGAAGGGCAGTGCTGGATGTGTATAAAAATACTCACAACCCTTTGATGGGACATGATATCTCCAATCAGCTCATTTCAATGTAACTGAGATAGAAGCTGGAGTAGCCAGTAATTCCCTTGCTGGAGCCAAAATTTCCTTATATGTGAGCACAGCAAACAATCCTGTGAGACTCGATGCAGGATATCAGTTCACATCATGTCTTCTGAACCATTTCAAAAGGAATTTCAAGGGTTCCTGCCAATCTCATGAGAAGTTCTTAAAAGGTCTTGAAGTCATCAATTCTACTTCTACTTTCATACATCTGCAAGGCTTTTGTTGCACAACTGTACATTGTTCACATGTAAAGAATCACTTGTATTACTGAACCTACTAGCGCTTCATCTGGAGAAGATGATGAACATGCTAAAGCCATTGGAGGGTTGTCGTCAACTCCTGCATTGTCGCATTCACTTAGCAGTTGCTGCTCCTCTGGAAGAACATTCTCCTCAGGAGGAGAAGTGAAGATTCTTTGAGGTTAAGCTGATGGCGATCTATCATTCAAAAAAGATTAATTTAAACTGGAGCAGGTCAGAGAATAGATACTAGGATGAACAGGGGGATGAAGTGCCTGCCTTATGAGAGGAAACTGGAAGAGATTAGCTTGTTTAGCCTAGCCAAAAAAAAGAAGGCTGACGGGGGATATGGTTACTCTATAGAAATACATTAGAGGGGTAAATACCAGGAAGGGTAAAGAGTTATTTAAGCTAAAGGACAAGATTGGCACAAGAACAAACAAGCAGATATGAACTGGCCATGAACAAATTCAGTCTGTAAATTAGAACAAGGTTTCTAACCATCAGAGGGGTGAGGTTCTGGAATAGCCTCCTAATAGGAGTTGTGGGGACAAACAACTTAATTAGTTTTGAAAGAAAACTAGACAAACTTATGAGTGTGATTGTATGATGGCACTGCTTGTAAAGGTAGGGGGCAGGGCTCAGCAGCGATCAGACTCACTTCTGGTTTATGTCTTAAGTTTCTAAAGGCTCATGCTTCAGAGTTACAGCTGGCCATCTGCAGGGGTCAGGAAACGACCTTAGCTCCCCCTCTCACTTCAATGTATTCTATTTGGTTTTTTTCATCTCCTTCCTCTGGAGCATCAGGGATGGTCATAGCTGGAAATGAGCCATTAGATGGGATGGGAATGGCTAGGGCTCTGAGGCAGAACTAAGCATTTCTCTCTCTCATGCTTGGCTGGCTGGTTCTTGTTCACATGCTCAGTGTTTCACTGATCACCATATGTGGGGGTCAGGAAGGAATATTCCACCACATCAAATTGGCAGTGACCTTTAAGGTTTTTCACCTTTCTCTGCAGAATGTGCGTACAGGTCACTTGTCAGGATTATCTGGTTATATCTCACATAATCTTTTCCCTACTACTGTGGGTACCTCAGTCCCTCTTATTCTCTGCTTGTGGCACATAAAAGTCTTCTCGCCTGTGGACTATACAATTTGGTCTAATTTCAATTGTTGAGTTTAGTGTGTGGGGTGGGGTGGGTGGCCTGTGATACATAGGAGATCAGATTAAATCATTGAATGGTCCCTGGTAGCCTAACTCTATGACTCTAAATGAATAAATGAAGTTGAAAATGTCCAGAATACTGAGTCTGTGGACCCCATTATGGCCCACATGGCAAGCTCCAGAATGTGTAAGTTTATGGCATATTGAGCCAAGGAGTTGGGATCCAAGGAGCACAGGGAGTTTCTGGTGCATGATCTCTTAAGAGGAGATGGTAGGGTGCCTATCTTCCAGGATGACTCCTATCGCTAAAGCAAGCAGATGAAATGTATGCTGATCTTAGGGAAGGATTTCTGCTAGAGGCTCCAGAAGACTGAGAAGCCAAAGAACTCCCACAGCTTTAAGGATGATTGTTCTAGGGAGAATCTCGGATGAACCAATAACAGACAGTCAAACAGAAACTACAGGGGAGTAACTAGAACAAAACACAATTGGTTATTCAGAGTTTCAAACAACCCTTCATCCCCCACCAAAGACTGTCTCCTAAGGATTTAACCATATTATTGTGGCAGGTATCCACATGCAAATGACTAATCCAACCATACTCCAAATTGACCCTATTCTTCCTAAGAGCCTCTGCAAACCAAAGAACCTGTCTGCATTGCAGTCAATCAGATCCTACAGCAGGATCTCTAACAGAGCCATTTTCCCCTGCACTGTGGCCTCTAAGAGCATCAAAACCACAGGAAATGTCTTAACCAGCTACTTCCAAAGAACACATACTGAGCCCTTTGAAATTAGTTGAGACAGTTACTTATGTATAAGGCATACATCAACATGGGTAGACCTAGGTCAACTTAGGTAGACCTTTAAATTAAAATGTATCCCAGACTCTTGTATTATAATACAAAGAGACTCTTGCCAGGTGCAGGTTCTGGACTAGTCTCTCAACCCTTACAGACTCTTCTTGAGAAGGACTTGTAAACATCAGAGCCCTTGACTAACAGGTCCTCCCTGAAGCATAAAAGGCACTTACATGATTCTGTGGATGTGTGGCCAGCAATGTGACTCTTTTGATAATGGGAAGACAATGTCATAAAGAAGAATTTTACATAATAGGTTCATGGGCCATGCCTGTAAGTCATTGTATTTTTCCATCCTCTGCATCTCTGTTCTTTTTTCCACCCTAATCCACTGGTTTCTGTCCCAAAGTCTCTAAAGTCTCATCTTCCTTGCACTAATTTCTCTTCTAGACCTGCCTCCTTCTTTCTCATTCCTACAAGATACACATCAATGATCGTTTAATGTAATTTAACATTTTCCTTGTTGACTTGATTGCTACTTTAAATGTGTAAACATGAAAAATAAAAAAGTTTAATATTGAATATTAATGTGAAATTTGCTGGTTTCTACATGAAACACTGAGACTTAAAAACTGCATCATTGCTGGTTCTCGGTGTCACAAAATGCTATAAAAGAACATCATAGAAAAGTAGCCCTAATTTATGGTTGCTTCTCCGGTAGGCCATCTGCCTCAAAGCAAAACAGCTGCCAATGACGCAAGCTGGGAAAGTAGCCAGTCTGGCTCACATACAGCTGCATACCCTAGAGAGCAATTAATAAGTCACAAAACAGTACCCAATTATGCAAGCATTTTTGAATCCTGGGGCTCCAAACAGGGTTTAGACAGTATGACACAGTCTGAAGAAACTGTTAGTACACAAGTACAAAGTATGCTCTTATACTATATAATCTTTCCTTCTTAACAGCTTTTATTCAAGAATAAAGTTGCAATAATATGCATTTTACTTACAAAATATTATTACTACTTATACACACAATAACTGCAGTGACAGTATTAAAGCTACTAGGGAAAATTTTAATAATAAATTACTTAAATCACTGCATATAAACTAAAACCCAATACCTTTATAAATTCCTTTTAGAGCAAACAAAACACAATCTTACGTGATACTTCATTTTATATAAAAGAAAAAATGAACTAAAAATTTAATCAAGTTAATCATTCAGCAAATATCAGCCAATCAAATACTGTTTAGACATCTGATGCTATTTTGCCATAAATGTCTATACTCAAAGAAAATAATATATTGATTCATGATTTATTTTAAAATGTTAATTAAATTGTTTAATTTGTTGTTCTTTTAAAAAAATAAAATGCTATAGAGATTAGAAATCCTTTCCAACTGCAAACTGGAAGACAACCAGTTATTTTTTGGCAGCCAGCAAGTAAAGTTCATGCTGAGAGTGTCTCAGTGGATGTGACAATTGTACTATATCAACTGTATTGTTAACTTTCTCTTTTGCATAGAGGAAGCTTCCCTCACTAGTTGCCAAAATCCATCTTTGATAATGTTAACCGATTAATGGTACTGCTTTGGCAATTAGTAAAATTTATGTTCCCTAATTCTGAACCAGTAAAGAATCAGGAATTGTTCCCTACTTTTATTTACCTCTTAGAATTAAAGGAGGATTGGACTTGCTTCAGTTCTGGGGCCTTGTATTCCCTAGGAAAAAGGTATGCTTTTAACATGTGTTAAACATCAGTATAGACAAGTCAATTTGCACTTTAACATTTTAGCTGGCAGAGTTCAACCCCAAGGGGTTGTGTTGCTAGACTTAAGAGTATGTCTACATTGGCAGAGTTACATCACTGCTCAGAGAGTGCCGAAAGGAAACAGCTGTTGTTATTCACACTGTCAGCTGCCTGTGCAATAGCATTTTCATACTTGCGGCACTTGCAACAGTATTCAGAGCAGTGCACTCTGGGCAGCCATCCCACAGAGCATCTCTTCCTCTTCTTCCGTTAACAGTTGTGGGAAGGCATAGGGGGTCGCAGGGCATCCTGGGTCCTGTCCCAATACCCTGTGATGCATTGCTTCGCATCCCAGCAATCCCTGTGCTTCCGTCCCCATTTGGCGCCATCTTTCAACTGTTTGTGTACTTCGCGCCCTGCCTCTTTCAGGCTGCAGGAATGGATCCCGAACTGCTGACCAGTATGCTGCTCGCTCTCACTAACATGTCACGAGTGGCAGTGGAGTTATTCCTTAAACTACAAAGGCAAGAGGAGTTTGACATTGATCTCGCCACACGGAGTAGCAATGACAAGAGATTGCTTGTGGCATTCATGGACATGCTGACCACAGTGGAATGCCACTTTTAGGCTCAGGAAACAAGCACTCAGTGGTGGGATCACTCTGTCATGCACGTCTGAGATGACGAGCAATGGCTGCAGAACTTTCGGATGAGGAAAGCCACATTCATGGTACTGTGTGATGAGCTTGCCTCAGCCCTGTGGCACAAGGACACAAAAATGAGAGATGCCCTGTCGTTGGAGAAGCACGTGGCGATTGCACTGTGGTAGCTGGCTACTCCAAACTGCTATCAACCGGTCGTAACTAGTTCGGAGTGGGAAAGACGGCGATTGGATGCATGTTGATGGAAGCATGCAGGGCCATTAATCGCATCCTGCTCCAAAAGACCGTGACTCTGGGTAATGTGCTTGACACTGTGGATGGCTCTGCACAAATGTGCTTCCCTAAGTGCGGAAGGGCGATAGATGGCACGCATATTCCAATTCTGGCACCAGACCACCTAGCCCCCGAGTACATTAATCAGAACGGGTATTTATGGTTCTGCGGGCGCTTGTGGATCACCATGGCTGTTTCACAGACATTAACGCAGGCTGGTCTGGAAAGGTGCATGACGCACGCATCTTTTGGAATACTGGCCTGTTCAGAAAGTGGCAAGCAGCGATTTTCTTCCTGGACGAGAAGATCACCGTAGGGGAAGTCGAAATGCCCACTGAGATCCTTAGAGACCCTGCCTACCATTTAATGCCATGGCTTCTGAAGCCATACACAGGAAACCTTGACAGCAGCAAGGAGCAGTTCAACAACAGGCTGAGCAAGTGCAGAATGACTGTTGAGTGTGCATTTGGCCATTTAAAGGCCTGCTGGTGCTGCCTATATGGGAGGCTGGACCTGGCCGATGACAATATTCCTATGCTTATAGCCGCGTGCTGTACGCTACATAATATTTGTGAAGGGAAGGGTGAAAGCTTCACTCAGGACTGGACTGTTGAGGCTCAGCACCTGGAGGCTGAATTTGAACAGCAAGAGACCAGGGCTATTGGAGGGACGCAGCGTGGGGCCATAAGGATCAGGGATGCCTTGAGGCAGCATTTGAAGCTGAAAGCCACTAATATTTGTTGCTATGCTTGGGAGTGCAGTGCTTGTAATGCTAGGAGGTGATTGTGATTGGTGCAGACAATGCACTATGAAGGTTTCAGAAAATTACCTGTTGCTTTGCAGTGCTCTGTTTGCTTTCAATTAATGGAATAAAGATTGCTTTCAAGTCAAAACAATTATTTTATTAAAAAACAATCACCAAAGGAGAGACAAACAAAAAAACCACATTAGCACTGTGGAGGAGGGGGGAAGGGAGGGTCCCAGGAGGAGGCGGGGTCCCAGGACAGGTTAAAGATTTGTGTATGTCCAGGTATCATATGCAGCCTTGTCCTCTAGAGTACTGCCAAGCAGGTACTGTACTTCAGCAGGGCTAAACTGCAGAGGGACGGGTGTGAGTGCAGTGGGTACTGGGAATCCGCAGGACAGGACTGTGACAAGGCAGGAGTGGAATGCAGCAGATACAGACTGGAGACAGGAGGTTAATAAGAGTGTGTTGGCGGTGTCTGGGGAGGGACTTGGGAAAGAGTTTTGCAATGGTGACTGCAGGGGAGGGCGGGCACAGAGCTGCTCCGTTTGCAATGATAGTGGTGCCTGGAGCATGTCCATTTGGTGCTCCATAACATTTAAGAGCCGCTCTGTGACATCCTTCTGGCGTGCCGCGTTCTCCTTTCAGTTCCTCTCCTCACTGTCCCGCCATACCTTCAATTCTTGTTTTTCAGCCACGGAGTGCATCGTGACCTCACGCAAAAAGTCCCCTTTAGTTCTTCATGGCCACTTTCTAATTCTGTGCAACCGTTCAGCAGGCAGTAAAGAGGGAGGCTGAGCTCCCAAGGTCATATCTGTGAAGCCAAAATGCAACATTTTACAGAAGCAGTATTGTTTGCAACACAGAGACCACTAATTCACTGATTTAAGACACAACCACTATTCACATACCTGTCACTAACTGGTTGACCCCAGGCAAGCACACATGAGCCACAAGACCATCAAAATGGTGAGTAACCGCAGGGGCAGGGGAAATCAGTGTTCCAGGACCATACTGTACACTGGGCATGTGGCTATTGGGGAGAGCCAGCAACTGTAGGGGGGCCTTATAATCATTCTTGTCCCCACATTTTCCACAGGCTGTGTTCATTAGGGAAGATATCTCGCTGCTGAGGGTGAGCAGGGAATCAAGGGAGGATCTTCTCCAAAACTGCGGCTTCCACCCTGGCCCTTATGTGGATCACCTGTGTACAGCAATGGTCCCTTCCCTTCCCCCCGCAGTGATGGCAGAGTGGTGCGGGAAAGTTACCCTTAATGGGGCAAGAAACAAAGCAGCTCTGCCAAAGAATCGGCAGCAGCAGATTGCCCAGTATTTCCATGAGAGTCTGTTGGAGATCTCTGAGGCAGATTCCCGTGAAGTGAGGGAGTCAGTCAACACCCTGTTCCGCCACTCACACTAGGCATGTGGTGGTACACGCATCATATAGACACAAGCCTGCTTTCTGCAACCCTCCTGCTCCCAGCAACTCACTTCAGCGATTCCCAAAATCAAAGCCACTCATCAGTGGCCTCCTCTCCTGTTTGCGCTTCGCCAAGCTCCGACAGCTGTGACCGGCTAGCTTCATCCAGGGTAGAGAAGATCTTGCTCCTGGCTGAATGCATCTTTGACCTCCAAGTCGTCCTCTGCCTCTGAGTCCCCCTCCACATCCTCGTCCAAGATTTCCTCCTCCTGGCTCAGTCCGCTCTCGACTGGCATGCAAGCCACTGAAGTATCCACAGTGGCCTTTGCAGTGGAGGTAGGGTCACCACCGAGTATCGTGTCCAGCTCTTTGTAGAACCGGCAGCTTGTGGGCGCAGCACCAGAGCGGCGGTTTGCCTCCCGTGCCTTGTGGTAGGCGTTCCGCTGCTCCTTCACTTTGACTTTGCACTGCAGTGTGTCCCAGTAATAACCCCTTTCTGTCATGCATTGTGAAATCTGTCCATAGGTATCATAATTCCTGCAGCTGGAATGCAGCTGGGACTGGACAGCCTCCTCTCCCCAAATGCTGATGAGGTCCAGAAGCTTGTCATTGCTCCAAGCGGAGGATCGCCTGGTGCGTGGAGCAGGCATGGGCACCTGGAAAGACACTCTGAGACCACTGCACGTGTCACTGAGCAAACAGGAAGGGTACTTTCAAAATTCCCAAGGAATTTAAGGGGTGGGGCTCACGGTTGGTAACCTGAGGTCAGGGCAGTAGAGTTCAAACCGATGACCAGAGAGACGAGAACAGGCATTGTGGGACATCTCCCGGAGGCCAATCACAATGCTGTAATCAACCAGGGTGTCTACACTGGCACTGCAGCCCCAGCACAGAAAGCTGTATACCTCGTCGGGGTCGTTTTTTACAGCACTGCAACTACGCAGTTTCTGTGCAACTAAGTGGCTTGGCAGTGTGTACACCTGGGGAGTTATACCGCAGAAAGCTGCTTTACTGCGCAGAAACTTGCTAGTGTAGTCATGGCCTCAGAAGGATAAGAACAACTCTATCTACTTACGAAACAGGAAAAAAAATTAAAACAGAAGCATGGTATTAAAACAAAACACACACTAATAGTATTGTTCAAAAAGGCACTAACAGCTTTCTGCAAAAATGTTTTAGATACAATATTAATGAGTGGTGACTAATACTACATAGTTAAGACAAAACTAAGTTTCCATTATAAGCCCCTCACAAAATTTACAAAAAATCAGATTGGTCTCAAAATTGATACAGTAGGTCTGGGGCCAAAGATGAATATTTCTACTAGATTTGAAGTGAAATGGCTAACGGGGTTTCTGAATTATGACATTAAAATAGAGATTTTAATTTAAAAGTTCAAAAAGTCCTCTAGTTTCTATTTTTCCATGTAGTAGCTAACAGAAAGAGGATAGTTAAAATTTAGTTTGCTAGACTACCCAAGCAGAGATTATAGGACCAAAGTTGAGCAGACTGAAGTCTTACTTCAAAAGTTAACAACTTTTAAAATATGAATATTGCTATAGCATATTTAGTTATGCAAGCTGTTTGTTTGTCACAGCTCCACAAGCTAGGTAAGGGAGCAGCAGAAGGCAGATGGGGTTGGGATGGAATTATAAAAAATTTTACATCTCCTGAATGATCAGGTGAACAAGGGAGTGGGAGACACTCCTGCTTGGCATGCTGTCCTCCCTTATGCAGTAAGACTCCCTGAGATCTGCAGTAAGGAATCCTGCTCCTCCTGACCTTATGAGATCTGTGAAGGTGAGCCTGGCTCCTCTCTTGTATGCTTCCACCTGCAGGAATAACGTTCTTCTCCAGTAGACTATAAGACTTAAATATAAAAACTGGAAATTCCCACACCAAAGAATTCATAATGTTAATGTTTCAGGGTGCATAATGTTAATTACCTTTCAAGACTGTTAAAGTTAAAAAAGCAATAACTAATGTTCAGTCCCCAGGAAATTCAGATTTAGTTCATGTACTTCCGGAACAAGACACAGAGGCACACTCAAATAACCACTAGAACCTCAACCATGCCCCCAAAAGACACAACAAAAGCCAGAACTCATACTTGGTAGTGGGAACAGCATTCTATTATACTGAACAATCATCAGCAAATGCAAATAAAGTAGATATAATGCTATAGTAGCAGCTGTACTATTCATTCCTGGGGAAGGAGGACCTTGTTAAGGTATATGAAAATGGTAGCTCTCAGATATGTAGGTCTTAGTGTAAAAACCAAAACCCCTCACTCTTGTCTGAGCAAAAATCCATACAACTGTAGCACCTGGAGCACTCTCTGGTGTTCTAAATAGCCATCAGCTAACAAGAGCATCTTTGTGGTAAAAACTTCACCAATTAATCGATGTTAGATATCTGAATTTGAATCCTTCCTTCACTATCAGACATCACTTATGGAATAAATAAAATATAGCATCTTATAAAGAAACCAGTGAGACAATGCATAAACAGCAAGCCATCAATTAACTAATACAAATATACACATTTAATCGAAGAGTAGTAGACATTATAGGGATTTAATAAACCATGTCAACCTTGTTTTTCTGTGTCATTATTTTAATAATTACATTATGGTAGAGCCTGGATGACCTAAAAAGGAGCAAGACCTCACTGTGTAAAGTACTATGAGACATATCTGAGGACACAATCTTTCCCCCAAAAAGTTTATCATTGAAGAAGTTGATATTAAAGCTAAAAATGAACACTTTCATTGAGCAGCCATCTTCTGCTAAAAGTGACCATAAAAGGAGTTTTTAAGAATTAGGCTTGTGTTCTGCCCATCCCTTTTTTTAAAAACCTTTTCTCTCCTTTTTTGAGATTCTTTGTATTTCTTAAGTGAAAAATCCGGTTTTCCCTGACTTTACTGGAGGACTTTGGGGGATCTCATAGGATGTATATTGTTAGTTCTCACATCTTTAATGGAAGTAGTGGGTGTACTGAACCATTAACAAAGGCTTCTTTTCTCCAAAATATTCATTAGGCATTGAAGTTAAATAGATGTTAAACAACAAAAGTAAAGTTTGTAAAGTCTCACTAAAAACTACTTCTCTCAAACCACTCAACTTTCATTTTCTTGGCCCTTGGGATATCATTTCACTAGCTTTTTATCTATCATATGGTGAACGTTCCAAGCTAGAAAAGACCTTAATTTCTAATGTAAAAACAAGCAGAGGGAAAAAAATCTTCTTTAATACATCAAAAAGAAGAAAAGGCATCACAATGTCAATTTTGTTTTCCCTTTTATAAGTCACCGTTTATATCTTCTGAGCATTTCTCTAATGATCAGTTTTCTGTGGTTTGGATGGTGAATACTAAAAGGATATTGCATTCCCAACATCTAAAAAATTTTAAAATGTTCTTAAAAATATATTCTCAACCACACAGTGTTCAAGAGTTTATTAGCTGGAGTTCAGTAAATTATGTTAACAAATTCAGTATTCTCTGAAGTTACATTAACAATCAATGCCATAGGACTTGGATATGAAGGACTTAAACTGCATTACCAGAACATGACATATATAACTTATCTGTGAACCTAGCCTTATAAAAGTAGTAAGTGTCAGAAACCTGGCTTTCAAAATTATATGTTTTGACAAACATTTCTTGCAGAAAAGACAAAGAATAGAAATGTAGTAAATATCCACTCCAGATTAAAATTTGCATTTAAATCAAGACTAGATTGAGGACAACATGAAGAAAGAGAAGGTTATTCACCTTGTGCAGTAACTGAGGTTCCTTGAGATGTGTGCTCCACTTTAGGTGTTCGTGCGCCCCTGTGCTCATAATCAGAGATTTTTGGAAGCAGTGCCCAGTGGGGTCACACATGTGCGGTCCCGATCTCACGCCACTTCAGGCGGTTAACTGGCACTGTGCGAACGACATCCCCCCCACACCATTTCTCTCTACTGCAGAGCCTAAACAATAAACTCTGAAGTAGAGGGGAGGAGGGAGGGTAGGGAGCACCCAGAGGGACACATATCTCAAAGAATCTTAGTTACTGCACAAAGTGAGTAAGCTTTTCTTCTTCGAGTGCTCTCCCTGTGGGTGCTCCACTTTAGGTGACTTCAGAGCAGTACCCTCCAGTGAAAGGAAGGGGTTTTGGAGTTGAAGTAGTAAGAGAAGACAGTACAGTGAGCCCAAAGGAGACATTGGAAGTGGCCTGTTGTTGTGAGGCATAGTGCTGCATAAAGTTATCGACTGAGGCCGAGGTTGCAGCTCAACAGATGTCGGTGATGGGTACATTGTTAAGAAGTAACAGAGGTTGATAGGGCTCTGGTGGAATGCATGCAAATCTCCTCAGGGGGTTGCTGGTCGCACTGGTGGTAGCATAGTTTTATGCAATTAGAGATCCACCTGGAGAGCCTCTGGTTGGATATGGCGCTCCCCTTGGAGCATTCAGTGATGGAGATGAATAGTCTGGGTGATTTATGAAAGGATCTCGTTCTGTCTATATAAAAGGCTAATGCCCTCCATATGTTGAGAGTATGGAGTGTGGATTGTCTTCTATCCTCATGGGGGTTTGGGTAGAACATCGGTAGGCAAATGGGTTGGTTAAGGTGGAGACGACTTTCGGTAGAAATTTAGCATGCGGTCTCATGGATACTTTATCTTTAAAGAAGATAGTATATGGGGAGTCTGCCATTAGAGCACCCAACTCTCCTAGCTGTCTGGCAGATGTAATGACCACAAGAAACACTACTTTCATAGAAAGGTGTAGTAAGGAGCATGTGGCCATAGGTTCATATGGGGAACTGGTGAGGGCCCGGAGAACTAGGTTGAGGTCCCATGGTGTGGTAGGGGCGCATAGGTTAGGGTAAATGTTAGTGAGACCTTTGAGGAAACGCTTGGTGAGTGGGTGCACAAAGACAGAAAACTGATCTACTTTATGTGAAGGGCTGTGATAGTGGAGAGCTGCACTCTTACTGTACTCATGGAGAGGCCTGACCTTTTAAGTTCTAAGAGGTAGTCCAGTATTAAAGATAAGGAGGCTGAAAGGATGTCAACTGTTTTTGTTGGCACCAGATATCAAATCGCTGCCATTTGTGTAAGTACATGCAGCGGATCATTGCTCTCCAACTGTTAAGTAATATGTTTTGAACATCTGTGCAGGTCATCTCAGATCCCTTGAGCCATGGAGGAGCCAGGCACTGAGATGGAGCCTTTGTGGGTCCAGATGCAGGACGTGACCTGCGTCTTGCGACAGTAGGTGCGGCAGGAGTGGGAGAGTGCATGGTGGACATACTGTCGTCCTAAGAAGGTTCAGGTACCAGGTTTGTCGGGACCCCGTGGCGGCTACTAGGATCACTGTGGCTCTGTCCTGTCTGATCTTGTGGATCACTCAGGTCAGGAGAGGAATAGCATATAGGAGGGGGGCGTTCCACTCCAGAAGAAAAGGCATCACCTGTAGAGTGCATGTTGAGACCTGCTCTAGAGCAAAACTGGGGGCATTTGGTATTGCATGGGGTTTCAAAGAGGTCTATCATTGGGAATCTCCACTACTGAAATATGTGCAGAAGCATGTGGTTGTCGAGCCATTTTAAAAAATGGGCAATGGCAGTAAAATGTAAAGGTTTGTCTATGCTTGTAAATTAACTCAGATTAAGGTAGGGTGTGAATTTAAAGCACAATACCTATTGCAGAATAACTCCATGTGTGGGTACTAAGAATGCTTTGTTCCAGTTTAAATTTGTCTTAATCCACATTAATAACTAGTTCCAGTTTAGTTTACTCTTATTCCATAATAAAAGTGTACATATATGAAGTTATTCATGAACAGCTATTCTGGAAGAGTTCCACATGTATACAAATCCTAATAAATAGCTTTATACTGTCTAGATTTTGAGTAAAAATACACCACCTCACTCAGTTTAATCTACTGAATTCCAAAACTGATAAGGAAACAAAAAAATCCTGTCTCACTGGTACAGACTGGTAGCAACAGGAAGTATAAATATTTATAGCTCAAACTGCTCAAATAAAATTTAAAAAATAGCATCAGATGTTATTTTCCATATGAGCACACCTCTTCCTGTACCAAAAAAAACCCCAACAAAACAAAATCAACCTCTTTCTGTTCTGTGAGTTCTTGAACATGAAAACAGTGAAAATAACAGTTTCCTGAATCTATGCTAAATAATGACAAAGGTAAGGTGATCTTAATTATTGCCATTGTTACCTATACCACCTATAATAAACTTAGCCTTACAAAATGGTCGATTTTTGACAACGGAGGCACAAAAATCTACTTGCCCACATTTAAGCTGATGAAGACAAAATAACAAATCTGTCAAAAAAAGGATCAGATATTTAGATGGATATTAAGAATAGTCAGAATTAGACAGGATACACATGTACAAGGGATATAAACCTTCATGCTGTAAGACATAAGCCAATGAATAACTGTGTGAGGTCAGAATAAACTTCCTACGTTGTGGTATTGTTGCTTAATTACATGTTCATTTGAAGCCAGTGTTTCTAACGCAAGAAGTCATTACTGTCAGCCTCCAAGAGAACCCAGATGCTGGAGGACCATGAGGAGAAAGCATGGAACCAGCTACACTAGTCTTACTCCAGCCAAGCACATCCCTAAGGTAACTTTGCATTGTTCTGGTACACTTTACAATGCTCTGGTGCACAAAATGGTTACAATGTAGGGCAGTATGGGGCCACAAATCTTCATTTTAATAACATTTTCTTTTGGTAGGAGCTCAGCTACTACTGTAATGAGTATGGTATACATATTTTATATGGTGTACGACCAAGTTCTAGGGAACAGTAGCATCCTGCAGTTTTAGTATAGTAAATTCCACTTCAACAATGAAGTCTTTAATTAAACTAACTTTCACTGAAGGAAATAGAATTCCGTTATAAGATTTACAGGAGATAGCAATTTTTATTTGCATGGCTGTTGCTGAAACAAAATACAAGATTTTTTTAAATTTCTTACTAAAGTAAAATAAACCTTGCCAATATTTTTCATTTACTGTAACAACATCAGGCTAGTTTTTGAGCTAGGAGTTTGTTTTTCTGGCTTGTGCTTGCATGTTTAAAAAAATATAGTCAACATAATGACAAACACATGTTTGCAGGGAAAAAAAATGCCACTAGCTGAGGAAGGTCATAAGTATTACGTCAAAGATGAACTTTGTCCCATAATAGCACATTTCAAGCATGAACACCACATTTCAATTGAAAGCAGTTTAGCAAATTTTTATCAACCGGTTTTTCAGTGTAACAGGAAAAAAATCTTGATGACATTTTTTTCATACATCAGCCATAGCTTTTTTGCACTTTGTGACTGGCACAATTTTCCCTAAAATGCAGTAAGGAATTACTCAAGTTACTAAATAAGTTATTTTAATAATTGTTCAAATAAGGTTCCAAATATTTAGCGGGACTGCAAGATACCCTATTAAAGTTAACATTCTACATACAGCATGATTTCTCTTTTTTAAGAAAAGTCATGACTGAACAGAACAAAAATTTCAGTCTGTCACTAGGAATTTCTTCTAAGAATTTGTGAAAAATCAATTGCCAGTTACAAAAGAAAGCCTTCCTACTCTTACAATTCCCAGATTAAAAAAACAAAAAAAACAAAAACTTGAATTAACCGTGGAGTTATGATTAGTACACAACAGTGACTGCAGTCTCAGACTGGGTTAAACTGCTTTTTAAAGACAAACTTTCCTTTCCATTTTTACTCACTATGTTACTTCATGGCAAAGTTACAATGGTTTGGATGCCAAAACTTTGCATTTCCATAGCAAATATATTTGAATTTCTTTTAAGTTAAAATTAAAGTCTGAATTGTTTGCGTTTGTAATGCTTGTTCGGGGGATAATTACAACATCCCTTTAAGGCTAAAAACATTACATTATTGATAGGCACTCAAGCTTAGCTCCAATTTTATGCTGTTTTTGTTTGGGAATTTCCTTGTTTGAGTTAAAAATTACATAAATACTAAACATTAAACCTAAGCAAAATGTTGCCATAAGATTTCTAACGATTTCGAGATATGTAGTACAGACTTAAAAAACAAACAAAAAACTTTTAGCATTAGATTCACCAGTGTGCTCTTAGCTGCATTACCCAACTCTCGAATTGCACAAAGTGGCAAGAGCCAATTTTCACCTCCTTCTTGATCCCCTCAATTCCTAGTGTCTCTTCCACACCTGAACTTTCTCTTATTGTTCTCCATGTTGAGTACAACTGATTCAAAACATTACTTTAAGATTCATGGTAAATTTTTGCCATTATTTTCATAACTAAAAGTTTCTTCTTAGGCAGGGGCCAATGAATAATTCCCTTTTACACACAATTTCACAATGAAGTGTTCTTTTTCAAAATGTCTGCCACCTCCTACCATTCTTAATTGGATTGAGGCCACAGAGGCCTTCATAGTTAACATTCCCCCTTCAAAATGGTCACTGCCTTCCATTTTTCCAATGTCACAGTGGCAAATGTTGCTAAGAGGAGCTGTGGCTCACAATACTGTAAACGTGAAAGTCCTCGAAGCATCATAACTGATGTCAATATGAATAGTAAAAGCTGCTAAGCCTCATATAATTGGAGAAATACTGATTATACCCTGGGTCTCAAAGATCATTAATGTGAGGTTGGGATCTGCTATTGTCATCAAGTCAAAGTAATTCCCCTCTCCAATGACATAACTAGCTGACACAATCATGATATGACTGCAAATCTTCATTTCTTGAACATCACTCACTGTACGCAAAGTTCTTTAAGATGACCACTGCACATTCACAATCTTGGGATGCATCAACAGTACAGGTTGGACTGGTGAAACCTTCTAGTAGCAGCATCCACTGGAGCACTCTCATGCCTCCTAAGGCTCAAAGGACAGGGCTCTGTTCCTTTCACTGATTCCCTAAGTCCAAAAATTTAAATAAATACACTCAGTAAGAGGAGAGGGTAGGCAGGGAGTGAGAGTGTACAAAAGTCATCTTGACAAACTCCAGTTTTCAGGGAAGTAACCTTCATTTCTTCTTCAGGTGGCCTCTGTAAATTCCCACACTTGGGAGTTTGGCAACCAGTACTACTCTTGCCAGATGGTAGGACAACGAGGCCTAGTTAAACAGAGACTCTAATACTACTTTTCCGAATTGTATATCAAATCTATTTGCCAGATCTAAGGAAACTATTAAATGAGCTCCAAGTAGCAGCTCTACAAAGTTCTTATATGGGACTATGTCTAAGACAGGCCATAGAAATGGGCTTCACTCTAGTCAAGTGTGCTCTAAGCACTTCTGAAAGAGAAACAGCAGTGTGTTTATAATAATCTTCTCTGCAGAGTTTAACCACTTAGAAGGGCATTGGGATGTGATTGTCTAATCTCTGCTCTTTTCCTCATAAGAGCCTAACAGTTCAAATGATTTTATGTATTCCTCACACCTGTTCAAATAGAAGGCTAATGCTCTCTTTGCATTCAGGGTGTGAAAATGAAGCCTAGGAAAAAATACTGGCATACTTACGAACTAGTTAAGATGGAATTATCTTCTCACCTTGGTGGGAAATTTCCAATATGGAAAAAGGACCTATAAGTACAGAAAATCTTAGTGAAAGACCATAAAAGTGAAGTCCACAACAATCTGGAGTATGCTCAGCAATTCTAGAGGATGTAATAGCTACAGTAAACCCTATCTTAATTAAGAGATAAACAGAGAACATTCTCTCATCATGGGTTCAAAGGGAGATTTCATGTGATGAATAAGTACTAGAGTGAGGTTAAAAGTAGGTGTGGGAAGGATCTTTTTACAGTATCGTGGCTAAATACAGTCTTTTACTTCATGAAGCAGTGATAAGTAGATCTGACTGTGAGATTTATTTTTGACAATATGGAGAGTCCCAAATATTTCAAATAAATTAAAGTGCTCTAATATGGATTGAATAAAAGATGATGCTGAGTTATATTATTGTTCGTTGCCCACAAAGACAAGGTGTTTCCACTTACAATCGTAACAAAGGCAAAATGACTGCTCCCTGAAATTGAATACGATCTATTGTACTTCTTCTGAACAGGACAGTTCCAATTTTGTCAAAGTACTACCACCCTTGTTCTGAAATTGGTCCAGATAACAAATATGACCTCTCCGCTGGATCAACAGGTCTCGAATTCTGGAGAGGGACAGAAACTCCTTACAACAGATGCAGTAGGTCCAAGAATCACTGTTGTCTCACCCAGGTCAGAGCAGTCAGAATAACCTTGGCTTTGTCTTGTTTGATTTTTCTAAGAACTCTCTGAATTAGAGGATTTTGGGATGAGACAGATAAGGAGAACACACAGACAAGACCTACCCTTCAGTTTAGCGGGGCCGGGTGGGAGGGAAGATACACATCTGAGAGGGACTGATTGTTCTTCAGAGCAGGAGCAGGCAAACATCTGACATATGGAGTTGAGTCTTCTTGCAAATATGTCTATCTCCAGATACCCCCACAGGAAGATGCCAGTCACTATAGCGTAGTGATCACTCATGCTCAGTTAATGTGCCAGTATATTGACCTTGCCTGCAAGGCGGAGAGTTACTGGATAACTTTGGTGTACTATAAACCGCTCCCATAGATCTATGGACCTTTTGCACTACAGGTTCGAATATGCTCCTCTCCCATTTGTTCATATAAAACATCACCATAGTACTGCTGGCAATTACTTGGATCACTCTGCCATGTCGCTAAGGGAGAAAGACTTGAGGTCAACATATTACTCTTAATTTTAGAACTCTGATATAGATTTTTTTTGTCCCAAAAACTCCAGTGACTGACTTCCATCCCAGATTGGAAGCAAGCATAGCTGGTGGAGCTAGGGGATTAAATGCAACTCTTCTGAGGATGCTGTTATGTTGATTCCATCAGATGAGGGAAAGAAACATCCCCGAGTGGTGCCAATTTCACAAACATGCTGTCTGTATTTAATATAAAGTGCCATGCTAGTCAATGTTATAGACATCTCATCTTTAGGCATGCATATTGAGTTATGTATATTGCCAAAGCCGTAAGGACCATCAGCCAGAGGAGGAACATGACTGCTTGCTACGAGTTCTCCTTTAGTACTTCTATTGCTTTAAGAACTTTTAGGAAGAAAAGTTCTGCCTTTTTTAAAATCCAGAACTGTTCCAATAAAACATATGACTGGGATGGAAGTTGTATGTGATTTCTTCACATTTATCTTGAGCACCAGTGACTGGAACAGAATCATAGAATCATGGGACTGAAAGGGACCGTGACAGGTAATCTAGTCCAGTCCCCTGCACTCAAGGCAGGACTAAGTATTATCTAGACCATCTCTGACAGGTGTTTGTCCAACCTGTTCTTTAAAATATCCAATGATGGAGATTCCACAACCTTCCTAGGCAATTTATTCCACTGCTTAACTACTCTGACAGTTAGGAAGGTTTTCCTAATGTCCAAGCTAAACTGCTCGTACTGCAGTTTAAGTCCACTGCTTCTTGTCCTATCCTCAGAGGTTAAGGAGAACAATTTTTATCCCTCCTCCTTGTAACAACCATTTATGTATTTGAAAACTGTTATGTTCTCTCTCCATCATCTCTTCTCCAGACTAAACAAATTCAATATTTTTCAATCTTCCCTCAAAGGTCATGCTTTCTAGACCTTTAATAATTTTTGTTGCTCTTCTCTAGACTTTCTCCAATTTTTCCACCTTTTCTCCTGAAATGTGGCGCCCAGAATTGGACACAATACTTCAGCTGAGGCCATATCAGTGCAGAGTAGAGCAGAAGAATTATTTCTTGTATTTTGGTTACAACATTTCTGCTAATACATCCTAGAGTTATGTTTACCTTTTTTCTTTTTTCTTTTTTCTTTTTTTTTTTGGGCAACAGTGTTACACTGTTGACTAATTTTTAGCTTGTGATCCACTATGACCCCCAGCTTGTGATTCTGCAGTACTCCTTCCTATGCAGTCATTTCCCATTTTGTATGTGTGCAACTGTTTGTTCCTTCCTAAGTGGAGTACTTTGTATTTGTCCTTATTGAATTTCATCCTATTTATTTCAGACCATTTCTCCCGTTACATGCACAAACCAACTTCTCACCAGACCGGGCTCGGGGAGTCAACACTGTGTTTAGGGTCAGTCCCCATCGGGGAACTGCCCTTATGCCCATGGCCGTACTTCTTACGTTCGCAGTGGGGCTCCTGTGATTGCGGTGATACCAGGGGCACCAGTGCAAAGGAGAAAGACAGGGGGGCCTTCACTGTCAGAGACAGGCACTGCTCCTGCAGATCTGCCAGTCCAGGGTCCAATTGCGCATGTGGGCACATAGCTTCCTCCATCAGATGCCTGTGGAGATGAAGCTCTCTAGCTTCCCGAATCCAAGGCAGGAACAAGCAGCAGACAGAGCAGCGGGCAACAATGTGGGCTTCACCGAGGCAGTAGAAACAACATTGTTGCCCATGGCTCCTAGAAAAGAATCGCAGCTTTTCAAGCCAGCTTGGCAGAGCTTAATCTCTGGGAAGGTTGAGCGAGGTCTCTCTGCCAGAAGACGAAATCTGACGAGAGAGCCTAACCAACTAAGATTGTAGCAAAGCCAACTATATACAACTAAAACACAAGAAAGCTATATACAAGAAGTAGGAACTGACAAAGAGTTCTCTTAGGAAGCTAATAACATCGATGAATAGGGTTCCTACTCTGGCCATGGGCCGGTAAGAAGGAACTGCAGCAGTGTTGACCCACGCAGCCTCTTATAGCCTTGAATGCAGCACACAGACGACGCATGATACACATGCAGGTCAACGGACACTACTACAAACATTTTCGGCTCCAGGATACTTGGATAAATCTCTTTGCCATGAATGTTTCCGAATAAGGGGACATGAAAGGAATCCAGCAGCAGCCAAAGACAATTACTAGATAACAGAGTCCTCATCCATGAGGTCTAAGAAACAAAGGCCTCTACCATTGGAGCTAAGAAAGAACTCTATTTTTAAACAAAGGACTATTGAGCACGGGGCCTCTTGCTCTGGCAAAGATTGATTCAGCCGGTATAATGGTCAACTCCATTAAGGAAGCTGCTGATGTTTTAGAGAAAACCAAGGACCCTGGAGCAAGATATATAGCAGAGCTGGATTATCTTTAAATTAACTATAATATTTCTGGTACTTAGGAGACAAATATTTACTCAGAACCTTGCAAGAAGAACATTTCTCAGTCTTAGTAGTGAACATTTTAGTCTTTGGAAACATATTAAGACCAGGAGTCAAATTGTGAAGGTGGAAATAGCAATGTATGACTGCTTTTTCCTTTGAAACAGGTCCTAGAGCAGGTGATGCATAGCATCAGAACAGAACGGACCAAGCTGCACTGATGCTAAGAAGGTCAGATAAGGCTAGAGGAGAAGAACAGGAAAACGGCTTGAAGGAGAGGGAACCCACTGAGTAATTAGAGCAGAACCAGAGATTAAACAGTTTAATTATTGGAACTGAGCCAGTCCCTCCAGAGTGCAATAGGAAGGAAAGCAGTAGATGAAAGGCATAGGAGGAAGTAAGGCAGCAACTACCCCAAAAGTCCTGAGAAATGCTCCAGTAAAGTCAGACCAAAGAACCTGGAGGGAGGTTAGGGCGGAAGGATTGTTTCAAGACACTTGTTTCCTCAGAGATCACACCTATGTTGGGGAAATGTTTAAAAAAAGAAGTTACCCACCACTCATATTGGTTCTGCTATCCTAGCACTAAGTAATTCTAGCATAGTCATGCCTCTGGCTATCACTGGTGATGTAAAGCACCTTTAGACCTGTTCTGAAAGCAGCCAGTATGGATTAGGCTCCCAACTTTCCTAAACTCAGGGAGCTGAACTGGTATAAGCAACGTTGGTGTGTTTGTTTTTGTTACCCACAACCTCCCTAGTGTAAACAAATTCCAAAGAGAAGAAAGGACCACAGTGCAATTGCTTCCATGAGCAGAAACTCCCTAACTGGAGAGCCTCCCATTTCACTCCAGGTTATCCCCTTCCCACCAAAATTCAGAGACAGTTATTTATGTGGAACAGGAGGTGATACAAAGAATGGGTGAGGGGGGAAAGGAAGACCAATAATTATAAGAAGATTCTTTTCAACAATGCTTCATCCTTAACTCTTTATGCAGTAAAATATACCATTGCTATCACTAAATAAGCAATAAACAACAGTCATGAAACAATTATAACATTACTAACTGCTCTGCGTCTTTCCACTAATTAACACTTTCAAGGACAGATAATTTTCATCTTGAGACAAGTATACTATATCTACAGAAAATGAATTAATGTAGCTCATCACGGGTTATCCCAAAGGAATGATTCCATTTTTCCAATGCTGTATTGCAATAATAGTCATATGCTAACCTATAATGTTGGCTGTCAGTAAGTGTGAAAGCTCTTGCATCGGAGTACCAGATTAGTATCATATATCCTAAACAATACTCCAGAAAGGAAAAATACAACACAAACACAATGGTGGTCTGATGTATTTATCAATTGTCATACATGATTTGTCCATTACATCTGACACCTCATTCCTCAACATGAAGTATAGGCAATGAACTTACGTTATAATAATATTCTATATTGACTATACTTCTAGAGAGTTAAAAAACAAAACTATGATAGCTCAATCAACTGCAAGAGCAGTATGGATATCAATAACTTCAAGACAAATTTATGTACTCTTGCAACTGACATGTTTCATAGTGAAGCAGTAACTGCAATATGTAAGAAAAAAGGAAAACTACCTTGTAAACTGATGTTCTGCAAAGTACCCACCAATCTGTTCATGGGGTGTGTTGGTCCTCATTGCTAGGATACAAGTAACTTCAGCTTCTAATATTACTAAGCTTTTTGAAACCAGCTGTGCTCTCCTTCCTTTCTGTCTCCGAGAGACAAGGTGAAAGAGGTAATCTCTTTTCTTGGACCAACTTCTTTTGGCGAAACAGAGGCTTTCCAGCTTACACAGAGCTCTTCTTCAGGACTGGGAAAGGTATTCAAAGTGTCACAGCTAAATACAGGGTGCAACTGATTGTTTAGCACAAGGAGTTAACCACATGTTGCAACAGACCAAGGTGAAGTGGGCAGTTAACACCTCTGCAGTCATAATGGGTTATAGATTGTTGTCATGAGCCATAAAACCAGTATCTTTATTGAGTCCATGACTTTCAGTATCTAGCAACGTTATGTATTTTGCACTGCATGCATCCGATGAAGTGGGCTGTAGCCCACGAAAGATTATGCTCAAATAAATTTGTTAGTCTCTAGGGTGCCACAAGTACTCCTGTTCTTGTTATGAATTTAAAGCTCCCAGGCTCATCTTTTGATATTGCTATGCAGGTTTCATTTGAGGATGGGGATTGAGGTGTCCAATATGGGATGATCGTTTTGTGAAAAGTGTTTGCCAATGGGTGAGATAGTGTTATTCTCTTTTATCATTTTTTCTGTGTGAGTTCATTAGTTGTTGAGGCATTTAGTGCACTGAATTAGATAGGTAGCCCATATGTTGCGAGAGGCTTTTATAGGACCAATTAATCTTGAACGATGTGTTATCGGGGGTACTGATCATTGTAGCAATGGAGTTATGTCTGCAGGTTTTGCATCTGTTATGGCAGGGTCCAGTGCAGATTTAAGTTGGTGTGTTCTGGTCTATAGGGAACTTGCTTCTGATGGCAAGGTTAAGAAGATGTTTGAAGACCAGAAGAGGGGGGTTGGGAAAGATTTCTTTTGGGGTGTGGCCCCTACTGAGTATGGGTTGTAAGTGTCTAATGATACCCAGGATGGTTTCAGTGTGGGGTGGTAGGTGAGAGTTGGGTAAGGCTGTACAGTTGGATTATAAGCAGGTTCTTTTCATAGAATATCAAGGTTAGAAGGACCTCAGGAGATCATCTAGTCCAACCCCCTGCTCAAAGCGGGACCAAACCCCCAATTTTTTTTCCTCCCTAGATCCCCAAATGGCTCCCTCAAGAATTGAACTCACAACCCTGGGTTTAGCAGGCCAATGCTCAAACCACTGAGCTATCCCAGGTGGCCCATTCCATAATACAAATCTCTTTTCTGTTGGAGTGTCCTTGTTTTGTGAAATCAGTTTTAAGTGTGGTAAGGTGTACATCCCAGACTTGCTCCTCAGAGAAAGGGGATGCACTCTTAGTCCTCAACTGTGATGACTACATCAACAAGGCCAACTGACAACTCTCCAACACCTCCTACTATAAAGAACTCAAAGAAGACAACCCACCAACATTCACCCAGTAATTTAAGGATATCACCAAATCTTTCCCCAAACAACTCCAAAAGAAACTCTACAAACTCATCACCCATGAACCTACCCAAGAGACCTTCTACACAAACAAAAGAACCCAGGCAGACCCATAATATCTGGCCATGGTACTCTTACTGAAGGAATATGAGGACTCACAAAAACCATCCTCAAACCACTCACCACACAAAGGGCCAGTTTCCTACAAGACACAACGAACTTCCTCCAGAAACTGTGCAACATTAACAACCTCCCTGAGAACACCATCCTTGCCACCATGGATGTCACCTCCCTGTACACCAACATCCCTCACAATGACAACAATGCTGCCTGCCTCCAATGTCTATAAGACAATGGATAACATTCAGATATTCACCCTAACACACCCATAACAATTTTACATTCAACAAACACCTTGTCCACGGGCACCAGGATGACTCCCCAATATGCCAACCTCTTCATGGGACACCTCAAGGAAGAATTTCTGGACAAATTCACCATGAAACCAATGATATACCTGAGATAATATTGCTATTTTCATCCTCTGGACAAAAGACCTAACCTCCCTCAGATATCCACCTCAACTTCAACAACCACTACCCATTAATCAAACTCTTTGTAGAACACTCCAACATGAGCATCAACTTCCTGGATACCACAGTCAGCTTCAACAGTGGAACTGTATAGACAACTAAATACAAGAAACTCACAGATTACCACACATACTTTTACAGATCCAGAAACCATGCCACAATCTACCTTGGAAGCCGACGTACCCTAACTACATGAGTTAACTACCCTCATAGTTAGAAAGTTTTTTCTTAATATCTAACCTAAATCTCCTTTGCTGTAGATTAAATCCATTACTTCTTGTCCCACCACCTACCTGAAGATGAACATGGAGAACAACTGATTACCATCCCCTTTATCACAGACCATAATATATTTGAAGACTTATCAGGTCTCACCTCAGTCTTCTTTTTTCAAAACTAAACTTGCCCTGCTTTTTTAAACATTCCTCATAGGTCAGGGTTTCTAACCCTTTTAAGGTTGCACAGGTTTAGTAGTACTGCAAATACATTTTAAGCATAATTATGCATCGTTAACATCTATTAAAAATTACATAGTGATTTACTGTAACAGGGATTATTCTTTAAAATGCAATATACATAAGATAGTTATGACAGAAGAAAAAGTGTCCACAGTGAAAGTACTAAAACACTTTAGTTAATACTGTACTTTAGATCACAGTAACACCATCACATGCTGATGTATTATAAACACAACAATCATTTCAATTACATGGATAATGGATTTTTTTCCGCTGGATAAAGGAATGAAGAAGAACAACTGGGTAACTACCTTTGACATTCCTTTTTAGTGATTCTTGTAAGAACATTCTCCATCACTGACTCAATGGAATAGAATGCACTTTTAAAGATTCAATTCATGAAATGTATACCTGATATAGATGCTATCCCACATTGTGGAAATTGTCAGCCTCATAAGAGAGCATCACACTTAACCACAACACTCCAATTGTCTTGTGCACATATCAGTATAAAACTACAAACACAAAGCAGCCAATGCATGCAAATCTGTTCACATACTAAACACTCTCAACTAAAAGGTATATACACGACAATATAGAAGTGAGCTTCTGATAATGACATTTTGTTACTCACCTATGAATATAATAAATATGAATTGCCTGATTGGAACAGACTCATTATCCATCAAGTCCTGTAACCTGTCTTCAGACAGACTGTGCGAATTTGATGAACAATTAAATATATTGTTTTCTCCTCATTGTTCAATGTGTGGTCCCCAAGGCTTCATTTCTACATTCTACTCAGACTTGACTCTAAAAACAGATTTATTCATTTCATCATGGGCTTTTCTATGGTGTTCAACATTAATCTGAATGCTACACAATTTATTTTCACACTATCCCTGTAAGATGAGGGGCTAATATTAAATACATATTACAGATGGAAAACTGAGGCACAGAGTGCTTAAAATCAAACATATCCCCTAACTTTAGATGCCTAATTTAATATGTCAAAGACCTGATTTTTTAAGAGTACTTAGCATCATATTTCATTTTCTATGTTCAAAGCACAGCTCCCATTACCTTTAACTGCAGCTCTGAGTGCTCAGCATTTCTGCAAACTGGACCTCCAGGTCTCAAAGTAAGGCACCCGAAAATGAAGAATACACAATTAGTGACCATCTGTGAAAAAACTGGTTTAAGTGGCTTGACTAGCATCACATAGGAACTCTGTGGCTGAGGCAAGGATAGAATCAAAGTCTCTTGAGAACAATTCCACTGCTTTAACTATGAGACCATCCTTTCTCTTCTGCAATCTCCTGGCTCATTTGTTATATACCTGTCAGCTTCTGCAACAAAAGAACTAGAGATCCCACACACAAGAGCCTCTTTCAGTATATTCATCCCTCCTGTGCACAGAATTAGGCATAAGTCTCGTAGGGAAAAATAGTATGTGACCATGTAATTAATGATGCACAGAAAACCTTAATTCTAATATTGCCTAACTTTTGAGCGCTTTTGACTTTACAACTCAATTATGTTTTTTAATGTTGTTTTGTCTGTAATTTTCTACATTTAAAAAAAAACTGAAAAAACCCAGAGATTTTATCATGTAGTATCACATTGATGCCCACGTGTCATCAGCAAAATTGAAACCTTCAGATTTACCACACAAAACTTTGCCACTTGAGCTAACGGAGCTCAGTAGCAGGTTGCCATCTTCTGTGTGGATCAACGCTGGAGAGGGTTGGACCATTTTGCTGGTGGATTTCACAGACATTTGCTGATGGCAGAGGAATAGTAAGATTCAGGGATAATGGGTTCCATTCCAGATTCTGGAGGAGTGTGTGCTCTAGTGGGCACAGACTTTTCTGTCCATTTCCCTCAAACCCAACCTCTTCTGCCTTGTCCTCTCCAACCTGTCATTGCCCCAAGTCCTGTCTCTCCCTCACTCATGGCTCCTCAACCCAGTCCCAGTTTCCTCACCTAGCCAGTCCCAATCTCCACTCTACAGAAATTTTAGCTGTAAAAATCTAGAAAGTCTGTACTGAGCAAAGGCTTATTACTTGGCCAAATTTGCACAGATTTTTATAAAGGTGAAAAAGGCCACCCTCCCTAACAAATTTTAAGGCCTTCTGGTTTTTCAAAAATAACTACCATTACCGGGTATCAGTTAGTTTAATTTAAAAAAAAAGACATATGGGAAATTGATGTTTGCCAAGTAGAAGAGAACACTACCATTCTTGGAATAGCACTTGGGAAAGGCATGCATGACAGCACAGTTTCTAGGAGAAACTTACTGCTACGGGGGCTAGAAGAGATCAAGAGCCAACATGGAGGCACAGCGTCTCTTCTAGGACGGCTTGGCCTCCCACAGACTTCCAAAATTCCATGGGGTTTTCATGACTGAATTGGTTGAGTACAAACTCTACCATCTCTAATCACCCAGCCTCATCATCATAGTATCTTAGTACCACACAATCACCAAAGGATTTGTCCTCATAACACAAAGTAGGAAATTATCTAATTTTTTTTATAGATGAGCAATAGGCTAGATTTAAGTGACTTGCCCCGCTCCATCCCCCTGCCTGGTGCACCAAGCATGTGGGGCAGGTCAGGATGCGGGGGCACTCATTTTTCCAGTGGCCCCCAATTGGCCAGGGCCCCTGGGCATGGGCCCCGCTGGGCCAGTGGCTAATCCCACCATTGTCTAACGGCAACAGAATATCTGAGTAGGGTAGGAATTTATACCAGTTTATACTGACACAATTGGTGTTTACTTGCACCAGTTGGTACTGTGGGGTTAGCAGGGTGACAATGCTCTGGAAAACAATTACTCCTCATACTAAGTCTATCACCATCTCACCCACATAGGCCATTTCCAGAGAAGCATCCATGTACTGTCAGGACACACCTTTCACAGCTCATGCAGCTAGTATCCCTCACTTTATGCATCCATCTATTCACAGATTGGGAAGCATTTGTACCTTAACACCACTTGTTTTCCTCATTGTTTATCTCCTCCAGTGGTGTTCACCTGCTCCATATCCTGCAGCCATCTGTGTACTTGCCTCCTGCTTTGTTGCATAGTAGGGACACCCCAAAGAATTTCTACTCTTGGGAAAATTCTGTGCCAAAAAATTAAAAATTCTTTGCACTATTTTGAGGGCTGTCAATCACAGTTAACCCATTTGATTAACTGAAAACAAACTGAAGCTTTTTTTTAAAAAAAAAAACAAGCATTAAGCGCATATTTTGGGAGATGGGACTTGGCAGCGGCCAGGTGGGGAAGGAGGCACCAGCTGCAGCAGTGAGTACCCAGAGACAAGAGACTGTGGGCGATCCAGGAGAGCCAGTTAAACACCTATCGGGGGGTGAGAGGAGCCCAGCCCCCTGCCACCTGCACCATCTCCTTCCTGCTGGACAGGGCCAGTCTTAAGGGGAGTGATGAGGGCCACCATCCAGGGCGCCATGTTCAGGGGGACGTCGCTGTGTGCTTCAGGGGCAGGGTACCCCTACTCCCATCACCCTGCTTCACTGTTGCTTCTGCCTCCTCCCTTCTCAACCCATGGACAAGCTGCTCCAGACTGAGAACCTGCCTCCTATCTGCTGCACAGAATGGGCGCAGGGTGGAGCGTGCGGGCTGATGTCGGACTGTTCCCTATCCCTACCCATGTAACCCGGTCACCGCTGAGCTGGGGTAGGAGAACAGGGGAAGCCGGTCTGCTGCTGCTGGCTCAGGAGTGAGTGCTGCTGACAGCTGCTGCTGCTGGCTGAAAAAACATTCAGGCTCCTGAGTGCTCTGCTGAAACAGACAGCACTCCCACAAATAGACACTGACTCCATGGGTGCACCAGGGCTGGAACACCCACGGGAATAAAATGGTGGGTGCTTAGCACCCACCAGCAGCCCCCCATCAATACCTCTCCCTCCCCCCCAGCACCTCCTGCCTGCACATCAGCACCTCTCCCTCGCTCCCAGCGCCTACTGCCTGCCACAGATCCACTGTTTTGCAGCCTCAGGATGGAGGCACTGGGGGGAGGGGGAAGGAGCAAGGGCACAACACGCTCGGGAAAGGGGGTGGAACTAGGCGGGGAACAGGCAGTGCAGGGGCAGAGCAGGGGTCAGAAGAAGCAGGGAGGGGTGGGGCATTGGGGGACAAGGGAAAGGGGGGGCAGGGCATTGGTGAAGCGGGGGGTAGCACCCCCAGCAGATTAGAAACGTGGTGCCTATGCTCCCACACACATGCACACACACTCCCAACACACACACGCGCACACAAATATTTGTAATAAAAAAATATAAAATGAGCATTGTTCTCTTTGTATTCTGTGTTGTAAATGAAATCAATATACTGTATTTGAAAATGTAAAAAACATCCAAAATATTTGAATAAATGGCATTCTATTATTATTTAACAGTGCAATTAAAACTGCAATTAATTGTGACTTTTTTATAATCCTGTGATTAATTGTGATTAATTTTTTAATTGTTTGACAGGCAGCTCTAATTATTTTGGTAATTCATTTCAAAATATCTGTCAACAACTATGTCTGTTACAATACAGACAACAAAAACATTCAGGAAATGTTTTTTGACAAATAGATTCCTTACTAGGCATATTAATACAGAACTTTGAGTACAAATTCATTTAAACTACAGTACAGAAACATATTTCCCGCACCTCTGAGAAGCAGTGCAAAGACTTGGGGGAGTCAGGGGTAGCGGAAGAGCTGAGGGAGAGGAAAGTAATTCCTGGGAAGGAGCTTGGGAGTTAAACTGGATGGTTGTTCGGTGTGAGTGGGAGAAGTATAGAACAGTTTTTTGGGGGAGCAAAGGGATTGTTAGGGAGTTGGGGAGCCTCCCCCCATGCAGACCCTGGCTGACCCTTAGCCTTCCCAATCAGTCAGGTATATCTACCCCGTCCCCATGTGTCCCTGCACCTACTGCGTCTCCATGTATCCCTGAATCCCCACTCCGACACCCCAGGCGTAAGGAGTTCAAGTCAAAATTAGCACCTCACCATGGACCTGTCTCCACTTCAGAAGCACACTCAAGCTTTTACAGAGAGCCAGCCTTCCAATTTATACCATCTGGAAACACCTTCCGGACAGCATTAAAGCAGTTTTTCAACCAAAAGCTGGGAGCATGCTTCCCCCGTGACGTCGTTTGATTAAAATATGATCATGTAGATCAGGAGTGGCCAACCTGTGGCTCCGGAGCCACATGCGGCTCTTCAGAAGTTAATATGCAGCTCCTTGTATGACTCTGGGGCTGGAACTACTTTTTGGTGGTTCGGGTTCTGTAGTTTCCACATTGAAGTGTTGCTCTTTCAAGACTCTTAAGACTTCTCAAAGCATGTTCCATACCTCATCTGTCTCAGATTTTGGCAGGCACTTCAGATTCTTAACCCTTGAGTCAAGTGCTGTAGCTATCTTTAGAAATCTCACGTTGGTACCTTCTTTGCATTTTTTCAAATGTGCAGTAAAAGTGTTCTTAAAATGAACAACATGTGCTGGGTCATCATCTGAGACTGCTATAACATGAAATATATGGCAGAATGTGAGTAAAACAGAGCAGGAGACATAATTCTCCCCCAAGGAGTTCAGTCACAAATTTAATTAATGCACTGTTTTTTTAATAAGCGTCATCAGCATGGAAGCATGTCCTCTAGAATGGTGGCCAAAGCATGAAGGGGCATATGAATGTTTAGCATATCTGGCACATAAATACCTTGAAATGCCAGCTACAGAAGTGCCATGCAAATGACTGTTCTTACTTCCTGGTGACATTGTAAATAAGAAGCAAGCAGCATTCTCTCTCAATCATAATTCAGTGATTGGCTGAACAAGTAGTAGGACTGAGTGAACCTGTAGGCTCTAAAGTTTTACACAGTTGTGGGGGTTTTTTCAGTGCAGTTATGTAACAAAAAAAAAATCTACATTTGTAAGTTGCACTTTCATGATAAAGAGATTGCACTACAGTACTTGTATAAGGTGAATTGAAAAATAATATTTCTTTTATCATTTTTACAGTGCAAATATTTGTAATAAAAAATAATATAGCGTGAGCACTGTACCGTTTATATTCTGTGTTGTAATTGAAATCAATATATTTGAAAATGTAGAAAACATCCAAAAATACTTAATAAATCCCAATTGGTATTTTATTGTTTAACAGTGTGATTAAAACTGCAATTGATCACGATGAATTTTTTTAATCATGATTAATTTTTTTGAGTTAATCACATGAGTTAACTGTGATTAATCGACAGCCCGAATTATAATTTCTGTTCAGAGCACTATATCCAATGCAAGATAAAACTGCTTTACATTTCAGGAGGAAAAAATTATACATTTTCACACCAAGTAGTTTTCATTATATTCAAATTTGAATCCACTCAAGGTTTTGTATTTTTGATTCTTTAGTACCATGCTTCATGAACTATTATTAGCTCACTAAGTTCCCCTAAAAGTACACTTATCTCTTGGCACTCTCTCTTTGAAGGGAAATATTTTATAGTTCTTTCAGCTATGTCTGTTAACAGCTAATGACCCACATGCCAGATTATGAATAATTCTGGTTCCTCTGAAAACCACACATTTCATTATATAACGGGGTCAGAAACCTTTCAGAAGTGGTGTGCCGAGTCTTCATTTATACACTCTAATTTAAGGCTTTGCGTGCCAGTAATACATTTTAACGTTTTTTAGAAGGTCTCTCTATAAGTCTATATATTATATAACCAATCTACTGTTATATGTAAACTAAACAAGGTTTTCAAAATGTTTCAGAAACTTTATTTAAATTAAATTAAAATGCAGATCTTATCAGTTGAGTGTGATCCTTGCCCTTGCTTTTCCTTGCTGAGTTTTCCAATGTCTGGCACGTATTTGGACACTTTAAGCTGCACACAGGCTTCTGAGTGATCAGTTGTTAACCAGCTGGCAGGAGGTCAGCGGCTGGAACCCCACATCGGCAACTGAGGTGAGTGGAGCTGGCGGCTAGTAGGGCTGAGCAGGGCCGGAGGCCTGGACCTTGTCTGGCAGGGGGGCTGCGCTGGAACTCCAACTGGAAGCAAGGTGAGTGGGGCTGCGGCGGGGACCCCGGCTGGCAAGGGGCCAGAAGCAGGAACCCCAGAGCAGCAACTGAGTGGCTCAACCCACTGCCGCTCTGGGATTTCGACCGCTGGCTCCTGCCAGCCGGGGTCTCAGCCCACTGCCAGCCTGGGGTTCCTGCACCCAGGCCGGCTGCGGGTGCTGAGTGGGACCGGCGGCAGGACCCCGGCTGGCAAGGGGCGAGCAGCGGGAACCCCAAAGCAGCAGCGGGCTGAGCTGCTCAGCCCGCCGCCGTGTGCCATCAAAAATCGGCTCACGTGTCACCTTTGGTGCCGACCCCTGTTATATAATGAAGCAAGATGTACTCAGAGTAAGGTTAATACCGTAACAGCCCATTTAGAACAGATATAATAATTTTGTGGCAAAATATAATACAATTTAAAAATACAATACAATTTAAGGATTTAATACAACTTTAGGAAAGCAACATCTAGCACATTATGCAATGGCAGATAAAGCACGTTTAATACCAGAATTAAAATAACAGGTCACTGACACACTGTTTACTGAGATCTCAGGTTAACCCCTTGAAGTCAGCAGTCTAGGTCTTCTGCCATGAAGCATTAACACTACCTTACCAGTGCAAAAGGGTGCACTACTTTTAATACTTCGTAAAGCATAATCTGGAAAAGCGTCAAAAAATAAACACAGTATAAAAAGTATCTAGCAGATACGAAACAAGGAAATATACAGGCAATGTGACAGGAAGCCAACAAAAAATAGCAGCAAAAATACTGCATCCATTGAATGAACAAAACTAGGCTTTGTTAACTGTACAACTGTAATGTTGAAACTGCTTTTTCAAATGTATGGCATTAAGTCAATGTATTCCAATAATATCATGTATAATATGTAAAAAATACATGCTATACAAAGGAAAAGTACCCTTGAGAAATATAAAGCAAAAAAAAAAAAAACTTGCCCTTCATCACCACAAAAAAATTGAAAATTTAGCACAAAAAAAACCCACCAGTTAATGCCAAAAAAAAAAAAAGCAAAAGTCCAATACCATAAAATTAAATGTAAAACCACTGCTACCCCTACAGTATAACAACATTTGTTTTCCCTCCTCCAGTACTGTCACAAGACAATGCAAGGTCTAAAAAGCCCCAGACTTACACCATTATTTGCACTTGGTGAACAATTGCACATGCAGGTGTAATGTCTTACAGACAAAATTGTTGGCAAGTTCACTCTCAAAAAAAAAATCTCCAACTTGCACAGTACAGTTAAAACGCTGAAACAGTAAAGTAAAAACTGCCTATGCTAGTAATAAGTATTGTATAGTAGCAAAAAAAACCCAAACACTTCAGTATAAACCTTCAAATTATTATTTTAATTAGCCTATTTTGTGTCTCACACTTAAATTTTGTACCAATTTTTTATAATAATTTAAATAAAAACAATTAAAATAAAAAAAGACTTTAAAAATAAAACAAAAAAAATATAAAATTACACCATGATAAGCTATACCATAAAAAGTATTGTGCGCAGAATTTTAAATGTTTTGGTGCAGAATGCCCACAGGAGTAAAATATGTTGTGGGGGTGGGAGACGCACACAGCCAAGTTTTCAATTCCAGCAAAGGACTAGCCAGATATGTGCTCATGGCCCATTAAAGGGAATCCACTCTCCCAATGGCTATCCTAGAGATTTCTCAGAGATAGCATGTATGCAATGGGGACTGCTTGACCAATGGGGACTGCCTGATCCCCACGTCACAGCAAAGATCTTTTCAGCAAGCTAGAAGAAAATATAAAAGAGGGGAACTGACATAATCACTTGGCTAATTGGTTCACCCAATCATATATTGTTGTCAATACTAAGTTTCATATTGGTGAACCCCATAGATAGCCTAAAAATTTACTAGTGCAAGATGAATAGCTTGTTTCCCCATTGTCTCTTAATATATGCAGAACAATATTTAAAGCTCATTTTCAACAAACAGACAACTAATAGGAGTCATACACATACCTAAATAGCTGTATTAAAATTTTAACAGCTGCTTTCTCAGATTTGGCCCCCTCACATAACAGGAAGTCCTAGAAGTACTGAAGGAAATCCAAGCAACAACATACAACTTGCACATTCCAGCTGTGCTAGCTGACAGAAATTTTAAAGTGCCTAGACTCGCTGCTAATGGATAATGTCCTTTCAGGAAGTCTTGCATCCCATCATAAACTAGGCAATGCTCTGGCAAGTACTTAAGGAACTTCATATAGCTACCCTTGCTAATTACTAGACAATCTTCTTTTCCTGAGCACAATAATGAAAATATTGGTGAAAAGTCACCTCCAAGAATTAAGAGCTTTCTCCAACTAACCTTGACCAAGCCAATATCTTACATATCTCACAATCAAGTATTAACGATACTGATTTTCTTAACAGCATTCAGCATAACCATTTGTAAGATCATGGGCAGCGGATATAAGAGACCAGGGCAGGCTACACCTCTGAAGGAGTGCTGACCTGCCGCCTTTGGAGCACCACCTCCAAAAGTATGCCCAGGCTGTGGCGGGGCGGGGGTGAAGAGGCACAAGTGGCAGGCAGGGGGGCCTCTGGGAAGGGGGCGGAGAGGCATGGGCAGGGGGAACTCGGGGGAGGCGGCTGAGCTGGAGCAGGGCCTGTGTAAAGTGGAGGTGGAGTGTGGGCAGGGCCTCAGGGGGAGGAGGCTGAGTGGTGGTGGGCCTTCGAGTGAAGCCATGGTCCAGGGACTGGTTCCGCACTCACCCACACTTCTAGGGAGCTTCCAGCGCTCACACTCAGCCTCCCCAAATGCAGGAGTCACATGCCACCCAGGCATAGGATGGTTCTAATTTTTTTTAGAGACCTGGCAGCACTGAACAACATAACATTGATATGACTCAGATCATTATTCTCAGCCCAGTTGCAGAAGGTCATGATGGGCAGTTAGAGCAACTGAACACAGCATGTTATAAGGGAAAGCGTTAGGCATCCTCAACAACAGGCATTGCTACCAATCTGTAAAGCCCATAGCTCTAGAACCCAGGCCTGCAGAGCTGACAGGTAGCCGACATCTTCATGCCACCACGTAGTACGCACTGCAACCAGCCTGTGCTCCACTGCCCACAACCCACAGTGGACACATACCTCGGGTTTCCAACTTAGTAATATTTAAAAAACAGACACCCCAGCAGGTGTGCCAAAACCTTTCCTACCCCGCCTCTTCCCCCCAAGGTCCCACCCCTTCCCCAAAGGCACACGCTCCCCCTGCATCTACTCCTCTTCCCCACCCCTTCACTCGCTGTTTTTCCCCTCGCACCCTCCCTGCCCAGGTCAGGAGGGACTCACCTGCAGAGCCAGGGCTGGGTGCTGCAAATGGGGAGGGATAGCTCAGTGGTTTGAGCATTGGCCCGCTAAACCCAGGGTTGTGAGTTCAATCCTTGAGGGGGCCACTTAGGGATCTGGGGCAAAAATTGGTCCTGCTAGTGAAGGCAGGGGGCTGGACTCAATGACCTTTCAAGGTCCCTTCCAGTTCTAGGAGATTGGTATATCTCCAATTATTACCTTAACTGCCCCATGCAGGTAGGAGAAGGTCCCAGCTGAACAGGGGCTGGTGGTGATGACCCAGCACCTCCCTGCCTCTTCCACCCGCAGTAACTGGACTTTGGGTATCTGGTCAATAGAGCTGACCAGACACTGCCAGGTCCCCTTTTGGACCATATTTGCCAGTCGAAAACCGGGCACCTGGCCGCCCTACACATACCATGGAAAAAGTACCACTTCATGGGGTCTAACAGGCTGTAGCTGCATGGCTCCTGCCCTATAGATAGGGCTCTACCAAATTCATCGCCATGAAAAACGCATCACACACAGTGAAAACTGGTGACTTCTTCCCCCTTCCACCCTCCCACCCATGAAATCTGGTTTTTTTTCTATGCTTTTACGCTATACTACGCAGATTTTACTGGGGAGACCAACATTTCTCAAATTGGGGGTCTTGACCAAAAAGGGAGTTGCAGGGAGGGTCACAGGGTTATTTTAGGGGTGATCATGCTATTGCCACCCTTACTTCTGCACTGCCTTCACAGCTGGGTGGCTGGGGTGGCTGTTGGCTGGGTGCCCAGCTCTGAAGGCAGTGCCCCGCCAGCAGCAGCACAGAAGTAAGGGTGGCAATACCATACCATGCCACCCTTATTTCTGTGCTGCTACCTTCAGATCTGGGCAACAAGAAAATGGTAGCTGCTTACTGAGGGCCCTGCTCTGCAAGCAGAGCACAGAAGGGTGGCAATACCGTACCATGCCATCCTTACTTCTGCACTGCTCCTGGCGGCAGCTTTGCCTTCAGAGCTGGGCTCCCAGCCAGCAGCCACCGCTCTCCAGCTGCCCAGCTCTGAAGGCAACACTGCCACCAGGAGCAGTGCAAAAGCAAGGGTAGCAGTATTGCAGCACCCCTACAATAACCTTGTGACCCTCCCCGCAATACTCCTTTTTGGGTCAGGACCTCTACAATTACACCACCATGAAATTTCAGATTTAAATAGTTGAAATAATTAAATTTATGATTTAAAAATTCCTATGACCATGAAATTGACCAAAATGGACAGTAAATTTCATAGGGCCTTATCTATATACACCTAAAAGTGTGTTCCAGGAAGTATCCAGGCAACAATTCAGATTTCCTATAGCTGCCACAACCATTCCTGCTCTTTGTTCATGGCTTCAACCTCAACTTGATTTGGACTTTGCTTTCTGATTTGGACCTGACCCTTGGTATCAACCCAGGCCTGTAACCTGACTATGAACTCCTCTGTTACTCCCAGCCTCAAGTTGCCCCTACTCTGACTCTTGGTCCCCTGACTGCCTGTGTTTGAATCCTGACACAACCTATAATTCATAAAACCGCAAGATGAGACTAAGATATCTAGAAAGACAATGCCAATAGTATGGAATCCTTGGACTCCTTTCCTACCTCTCCTGCAGCCAAACAGTAGGTCTTTGAACAGTTGCTGTTACCATTATTTCCAGAGCTCTGAGGAGAAACCGCTTCCTTCTCTCCCACTTTATCATAAAGAACACCAAATATTGTGAGATTCAAGTACCAGCTCTAGGAGGTAACTAATTACATTAGAATCTGATTTTATTTTGTAAAATATTTTTAGTCCTCCAGGTTAACGAGAAAAGCTCAAAAACATGAACTGAGTGTACCCTAAAAGCTCAGAAACCAGAAAGCAAATGGAAAGACCTAAGCATTTATTGTTATCATTCTGAGGGGCCTGACTCATTAATTTTAATGCTTGGTGTTGGCAATACCATAAAAGACTTAGGCCTTGGCTACACTGGCGCTTTACAGTGCTGCAACTTTCTCACTCGGGGGTGTGAAAAAACACACCCCTGAGTGCAGCAAGTTACAGTGTTGTAAAGCGCCAGTGTAAACAGTGCCCCAGTGCTGGGAGCGCGGCTCCCAGTGCTGTAAGCTAATCCCCACAGGGAGGTGGAGTACCTGCAGCGCTGGGAGAGCTCTCTCCCAGAGCTGGCGCCGCAACCACACTCGCACTTCAAAGCGCTGCCACGGGAGCGCTCCCACAGCAGTGCTTTGGAGTTTTGAGTGTAGCCAAGTCCTCAGGGAAGAGACTGTTTCGCCTAGCCTTTCTTCATTTACAGCCACTAAAAAGTGGCCCCAGGTCCAGGGAAGCAGCCTTTCCCCTCCCTACAGGTCTACAGGGGGGAGGGATAGCTCAGTGGTTTGAGCATTGGCCTGCTAAACCCAGGGTTGTGAGTTCAATCCTTGAGGGGGCCACTTAGGGATCTGGGGCAAAAAATCAGTACTTGGTCCTGCTAGTGAAAGCAGGGGACTGGACTCAATGATCTTTCAAGGTCCCTTCCAGTTCCAGGAGATAATAATAATTGGAGATATATCTAATTTTTTATTAGAAAACAGGACACAGATAGAGAAATCCAAAGGAGAGTGTCGGGGGAGAAATTCCAAGTGATGGTACAGAAGAGGGGATAAAAAAAATCACAAAATGGTGACATGCAGGGGGAGATAGCCATAGAAGGGACCAAACAGAGGGATAAGTTTACAGACAGAGAAAGGAGGGTTTCATATATTCATTCTTTTAAAAAGATTATCTTTAAATACAATGCTTAACCAAAGAGGCTCTGTCACGGTGCCTCTGTGGATCACAACTGAGAATACCAAGTTCAGGACAAGCTGCTGGGAAAAAGGACAGACTCACCCCAAAACTGGTGGTTATTCTTCCATAAGATATAAAAGTTTATTAGAAAATGTTTAAAAATAGATGATACAGAGAGTTTGAAACATCAGTTATTGGTCATTGGGGGTAACATACAGAGTATAGGGGGATGCTAGTATTTTGGTATTGGACAGCACATAACATATACAGTCTGCAATGTCCCCAATGGGGGGGGTATATGGTGGGTGAGATCAAGATACAGTCAGCAAGCAGTGAGGGTACATCACTCATAGAACAGTTAAAGACAGTCATGGGTATAAATAAGCGGGCCGGGTAATGGGGATAGGATGACCCTCACATGGCGGAGTTCAGTTCGGTTGGTTCAGGGCTCAGGGGATAAAGTCCAACACAAAAGTAAACTTCTGTCTCACCACACTGGCTAACAACAAGTCAGAAATGCATACCTCCTTAGGTATTCCAGTCCTGGATTCAACACTCAGGCATTAGACTTTTAAAACCAATTTAATCAAACAAAAGGGTTCTTCTGATCCCAAAGGACCAGCCAAATACCCAGACCAATATATAACTCAGATCTTACCAAACAGTCATACTGTTGCCAATCCTTTAGTATCTAACATCTAAAGGTTTGTTTATAAAAAGGAGGAAAGAAAGGTGACAGTAAAATTGGTTAAAGGATTCAAATACATACAATAATTGCAAAGTTCTGGGATCAGGGTTGTAGCAGCATTGGGATAAAGAGCTGGCTTAAGTCAAGTCTCTGGTTGCTTCCAAATCATTGGAAGGTCCGCAGTCCTTTGGTTAGAATGCTCCCATTAGCATAAGTCCATAGTCTAGAGGTCTGAGCAGGAAAGAGGCAAAAAGGAGATGTTTCCAGGGCCTTTTATAGCTTCAATTGAAGGGAAACCCATTGTTCTAGTTTGTGGGAAATTTCAAGTAACAAGATGGTGTTTGGAGTCACATGGGCAAGTCACATGTCCATGCCTGCTTTGCTTAGTCATAGCAGAGGCCATTACCCATATTCTAGTTAGAACACTCACAGGAAAATCCATTAAGTATAGATAGGCATCTTCCACTGTGAGCTAAGTGTTCTTTGATGGGCCATTCAAGATGTGTAGGCTAAATACCTTGTGGAGTTACCACATGAGCAAACGTTTGAAATACAGGTGCATAGTTAATATTCATAATGTCAGATACAAAGATGATAAATGCATACAAGTAGCATAATCATATTCAGCAAATCATAACATTTCCATAGACACCTTACTTGACATACCTTGTACAAGATTTGTTGCAATTATTCAACAGTGGTAGCAACGATGATCTACATGGTCATATTTTAAATTAGATAACGTCACACGCTCATTCTTCAGTCAGACAAGACTGGTAACATTTTACTCCTGATCCATAGATTCTATCAAAAATAGTAATTTGGCCCTCTACAGTACGACACCCCTTGATTAGATAGATGCAAGGTTGCCCTACCTCTATCTTAAGTGCAGTGCAGTTTGCACATGTATATGATTTATTGCTTCCTACTCCTGGCATGACATGGAAATTTGCTTTAAAATCAGATCACTTTGTGGGCCATCTAAAATAAATGGTTCAAAGCACTAAACCTTCAATCTTTTTTTTTCTGTTTTGTGGTTTAAGTGCATACTGATAGGTCTATGCTAATGTAGAAAATTAAGGGGTTATTTGAAGTACTGGGTATGTAAACTCAGTCAATCAGGAACTCTAAAGTATTTCACAAGTTTAAGTCAAGGAAAAGAAACATATGAAGTATAAAGTTGTGGACAAATTCAACTAATAAGGAAGAGCTACTGATAAAGATTATTGTGCTGTGATGGGTCTGCTGAGAAGCAAGCTCACTCTTCTCCTTCCCCATCCTTGCTGAGTATCCAATAGTGTAAAAGAACAAAGTTCCCTCTCCTAGCCAAAAGGGATGGAACTTCTGTGGTATATTTAAAACTGTGTTAAAATTGTGATCACTTTAAATTCTCAGGATTTTTCCTGGTGCTGGTTGCAGGCAGGGGGCTTTGTGAGAAAGCTGGTGATCAGAGTCAGCCAGCAGACAGCAGCTTAGATTAGAGTGGGGTGAGATGTGCCTCTCTGCTTTATGGCATAGCCTGCTCTCTCTCTGTTTTGGGTTCTTAAGTGTCATCATTCTGAATTCTAAGAACTAAAATAGTGTACATGTACACAGTTACTCAAAAGGAGAAGGGAACTCTGGGAAGGCAACAGTGGAACAGCACTATCAAACAGCAGGAAATGATCCTGCCCAGGAAAACTACAGGTTACCTTATTGCCTTAGAGGAAAGGTATTAAGTATCAAGAACCCTAATCTTCTATTGGAGTGCTCCAGAGACAAACCTACATATGGCTAGGTTTACTTTAAAGTGTAACTGCTTAAACCATTGTACTTAAGATATTTTCTTTTCTGCCAGTCTTAGCAAACCATTCCTCCTTCCTGTTAGCCATCTATCTGAAAGAATGCTTACTGAGACCCACTAGGACTAGAGTCCATTGGACATACCAATGTGCCTCCAGTGCTTGCCTCTGAGAAGTGTCTTTATGTATACCTGGTGTGCTACTAAGTAACATTAAGACATTTCGTATACCACAGCTCTCTATTAATTATAGTGCCATATGCATAAATCTGGACTAAATTGGAAGTTTAGTGAAAAATCTTTCACTCCCTTCCAATTGAGGAAGAAGTTGACTATTCCAAATATAGACATTTGAAGCTGCTAGCACTATTTCTATTAAAAACATGAAAGTTGCAGAGAAACTGTGAAAGGTAGGGTAGATAAAAATTGATATTAAAAAGAATAAATGTTTTTAATTTCAAACAGAACTATTGTGTAAAATTCTGGTCATCCATGTTCAAGTTTGAATTTAACTTTCTTGAACAGGTGCATAGAAGAACTACTAGGATGATCAGGGGAATAGAGAGCCTATCTTATCAGAGGAGCTTAGCTTGTTTGGTCTCTCAAAAAGGCTGAATGGGGATATGATTGCTCTCTACCAGGGACACTCTTCAAGCTAAAGAACAATGCTGGAACAAGAACAAATGGGTATAAACTGATTATGAACAAAATCAGACTGGAAATTAGAAAATGGTTTCTGACTATCACAGGAGTGAATGTTGAAGAACAGCCTCCCGGTAGGAGCTGTGGGGGTAAACAACATAATTAGTTTTAAGAAAAAGCTGGACACACTTATTAGTGGGACTGTATGATGGGGCTGCTTGTGACAGTGGGGGCAGAGCTCAATAACTCTGGAGCTCACTTGCAGTTTATGTCTTATGTACCTAAAAGCTAATGCTTTCAGGGTTTCAGCTAGCCACCTGCAGGTGCCAGGAAGGAATTCCCTCTCGCCTGCCCCCACCTCAGTATATTCTTGGGATAGGTCTCCTTCCTCTAAAGCATCAGAGATGGCCACAGCTGGAGACAGGACACTGGACCAGGTGAATGTTGTCATGTGGCACCAAGCATTCGCAGGTGCTTGGCTGACTGGTTCTTGCTCAAATTCAAAACCCTCAGGTTTTGCTCAGGGTCTAACTGATTGCCATATGCAGGGTCAGAAAGAAATTTTCCCCCAGGTCAGATTGGCAGTGACCTTGGGGGGTTAACTGTCTTCCTCTACAGTGCACGGTTGCCAGGATTGTCTGGGTATAGTTCACTTAATCAATTCCCTGCCATTGCAAGGGGCTCAGGTATTGGTGTACCTCAGATCCTTCTACTCTCTCCCTGTGGCCCACAATAGTTTAGCCTCCAATGGCCTGTAACACTTTGGTCTAATTTCAGTTGTTGGGTTTAGTGTACGGGTGCTAGGTAGTATTGGTAGCCTGTGATCTACTCTGACCTCCTGTATATGGTCTGGTGCTCCCTTCTGGCCTTAAACTCTATGAATGTAGGATAATAACTTAAAAATACAACTGCAAAACAAGATTAAAATTCAGTGATTTAAATCGAGTTTCCTTCTTGTTGATTTAAGTCACTTTGATTTAAAAATCAATCCAACCTGGTGATGATGGAATTTACAACCAAAAGGATGAGATAAAAATTATACTGAATCATCTTTGTTATAAATAGGCAAAGGATCAAAAGCCTTGTATTAAACCAGGGTCAGTACTGGACTGTTCTATATCTTATGTTAGTACAACTAACTCTCCCAATGAAAGATTAAAAAAAAAATTAATGGGCTAACCACAATTCTGAGGTAAATATTGAGAAGAAACATGGAGTTAACGGATTTTAAAAGTTATGTTTACCGATTTTCTAGGATAAAATAATTGAAAATCATGAAAAAACATTTTAAAATAACAAAGTATTAAAAAAAAGATTAGAGTACTGAATATATAACTTTTTTTTAAAAAAATGTTAATATTAGATTGCCAGTTATAATCCAGTGGATAACAATGAAAAGTGAAAAAGGACTGGCACTGGGACTCCTCGCTAGTCTTGAGGGAAATTTACTTGGAGAGGTTTTGAATTTGAGCCCAACTACAGCTTTACAAACTGATAAAGCATATAGGTTGGTTACTAAGAAACCTAAGAGCTCAGAGTCATTACTGAAGATTGTACTGCAGTTAGGAAATATACATAATATAATGAAAGTCTGTTCCTTTGTCTTAAGCCTGGTCTACACTAGGCGTTTAAACCGGTTTTAGGAGCATAAAACCGATTTAACGCCACAACCGTCCACACTAGGAGGCACCTTATATCGATTTTAATGGCTCTTTAAACCGGTTTCTGTACTCCTCCCTAACGAGAGGAGTAACGCTAGTATCGGTATTAACATATCGGATTAGGGTTAGTGTGGACGCTGATCGACGGCATTGGCCTCCGGGAGCTATCCCACAGTGCACCAGTGACCGCTCTGGACTGCAATCTGAACTCGGATGCAGTGGTCAGGTAGACAGGAAAAGCCCCGCGAACTTTTGAATATTTCCTGTTTGCCCAGCGTGGAGCTCCGATCAGCACGCGTGGCGATGCAGTCCGAAATCAAAATAAAAAAAGAGCTCCAGCACGGACCATGCGGATGTGATCGCTGTAAGGGCAGGCAAATCTGTTCTATCAGCGCTCCGTTACAGAAGACGAAATTCAAAATCATTTTTTAAATATCTCCAGACAGACGCCATAGCAGGGACTCAGCGCACTGCTGCGTGGCAAGCGTAACGGAAAGCCAAAGAATCAAATGGACGCTCATGGACTGGAGGACTCAAGCTATCCCACAGTTCCTGCAGTCTCTGAAAAGCATTTGCATTCTTGGCTGAGCTCCAAATGCTTCTAGGGTCAAAAACAGTGTCCGCGGTGGGTCAGGGCATAGCTAGGCAATTTACGCACCCCCCCACCCACCCCCAGAAGTGAAAGGGAAAACAATCCTGTCTTGACTCTTTAACATGTCACCCTATCTTTACTGAATGCTGCAGATAGACGCGATGGTGCAGCACTCAACACCAACATCCTTGCTCCCCCCCCCCGCCATGGGTGACTGATGGTACAATAAGACTGATACCCATTGTCATCATCAGCCTATTGGCACATGGGGCAGTGCAAAAGGCCTGGAAACCATGCGTACTAGCATCGGTCAGGTCGATCAAGGGCGCCTGGCCCTAATTTTTCCTGGTAGATGGTACAATATGGCTGATAACCATCATCATCATAGCAACAGGGGCTGAGCTTCATCAGCCCCACCCTTCATGTGTAAAGAAAAGATTCAATTGCCCCTGGACTAGCAGCAGGATGCTGGGCTCCTCTCCTCCACACTCCTTAATGTCCTATGTGGACTATCATAGCAACTGGAGGCTGCCTTCCACTCATTTCTCACTAACAAGTATTCCTGCATTCTTTATTACTTCATCACACAAGTGGGGGACAATGCTATGGTAGCCCAGGAAGGCTGGGGAAGAATGGAATGAACAGGTGGGGTTGTTGCAGGAGCACCCCCTGTGAATAGCATACAGCTCATAATCTATGCAGGATCTGACACAGAGCAGCTGTGCTCTCTGGTTCTCTGATACAGTGGTTCTCTAGTACACTTGCCCATATTCTAGGCAGGACTGATTCTATTTTTAGATACCAAAAAGGAGGGATTGACTCAGGAGTCATTCCCAATTTTAACTTTGCCCCTGGCTAAGAGCAGCCAGGGGCACTTATGACAGCAGCAAATGGAACAGTGCAAAGGACTGGTAGCCATGCCCATCTTATTACCAATTTATGGTATGGTAGATGGTACAATATGGCTGATAACCATCGCTGCTATCATGCAAAAGCAAAAGCATGCAGCTGTGTGCCACTGCTGAATCGCCTCTGTGAGCGGCATCTAGTACACATACGGTGACAGTCACAAAAGGAGAAATAGGCTCCATGATTGCCATGCTATGGCATCTTCCAGGGCAATCCAGGGAAAAAAAGGCATGAAATGCTTGTCTGCCGTTGCTTTCCCAGCGGAAGGAGTGACTGACGACATTTACCCAGAACCACCCGCGACAATGATTTTTGCCGCATCAGGCACTGGGATCTCAACCCGGAAATTCAAAGGGGGGGGGGGAGGCTGCGGGAACTATGGGATAGCTACGGAATAGCTACCCACAGTGCAATGCTCCAGAAATCGACGCTAGCCTCGGACCGTGGACGCACACCACCGATTTAATGTGTTTAGTGTGGCCGCGCACACTCGATTTTATACAATCTGTTTTACAAAACCGGTTTATGTAAATTCGGAATAATCCCGTAGTGTAGACATACCCTCAGAGATTAAAGTAGCTGTGGTGAAACTAAATGATTTACAATTTTTGCTTTCTTATTTTATTTGCCTAATTCTAGTAGATATTATAGTACTCTTCATAGTTGTGTTTGTCAAATTAGATAGTCAAGGATAGGAATGACCATGGAGAAAAAACACTTAATGCTACAGACTATAGTAAAATTTAGAAACGATAGCCATGTTTCTCCTAAATTACTGTACTAGCTAAACTTTCAAACATCTAATTGTTTTTTCCCCCTAATAAAAATTAGCACTGTGTTCCCACAGGATTAGAAAAATCTAACAGTAGAAAAAGTTACAGAACCCTCCAAATTGAGGGATGGATGACTGAATTTTGTAGCAGTTACTGGTACATATTTTTCATTTATCCAAAGATAACCAGAGCAGTGGATTCCCACTCTGGAAAACTAGCAAATTTGAAGGGTAAGTCTAGACAATAGACTAGACTAGACTAGACAGTAGACTAGACAATAACAGAAAAACAAAACTTGAAATCTAGGAACAGCTACTACAGAAGGCTAAAAATACTATCTGTAGAAAGGAGGACAAAAGATACTACTTATAAAATGCAAAATAATGGTTAATACCTTAAAACCCACAGAATGAGGGCAATCGAAAAACAAGTGGGTGTGCTCAGTCTCTTTCAGTCACAATGTAGATAACATAAGATCAGAATCTTGTCCCTCCTCCACACCCCTCTGAACTCTTCAGTTTCACGGCTGTAAAATATTTATTAGTCTATCCTATCTCTCCTACCTCTAGTCATTTAACCCAGGCTCTACATCTGTATGTATCTGTGTGGTTGTGGCACAGAAAAAAAAAAACAGGTAAGAAATTTCTTTTTCCTGCGGCATAGCTGCCATTATTATAGGAAAATAGGTCTGACCAGAAGTATCCTAAAGGTAGGGAGGGTAATGTAGTTGTTGAGCTGAGATGGGGATGAGGACCAGAGGTAAAAGGGACAGATGAACTAGTGATTCAGTACTATGTCCCTTTCTTTTAAGTTCTCGCTGTCCAAATACTGCATCAGCCAATACAGTGAAATCCACCTGGCAGTGCTTAGTGCTTGGGCAGCCTAACACAACACAGCCACTGAGGATTTCTCAGGCCTGGTCTGCACTACGGGGTTAGGTTGAATTTAGCTGCGTCAGGTCGATTTAAAAATGACCGCTTCCACACAACCAACCCTGTTCCGTCGACCTAAAGGGCTCTTAAAATCGACTTCTGTACTCCTCGCTGGCAAAGGGAGTAGCGCTAAAATCGACCTTGCTGGGTTGAATTTGGGGTAGTGCTGACGCAAATCAACAGTATTGGCCTCCGGGAGCTATCTCAGAGTGCTCCATTGTGACAGCTCTGGACAGCATTTTGAACTCCGATGCACTAGCCAGGTACATAGGAAAAGCCCTGTGAACATTTGAATTTCATTTCCTGTTTGGTCAGCGTTGTGAGCTCAGCAGCACAGGTGGCCGTGCAGTCCCAGAATCATAAACAAGCTCCAGCATGGATGAAAAGGGAGACACTGGATCTGACTGCTGTATGGAGAGAAGAATCTGTGCAGGCAGAACTCTGATCCAAAAGAAGAAATGCAAATATATTGCCAAAATCTCACAGAGCATGTTGGATAGAGGCTACAGCAGGGACACACAGCAGTGCCGCGTGAAAAGAAGCTGAGGCAAGCCTACCAAAAGACAAAGGAGGCAAACGGTCGCTCCGGGTCAGAACCCCATACATGCCACTACTATGAACAGCTGCATGCCATTTTAGAGGGGGACCCTACCACTATCCCATCACTGTCTGTGGACACCTGCAAGCGGGGAGTCTCATGGAACATGGAGGAGGATTTTGTGGATGAGAATGCACAGCAGGCAAGCGGTGAATCCGTTCTCCCCAGCAGCCAGGACCTTTTCATCATCCTGGAGCCAATATCCTTCCAAGGCGGGATACCCGACCCTGAAGCCGAAGAGGGCACCTATGGTGAGTGCACATTTGTAACTACAATACAGGGTTTAAAATCAATACTGTTCATGGTCACCTGGTTGAAATAGAGGAATTTTTGTAAAGAAACAGTAAAAGGACCCCATTCACGCTGGGCTGTTTGCACTTGGCTAAAAGGGATCATCCCAGAGAATAGCCACGTGGCGGGGGGAGGGGAAAAGGGATCATCCCAGCCACGCAGTGGGGTGGGGGTAGGTGTGTGCTGCACATCTACTCGAATACCGCAGCACCTCCTTTAAAATGTGAAACCCAATCCATTGCTTGCTCTGGGAAAGGGGGGGGGGGCACTGCAGTTTGAAAACATTCCCACATGTTATGAAGGCGTAAGAAGCCAATCCAATTTTACTCTCCCTTTTTATCTCCCCCCAGGTGCAAATGTTTCTACGCTCCCCCATCATCTCTGTCTCTGCGGTTATCACAGATTAGAAGGCGAAAAAAATGCACTCGCGATTACATGTTTTCCGAGCTCATGCAGTCCTCCCGCACTGATGGGGCACAGCTTAATGCATGGAGGCATTCAGTGGCAGAGGCCAGGAAAGAATTGAGTGAGCGCGAAGAGTGGAGGCAGGACACGATGCTGAGGCTAATGAGGGAGCAAACGGACATGATGAAGCATCTGTTGGGGGAGCAAACGGACATGCTGAAGCGTCTGTTGGAACTGCAGAATGCCAACAAGAGCACAGATCCCCGCTGTATCCATTGTATATCTGCCTACCTTCCTCCCCATGTTTCAAAGCCTCCTCACCCAGATACCCAAGAATGGGGGGGGGGGGTGGACTCCGGACACCCAACCACTCCACTCCAGAAGATTGCCCAAGCAACAGAAGGCTGGCATTCAAGCAGTTTGATTTTTAGTGTGACTACAACAAACAATATGGCCTTGTCCTTCCCTCCTCCCCTACCCCATCCGTTATCTCATTTAAATATATATATATATTAAAGAAAGAATGCATGGTTTCAAAACAATAGCTACTTTATTTTGAAGGAGGAGGGTGGTTGGCTTACAGGGAATTAAAATCAATGAAGAGGGCGAGTTTGCATCAAAGAAAAGCACACACAACTATCACACCAAAGCCCAGCCAGTCATGAAACTGGCTTTCAAAGCCTCTCTGATGCGAAGTGCACCTAGCTGTGCTCTTCTAATCACCCTGGTGTCTGGCTCCTCATAATCAGAAGCCAGGCAATTTGCCTCAACTTCCCACCCCACCATAAACATCTCCCTCTTATTCTCACAGATATTATGGAGCACACAGCAAGCAGCAATAACAATGGGAATGTTGGCTGCACTGAGGTCTGACCCAGTCAGCAAACAGCACCAGCGAGCTTTTAAACATCCAAAGGCACATTCTACCACTATTCTGCACTTGCTCAGCCTATAGTTTAACAGCTCCTGACTACTGTCCAGGCTGCCTGTATAAGGCTTCATGAGCGGAGCAAGGGGTAGGCTGGGTCCCCAAGGATAACTATTGGCATTTCAACATCTCCAATGGTAATTTTGTGGTCTGGGAAGTAAGTCCCTTCTTGCAGCTGCTCGAACAGCCCAGAGTTCCTAAATATGCGAGTATTATGCACCTTCGACGGCCATCCCACGTTTATGTTGGTGAAACGTCCCTTGTGATCCACCAGTGCTTGCAGCACAATTGAGAAATACCCCTTGCGGTTTGTGTACTGGTTGGCAAGGTGATCCGGTGCCAAGATGGGGATATGCGTTCCGTCTATCGCCTCACCACAGTTAGGGAGCCCCATTGCAGCAAAGCCATCCACTATGACCTGCACATTTCCCAGACTCACTACCCTTGATAACAGATCAATGATTGCATTGGCTACTTGGATCACAGCAGCCCCCACCGTAGACTTGCCCACTCCAACTTGATTCCCAACTGACCGGTAGCAGTCAGGCGTTGCAATCTTCCATAGGGCTATCGCCACTCGCTTCTGAACTGTCAGGGTGAGGGATAGCTCAGTGGTTTGAGCATTGGCCTGCTAAACCCAGGGTTGTGAGTTCAATCCTTGAGGGGGCCACTTAAGGATCTGCGGCAAAAATCAGTACTTGGTCCTGCTAGTGAAGGCAGGGGGCTGGACTCGATGACCTTTCGCGAGGTCCCTTCCAGTTCTAGGAGATTGGTATATCTCCAATTATTATAGGGCAGCTCTCATCCTGGTATTCCTGCGCTTCAGAGTGGGGGAAAAGTAACTCCCAGGGTTCCAGGAAAGTGGCCTTACGCATGCGAAAGTTTCACAGCCACTGTGAATCATCCCATACCTGCAATACTATGCGGTCCCACCAGTCTGTGCTTCCACAGAATTGGTGTTCCACTGTATCAACCAGCCCCACTGCCACCATGATGTCCCAATTGCCACAGCCCGTGCTTTCAGGAATTTCTGTGTCCATGTCCTCATCAAAATCCTGCTCATGCTGGTGTCTCTTAGCCCAGTTCTGCATATACTCCAGGATAATGCGCGAGGTGTTTACAATGCTCACAATAGCAGTGGTGACGGTGAGCTGAGTGGGCTCCATGCTTGCCGTGGTATGGCATCTGCAGGAGAGCAGAGTTGCAGCAGAAGCAGTGGATGACGACGGTTAGCACCGGACACATTTCAGACAACATGGAGTAATATGCTATTGAAACTGAGCTCATTTACAAGAGCAGGAGAGCAGAGTTGCAGCGGAAATGGTGGATGAGAACGGTTAACAGTCCTACTGCACTGTCTGCTGATAGCAGCACCCAGGACACAACAGCAGCGGTGAACAGTGAGCTGAGCGGGCTCCAAGCTTACCGTGGTATGGCGTCTGCACGGAAAAAAGGCGCGAAACGATTGTCTGATGTTGCTTTCACGGAGGGAGGGGCAACTGACCACATGTATCCAAAACCATCTGTGACAATGTTTTTGCCCCATCAGGCATTGGGAGCTTAACCCAGAATTCCAATGGGCGGTGGAGGCTGCGGGAACTGTGGGATAACACAGTGCACCGCTCCGTAAGTCGCTGCTAGCCACAGTAGTGAGGACACACTCCACCGACTTAATGCGCTTAGTGTGGCCATACGCAATCAACTGTATAAAATCAATTTCTAAAAATTGGCTTCTATAAAATCGACCTAATTTCGTAGTGAAACATACCCTCAACAACTGCCCTAGTAAAGTGGGCCTAGAGCTTGAGAGGACATGAGATTCCAGCGCTGAATAAGCATGCTGGATACAGAATCTAATCCATCTAGGGAGTATGAATCTAGACATTGTGTCTTCATTTGTGGAATACTCAAGTAAGATGGGGACAAAGACAAGGGAGAGAAGTCTCCTGGATGTCATAAAGGTTTTTCGGGGGTGAAAAACAAACAAAAAACCCCCCACAAGTAGGTAACCCACAAGTGAGGGCACCTTGTTCATCAACTCTGCAGACAAAGGTGATGAGCACCAAAACAGACTTTGTAGGAGAGAATAGAGATAAGGACAGGCCACACAGATACAAGGATGCAAACATACTTTTTTTAGCATGACACAGATTCCAGGGATGAGCTAATTTCTTAATAGAAGACATTGATAAGATACAGCTATAGAATCTACAGATGATACAGGAAACCAATCTACCTAAACCCAAGGGGACCTAAAACCTGATGCCTCGACCCAAAAAAACCTAGCTGTTAAACTCCTATGAAAACCAGCCTGAAAGAAATCCAGGATGACTGCAGCCTGTTTGGTGTCCTGCTTCTGCTTGCCTTAGTGGCAGCCTGCAGTAGTGGGTACCCCCAGTGTGCATGCAGGGCCCACAATTGAAAGCTGGAGAATGAAGTTGCATTTTTCCTAGCTCCTTTTCCTACTTTTTCATCCTGAAGACCGAGGTAAGTCAAAAAGAACCCAAGAGAGTACTTCAGCCTAGAACACCAGCTGCTTTTCCATTGCTAACCAGGAAACAACTAGGAATTTGCCTGCATAGAACTCAGAAGGTTCAAAGACAGGAGTGAAATTTCCTGTACCCTGAATGGATACCATCTGCCTGATAAACAGAAGAAAGGGACATAATCCTCCTTCTAGAGCACAGACAAACTACAGGAAATAATCAGGAAAAAAAGTCAACATGGGAAAATGTACTCCCTTTTCAGACTATTGCAATAATAGTGACTACCATATTTAAGGTGGAAACTGGTCTTATTCTCTAAAGCTTTAGGTTCTTTTTGTGCAAGTGCCTTTTTTTTTAAAAAAACAAACAAAAGGGCCCACATACTAAGTGGCCACAAAATCTGGGTAGAAATATTTCAGAGTGCAGGGCAGAAGCCTTCTTTAATCATTAATTTTCGCCCACCATATTCCTAGCACAAACAATTGTTTAATGTAAACTGTTCATTCAGCAAGAGTTACCCATATGGAAGTAGTCTTTTCTTTGGCAACATTAACGCCCCTATATTGCAAATACTTCAGCATGTGCTTAACTATTAGCTGTTTCTTTACTGTGATGGGAGGCAAAAGGGTGCATGAAGTTTTAATACAAACATTATCAGAGACAAAAAATTACTCCGATTCTATTCAATACAAAAGCACGCATCAATTAAATCATACTTTAGAGGTACTATTGCTAATTTTTCCAAGATGTTTTTATACTATCTCGCCAAAAATCTCTCCTATTAGAACATATTCTACTGAAGTTAAAAGGTGCATCCCCATTTTTTCCGAAAAATGTTCCCTTTATAATTACCAGATCTTGGGAAGTCTGTAAAAACTCTCTACTAAGACATTTAAACTCGAGTCATCATTCTAACTTCTACAACCTACAAAGACAACCAACCTTGTTAAAACAACAACAGAAAAACAGAATTACTTTTTATTATGTTCGTCTGCTAACTAAAAGAGAGGGTGCAGATAATGGAAGATGCAAAATTTACTTCCAAAATAAAATTTAGCAAAAATTAATAAACTCTGTATTGCAAATAGTATGTATGATTATTAAATGAATAAATTTCTTTGGACTAATTGAGCTTCATACTTCCGCCTTTTCCGAGAATCTGCCCTCAGCAGATAAACACACAAACCTTCTTGTGCAGCACCCACTGACGTCAGTGGTGGCTAAGGAACCACATTTGGTGCAAGAGTGGTAAAGCTGAAACTGTATTTACAATTGAAAAAGAATGACAGTATGCAGGCTTGACCATAGCTTCAGGGTAAGAATTACAAAATTACAAACAAAAACTACAAAAGCTCCTTTCTAAAAGGTTCATTACATTTTCAAAGAATGTTGTTCTGCCTAAATAGCTTGCAGTGATTGCTCCACCATGAGTAATGTAATAGACTTTTTTGTAATAGAATTATTTTTCTAAAGGAAAAGCCATCAGTTTTGGAATGTGAACTTTCAGCTTCTATCACTCCTGTTTAATATGTAAAGAAAAATGCAAATTCAGCAACAACTTCATTGAGTAACTATTTACAGGCACAGAGCCCTGTTTTCCCACAGCAGGAAACAAGAAACAAAAGAGCTCACAAAACAACCTGCAGCAGTAGAAATCATAATCCTGTTCCTGTCACTATTTTCTAGACAGTAAAATATTCAAAATGCCGAGTATTTCATGAAAATGGTATTATTGTACTAATTTAGGTAATATAGCACAAAATTTATTTTCAAAAACTTCAATCATGATAAAATATTTGAATTATTTGATGTTGCTTCACCATTACACAGGTTGTTAATTTACGGGAAGGTTTGTCAAATACATCAAGTACTAAAAGAAATTTGTAATGTAAATTAAAATTAACATTTTTAAAGTTACATAGTGTCAAGCTAGTAAGGATGCACACATGCAAGAGACACAGACAGACACATAGTTTTGTAGGTGGAACTGGTAGCAAAGCCTGAGATTAAGATTACTTTCAATTATAAAGACTCTGTACTCAATTGCTTATAACTTTGCCGGACTTTAAAGCATTTTAGATGAAACTTTTCAGGCTGGGTGTTTACTACAGATCTGTAGCTCAGGTAAATTTAGGTGGATTTTCATGAGGGTGGCAAAAGAATCATCCCTGACAGCAAGGTGATGCCTCTGCTCTCACCAAATTTCAAGGACCTGCACCAAAGCTTAGAGGCACTAGTGTGTTTCAATGAAATTGTTGTAAGAAATTTTAATGTGGAGAAAAACTGCATTTTCCCCTTATCTCATTCTCAAACAGCTGAACCATTTTAGTTGAAACTTGGGAAAAACCCAAATTTACCTGGGGGAAAAAAAATCATAGTTTGCACATGCTCAGCAGAGGTTGGTTAGAGGCTGGCCGTTTCTCAAAAGACTCCATATGTACCAGATATTCTCTAGCCCAGGGCTACAGGAGCTGAGCCAGAATTTTTTTCTGAAGTTGTTCTTCCAAGGATCCAGGGACAGCCTGCTGGCACCCAAGCAGCACGAAGGAGGAGGAGTTGGAGGAAGCAGCTAGAATGACAGACATGGGCTACAGAGTTAGTTTGGCAAAAGTTATAAGAATGTTAACAGAAAATATTTCTTCTGAAGTGAAAACTTGTGCTTGATAGTATTTTTACCCTCAGTCCTGGCCTATGATTCACTTCCCTAGCACCATGTGTCTGTATTTATTATGATTCCAAGATACTCCAGAAAACATATTGTGACATTGCAGTCTATATGATTTTATACAAATATGCTAATAAGTGAATATAATGCAACTGGAATATGCTTCATGCAATAGGTCTCTTGTGAAGTATAATTACAAAGTTTATAATCTACTGAGTGTGATCATCCTATTTGTATAAATGTACCACTCTTGTATCTGAAACTAAAAATACGAAATATAACTCTGAGGGCCTATTGTAATTATGCAAAGTGTGGGCCATTAATGGTGGTTTGGAATCTTGACGACTCCCATTAACCAGGACAATTGTCTGCAGATGGCTGTGTTTTACCTGTAAGTCCTCCTGTATAGGTGTATGCTGGCAAGTGGGCAATGAAGTCTTGCAGTGACATGTGATCATGTCACCTGAACTGGAATCCATCTTTAACCTGGGGTCTTTCCATTGAGAAGGAGGGAGTGGGAACCCAGAGAGGGACAAAGGATTCCCGCCTTATGCAAAAGATACATAAAGGGGTGGAACAGAACAAAGCGGGAGGAGCCATCATGAAGAATCCCCTAGCTACAACCTGAGCTGGAACAAGAACTGTACCAGGGGAAGGAATTGTGCCCAGGCCTGGAAGGTGTCCAGTCTGATGAAAAAACTTACTGAAGCATCTCTGAGGGTTAGATTATCTGTATTCAGTTTGATTAGACATAGATTTGCGCATTTTATTTTATTTTGCTTGGTGACTTACTTTGTTCTGTCTGTTACTACTTGAAACCACTTAAATCCTACTTTCTGTATTTAATAAAATCACTTTTTACTTATTAATTAACTCAGAGCATGTATTAATACCTGGGGGTGCAAACAACTGTGCATCTCTCTCTATCAGTGTTATAGAGAGCGAACAATTTATGAGTTTACCCTGTATAAGCTTTATACAGGGTAAAATGGATTTATTTGGGTTTAGACCCCATTGGGAGTTGGGCATCTGAGTGTTAAAGACAGGAACAGTTCTGTTAGCTGCTTTCAGGTAAACCTGCAGCTTTGGGACAAGTAATTCAGTCCCTGGGTCTTTGTTGGAGCAGACAGGAGAGTCTGGCTCAGCAAGACAGGGTGCTGGGGTCCCGAGCTGGCAGGGAAAGCAGGGGTAGAAGTAGTCTTGGCACAGCGGGGGGCAGCTCCCAAGGGGGTTTCTGTGATCCAACCCATCACACATATCACTTGTGTTTGTTTCAGCTTTCTCACTGTACAAGGCCTGATCAGAAAAATTGTCCAGGAAGAGATAAACATCAGTTTCCTTCTTCCTGTAAGCTAACCTTCTTCCTTTAAACCATGATCCTCAAAAAGACATGGGGACACTTGCCAGATCAAAGCGCAATGATCAAAATTGGGGGGAAAAGGCTGCCATCCATATGCAAAATGGAAGAAATATCTGTGGGATATTAAAATGCAAATGTGAGGATAAACCTCCATTAGGAACGTATTTAGATTTTTCAGATGGAGTCCTCTGTTTAATCCTTATTCTGAGGCTAGAAACAGGATGGATAGCTGGTTGTATTGCTCTGATCTGAAGTAAATGATGAGTTGATTTCATTTATGTAGTGGCATTTCCTGGCTTGAGAGTGAGAGACTGGGACAAAGCTGTTCCTGTGATTCTTGCACAGCTCTATAATGCACCTCCTCTGAACAATGTTCAGTTACCTCATTTTGTCTCTCTCACCAACAGAAGTTGGTCCAGCAAAAGATATTACTTCACTCACCTTGTTTCTCTAATATCATAGTACCAACACAGCTACAACAATACTACATAGGATCTAGCATTGTGAGTCAACTTTTCCAGGGACTCTGAATTGCCTCAACTTTCCATAAAGTTTCCTTTTATAAATATGCCCTTGTATATAGAGCCCTGCAAATCTGCGGATATCCACAGATATCTACACCCACATATGCAGCTAGTCGTGGACCATTTTTGTGGCTTGGATGCAGATACAAATTTTGTATCCACACAGGGTTCTACTTGTATACACTACAAATACTTTGTCAGTATAAAGAACAGGAGTACTTGTGGCACCTTAGAGACTAACAAATTTATTTGAGCATAAGCTTTCGTGGGCTACAGCCCACTTCATCGGATGCATGCAGTGGAAAATACAGTAGGAAGATATATTTCAGAGTAGCAGCCGTGTTAGTCTGTATCCACAAAAAACAGGAGAACTTGTAGAAATTTGTTAGTCTCTAGGGTGCCACAAGTACTCCTGTTCTTTTTAGGAAGATATATATATACACAGAGAACACAAAACAATGGGTGTTACCATACACACTATAAGGACAGTGATCAGTTAAGGTGAGCTATTATCAGCAGGAGAGAAAAAGAACTGTTTGTAGTGGTAATGAAAATGGCCCATTTCCAGCAATTGACAAGGAGATGTGAGGAACTGTGGGGGGGGGGGGGAATAAACATTACTTTATGTAATGGCCCATCCACTCCCAGTCTTTATTCAAGCCTAATTTAATAGTGTCCAATTTGCAAATTAATTCCAATTCAGCAGTCTCTCGGAGTCTGTTTTTGAAGTTTTTTTGTTGTAATATTGTGACTTTTAGGTCTGTAATCGACTGCTACTCTGAAATTTGTCAGCATAGTTATGTCTGCAGAATCCCCTAGTGCTAATGCAGCTTATTCCAAAAGGAGTTTTTTCTGCCAGTAGAGTAATACCATCTGCCCAAATGATATTAGCTATGCTGACAAAAGCACTGTTTTACCATCTACACCAGGGGAATTTGTTGGCAAAGCTATGTCAGCGAAGGCATGTGTGGTGTTGTGTATTTATTTATCTTTAAACACAAAACTGAGCAACATACCTACACCAACAAAACTTTGTAGTACAGACCTAGCCAAAGAGAACTGGGAACTGATTTGCCTAAGCATCTGCTTTCAAAGACCAAAGATCCATAATGGATTTGTATCCCACTCTCTTTTCTCAGGCCATGCATTTTTACTCTGACAAAGACCATATTTTTCATACTGTCCACCCATGTTAGCATTGTTTGTGAAAGCATGTGAAGGCATTTAGGATGTCAGATGACAAACCCAGCCTCTTTCTTTTGCATCTGGCTTTTCTTAGCCTAGTGTTCTCTCTCTCTCTCTCTGAAATCTGCAGGGGCATCAGCTGCTGCAATCATCTCAGAAAGAGCAGAGCTGAGGGGAGAATCTTCCAAAAAGCAAATGAAGCCTTGGGACACAACTGGAAATTAGAAGTCCCAATTACTGAGCCAAAACGTTCAGAAATTTGAAATAAAGCTTGGAATTTTCTGCAGAAAACCTCTGCAATACAGGGGTCTAGTAGAGCCTGCTTGCCACTGTGGAGGCAAATAAGACTAGAGGGAACTTTGGCAATTGGTGACTGGCAGCAGGAGACAGTCCCAATACATCTGATTTTGCCTGCAAGTTATAAGCAGGCTGGAGCACCCAGAAAGGTAAGGGGCAACTTGATCAGTCTCTGAAGTACCTACATGGGGAACAAATATTTGAACACGGACTCTTCAGTCCAGCTGGCAATGCTCTACTAAGATCCAATGGCTGGAAGTTGAACCTAGACAAATTCAGACTGGAACTAAGGCATAATTTTTTCACCATGAGGGTAATTAACCAGTGGAACAATTTACCAAGGGTTGCAAAGCACTACTTGTCGAGAACAGACAGCATGTTTGCAAAATTTACACTTCCCAGAGAGGTAATCCTATCCCTCAATTTACCCAGGGTTGCAGTGGATTCTTCATCACTGGCAATTTTTAAATCAAGATTGGATGTTTCTCCAGAAGATATGTTCTATTTCAAACAGGAATTAATTCAGCAAACTGCTCTCAGTTTACTGATACATATATTCTTTTGATAGGGATTCCAATGGTCAGGTTCTTGAAGGCAGCACCACGTCCCAAATTGGAAGTGGCGATGGTGATTATAGCCAACAGAACTGGAGGACTGAATGCTTTCCATTTTATAACATTGTGATGTTGCATCCATCATTTGAGGGATAGGATTACCTCTCTGAGAAATGTAAATTTTGCAAACATGCTGTCTGTGCTCGACAAGTAGTGCTTTGCCAACCAATGTTGACGCATTCTCATTTTGAGGCAAGCACATAGGGTTACATAAGTGGCTGAAGCCTTGGGGCCCATCAGCTTGAGAAACATCACTGTTTGACCCGAGTTCTCCCGAGGTTCCTCTATTGCTGCAAGGATTTTCAAAAACATTTCTTCTAGGAGAAAGGCTCTGCCTCTAAGAATTTAGAGCTGTACCAACATATGGAGTCATCTGGACAGGAACTATGTATGATATTTTCAAATTAATTCTGAGCCACAGTTTTTGGAGTAGGGAGCATGTCTAAGACTTAAATGTGGACAGATTTTCTCATGAAACTACCATGATGAGCTAGTTGTCTAAATAAAGTTGTATATGGATACGCTATCATATTAGTTATACTGCTATTGCAAACACACTTTATAAATACTTGAGTGGCGGCTAAGAGACCAAAGGGGAGACTCTGTATTGGTAGTGATCAGGTCACACAACAAAACAAGGGTATTTGTAGTGTGAAGGTCTGATAGCAATGTGGAAATATGCATCTTGGAAATCAAGAACTCTAAACCAATCTTGGATCAGTAGGGAGGAGATAAAAGAATTGTAGAATCACAGAACTGTAGTGTGGAAGGAACCTTGAGAGGCATCTAGTCCCCACACATTAAGGCAAGACCCATTAATCTAAACCATATTTGACAGATATTTGTCTAACCTGTACTTAAAAACCTCCAACAATGGGAATTCCACAACCTTCCTTGGTGATCCAGACCCAGTTTTTTTAGCTTTTCCTCATAGGTCAGGTTCCCTAAACCTTTTATAATTTTTGTTGCTCTTCTCTGGAATCTCTCCAGTTTGTCCACATCTTACCTAAAATGTGGGGTCCAAAACTGAACACAGTTTTCCAGATGAGGCCTCAAAAATGCTGAGTAGAGAGGAACAATTATCGCCCATATCTTAGATACGACACTCTTATTACTACACCCCAGAATTATAGTAGCCTTTTAAGCAATTGTATCACATTGTTGCTTATACTCAATTTGTTATACACTATAATGCCCAGGAATCTTTTTTGCAGTACTACTGCCTGGCCTTTTATTCCCTAATTTTGTATTGTTGCATTTGATTTTTCTCCTTCCTCAGTTTGTTACTTTGCACTTGTCTTTATTGAATTTCATCTGCTGCTTTCAGACCAATACTCTAATTCATCAGGGTCACTTTGAATTCTAGTCCTGTCCTCCAAAGTGTTTGCAACCCCTTCAAGCTTGGTGTCATATGTAAATTTTATAAGCATGCTCTCTACCCCATTATTCAAGTTGTTAATGAAAACCTTGAATAGTAACGGACCCAAGAGAGACTCCTGTTGGATTGCAGTAGATATGCCCTCTCAGTTTGACAGCAAATCTTGATAACTACTGAGTACAGTCTTTAAAGCAGTTGTGTACCCACCTTACAATAATTTCATTTAGATCACATTTCTCTAATTTATTTTTGAGACTGTCATGTGGATTCATCAAGATACATCATGTCTATGGCTTTCCCCACATTCACTAGGCCAGTAGCCCTGTCCAAAAAGGGAATTAGGTTAGTATGGCATGATCTCTTCGGGACAAATGCAAGTTTGCTATTGTATATCATCCTATTATAGTCTAGGTGCTTACAAATTGATTGTATAATAAATTTGTATCTTTCCAGGTAACCCAGTTAGTTTGACTGGTCTACAATTCCCCAGGTCCTCTTTGTTTGTTTTCAAAGGTAAGTGCTGTGCTTGCCCTTCTCCAGTCCTCTGGGACCTCACCTGTCCTCCATCAGATCTCAAAGAAAATTACTAAAGGTTCAAGATTGCTTTAGCTAGTTCATTAAGTGCGCTGGGATAAATTTCATCAGGCCCTGCCTAACTGAATATATCTATCTAAATATTCTTCTACATGTTCTTTCCCTGTTCTGGCTTCTTTTCCTTCTCTCTTGTTGTTACTATTCACTGTGTTAAGCAACTGGTCACAGCTAACCTTTTTAGTGAAAACTGAAGCATGATAGGTATTAAATACCTCAGCCTTTTTGGTGTTGTCCATTATTAGCTCTCCAATCCCCTCTTAGTAGTGGACTACAATTACCTCCATCTTTCTCTAGAGCCTCAGTAGGACTCCCTTTGGGGCTTGAGGTCCCCGGGGACAGACTTCTTGGAAGGAGATCTAGAGCTCCTGCTCCTATCAGCACCCATGGGACTCTTTACCACTGTCATGGTGTCAATACTGGATCTGTGACCAGGACCCAGATGTGGACAGGATAGCAGTAGACTTCTACCTTGAGGCTCTCAGTGACTGAGACCCAGAGGTAGACAGAGTAGCAGCAGCCTTACTCTTTGGTTTCTGTGACTGGGATCCGGAGGTAGATAGGGCACTATGGACAGGGGGCTTCTCAGAATCCAGGTCAGAAGCTGGTCATAGGGCTTGTTCCATCAAGGAGGAACTGGAACTTTATCTCCCAGATTTTTCAAGATCTGCTTTTGAATGAAGAGCAAATCTTACACTTCAATGGTATACAGGGGTTTCCCAAACACCAAAGGCACAGAGAGTGTCCATTGCAAATTAGGATAACTTTCTAGGCACAGAAGACAACACTTAAAGACTGGGGATCCCGAGGAGGAGGAGGAAGTCTAAACTAAACTAAGTATACTAAATAAAGCCAAGAGGGCCTGCTAAATGCTGCATCTGAGGCTGAAGGAGGTTGAGAAGGAACTGAGGGCAGTTTGCCAACACAGACCTATATATCCTTGCTATGGGGCATGAGGACATGTAGGGCACATGCACAGGCTGAACAGGCACTACAATACTATTGAAAATCTCTGATCAAAGGCACAGGGGGCGCATGCACAGCTGAAATGGAGCACCCATAGGAAAACTACTCAAAGAAGAACTTCATCTTTTGTCAGGGGGGTGTGTTGGCTGTTGGGGATAAACTGCCTTTTTGTTTGTTTTGTTCTAGTACTGTGTTTTTGGGGACACTTCAAGCTTTGGATGGGTGCCCTCTTCTCCCCCTCCCCCCCAAAAAATAAATTGTAAGACATTTTTAAATAACCACACCTTTAGAGTTAGGCTATCCCAAGCTGAAAGTCTGAACCAATAAACCACGTTACCAGCTGGCAGTACGTGTCCTTGTACAATGGATGATAATTGCCTTTTTCATAAATTCCTTTTCATAGCAATAGAAGAAAAAATATAGGGGAAAAATGCACAGGAATCTCACCTACTAATTAAACCTCGTACTTTCTAGCCTTTCATAGAAGAGAAAATCAAGTAAGAATTTCTCTCCCTTCCACTGCGTGGGAAACACCACCAGCCTATCCTCTCCTTTTTCCTGCAGTCCCTCTCTTTCTACTCAGGTATCCCCAAATCGGACTAATGGGATATTCTTCTACTCTTTGACCTCATGTGGTACCTATGCTGCTTTCTTTTACAACCCACCATCAACTGTGGAGAAACTGTATCGTCTCTACTTTGCACTGAGTCAACAATTCTTCAATCAAATGCCTCCTGATAATGACAGCAAGTAGAATCATAGAATATCTGGGTTGGAAGGGCCCTCAGGAGATCATCTAGTCCAACCCCCTGCTCAAAGCAGGACCAATCCCCAGACAGAAGTAGTCACTTTCTTCTCATAGTTTTTTCTCCTATTACAATTTACACTATGAAGGCCTAGAAGCATGATCAGACCCATCAGTGAGAGAGGACTTGGTTCCTCTTGGAATTCCCACCCTCAGGGCTTGGCTACACTTACAAATTTGCAGCGCTGCAGCAGGGTGTGAAAACACACCCTCTCCAGCGCTGCAAATTGCGGCGCTGCAAAGCGCCAGTGTGGTCAAAGCCCCAGCGCTGGGAGCGCAGCTCCCAGCACTGTACGTTATTCCCCACAGGGAGGTGGAGTACGGACAGCGCTGGGAGAGCTTTCTCCCAGCGCTGGCGCTTTGACTACACTTAGCGCTTCAAAGCGCTGCCGCGGCAGCGCTTTGAAGTGTAAGTGTAGCCAAAGCCTCAGTTAGCATGCTTCTGGAATTGTTACATACTGAAGTACTTATTAACTTTAAATACAGATGTTAAATCCTCTCCCGTGAAGGGGGGGGGGGAACCACACACTTTCTACTGAGCTTAAAAGGCCATCTTGTCAAAACTGCATTGAAAGAGCCCATCCAGGAATATGCAGAATAGCAAACCCAGCAATTCAGAGAAAAGAAAATATCAGGTTTATATGCACACATGCTCTCTCTCTCATTTATGTAGGCAGATTCATGATTCCTGGTGTAGAGTTTTTGTAGCAGCAAAAATCCAGTGGAGAGACTTTGAAAGTTAAATAAAAATGTACAAATGTTAAGCTATATTTTTTTTATTTTATTTTTTTAAAAGGAGGTTTCTCTGCTGAAATTTATCTGTAGGAGCCTGTATAACCAGCTTGCAATAACTGGAGAAAAACAATTGCAGATACATGGCAACATAGGGCACTGACCCTTTGTACCTTACTGCAGTAAAAAGGTAACAATAGGAGACAAAGAGAAGCTGATTTCTTCAAAGATTTGCCTTGTCAGGTAAGTTTGGAGAACTTGTTACACAGCTAAAATATGCTATACCTTTTCCTGTGTATGAACAGTATTAGAACAATAGGATAGGAAGACTGCTTCCTGAAAGCATTTCAAGATCCCATCTAAAACTTCAGGGATAGAAAACATGTCTAAAGACACCACCTTGGAGTGTTGCAAAGCTGAGCTGATCATTCACAGAAAAACCATCTTAAAGACAATTTAAGTGTGCATATTGGAGAGATTTAAACAGAAGTTTTTTGATACATTTTTGATTCTGCCCATCACCAGTAATTCACATCAGTTCCTCGCAAAAACGATGAATCAAATTAAAGTGTTTTACTGTAGCACATTGGTCTATTACTGTAACTCCTCACTTAACAGTTGTAGTTATGTTCCTGAAAAATGCAACTAAGTGAAACGATGTTAAGCGAATCCAATTTCCCGATAAGAATTAATGTAATGGGGGGATTAGGTTCCAGGGAAACTTTTTTTGCCATACAAAAGGCATTATATACATTTTAAACAATTTTAAACAAGCAATCTAATACAGGTATAAGTTTTAAACAAAACAATTTTAATACTACAATTATCATTGCTGAGTATGAAGCAATGGGAACATCACTGCTGAGTATGAAGCAATAGGAGGTGCCCCCGCCTTACCCCACACAGGCACAGCCCACTGGCACTGCAGACAATGAGGCAGGCAAGGAGGCTAAAGGTGCCGAAGGCTAGAAGAAGCTCATTGCACAGCAGCAGCTACAGCTTCCCCTAGTGCGCAAGCACCAGGGGCAGGGGGTTCAACCCTCGGCCTGCCCACTCCACCCCTTCTCCCAAGCCCCCACACTTAACCCGCCTCTTCTCCCCCCATCCACCTCCTCCCGCTTTACTCCACACGCTGCATCCTCACTCCTCCCCCCATCCCTCCCCTGCCCACGGCAATCAGCTGGTTTACAGCGTTCAGGAGGCAGGAGGGAGGAGCGAGGACTCAGCAAGCAGGCCCCCACTCCGTCCCCTGCCTCCTGAACACTGCAAACCAGCTGATTGCCGCAGGTAGAAGGCAGGGGAGGAGGGAGAAGGCACTGATCTGCGGGGTCCACCAGCAGGCGGGATGCACTGGGGTGGGAGCAGCGCATAAGGGAGCTGATAGTGGGGCTGCCAGCTGCGGACAAAGCAGGCAACCAAACGACGTTATAGTGGAGCATTGCACAACTTTAAATGAGAATGTTCTGTAATGGAGCAGAGACGTAAGATCGAAACAACGTTAAGCAGAGGACTTTAAGTGGGGAGTTACTGTACATGTAACCAGTTTTACTTTATAGTAAGAAAAGGAAAAGTACTTGAACTCAGTACACAAAAAACTAGAGTATGTAGTATTTCCACCTGTAATCATTTTCAACATGTAATTTATGTAAACATTTAAGTGAAAAGAGTGTATACATTTTACACAGATTATGAAACTAGACAGAATATTAAGCAACGTGTTCTAAATGTCAAAGATAAAAGTTGCAAGTTTAACCTTCTGACTGTCCTCTTCAAAGTTTCTATCAATGCTAACCGTGTATGCAAATATCCATTTTTTTAAGAAGAAAGTAGATTTTTTAAATGATTCCAGATTATTAAAATTTACACTCAAATGAAGAAAGCATTTAACAATATTCAACATGTATCAGAATAAATCAGTGATTCAATCCATAGACCTGAGTACAACTTGGGAAAACTAGAAATTCTATCTGGACAATTCTGTCTACTGGATAACAGACTTTGTTTTAATTTGGAATGAATTTCTAGAACATTTCAAAATTCCCTTTAAGAGAGAGAGTTTTAAAAATACCAACAACCAGCAGAGGGTATTACTTAAGTCCTTACGTAAAGTTAACAAAAATTAAAAAGCCATACAGGCACAAAAAAGTATGCTAAGGAGTGAGAAACTCAAGTGTAAATGCACTTTACAGAATTTCTGGAAAATCTTAATAGTCTAAGGCAGTGGTCCCAAATGCCTGCCGGGGCATTTATGTGCGCCCACCTAGCGTCCAGCAGGTGAGAGAAGCTGCAGCCCCACGCCTGCCGGGGACAGAGAACTCCAGGGCTGCAGGCGCCGGTGTTCTCTGTCCCCGGCAGGCACGGGGCCGCAGCTTAAGACGGAGAGAAGCCGCGGCCCCATGCCTGCCAGGGATACAGAACTCCGAGGCTGCAGGCTGCGGGTGCCAGTGTTCTCTGTCCCTGGCAGGCGCGAGGCCCACCTACTGCCCAGCAGGGGAGAGAAGCTGGGCCCCGCGCCTGGTGGGGACAGAGTACTCCGGGGCTGCAGGCTGCGGGCGCCAGTGTTCTCTGTCCTCCTGGCTTCTCTCCAGCTTCTCTCTGCACTGCCCAGAACTGGCGCCAAAAAGCAAACAAAAACAAAAAACCACTCTGACTCTGCAGAATGGACAGAATGCCGCCCCATAGCATGTGCTGCCCCAGGCACGTGCTTGTTCCACTGGTGCCTGGAGCCGGCCCTGTATGTGAGTAATTGCTGGCACCCGCCACACTCTTCTGTAAACATGAATGTGCTACTGGCCACAAAAAGGTTGGGGACCACTGGTCTAAGGTTTCATATTCAAAAGTTGAAACATTATCAGTAGTTTGCAGAAAGCTTTCTCACAAGACTTTCCTCTTGTAAGAAGGAGAAAGGCCTTCATGATTTATTTCAAGCATGTACATGAACCCTCTGCTACTCATGTAAAATGTACAAAAATAGAAAGAATAGAAGTTTGTTCTATATAATGAAACATAAGGAAATCCAGAAGTGGTACCAGCTTGTTTAACACTACTTAACACAATAACAAAATATGATTTCTGTTTCAGAGATAATGTGCTCTCTGCAACTGCATGCGGTGGGTCCTTGTCCAGATGGCTGGAAAGGGTTGTTGCCCCTTTATGGGCTCCCTTTGCAGAGGAGGAAGAAGGGGAAAGATTAGGGATGGAGCAGGATGCAGCTGGCCTAGGTGAGGGCGGAGGAGACATGCACTGCCTTCCAGCTGACCGGAGTGGTGGGATAGGCAGTGGTGCTGGAACTAAGGGTGCTAGGGATGCTATCACACCCCCTGGCTTGAAGTAGTAATAACAAAACACCAAATACATGGTTTCCGTGATCAGCACTCCCATTATAAAAACTGTGCCAGCACCCCTGGGGGGAGGACAATATTTATATTCTATGCAGTCCCAGAGAAGCCCTCTTTCAGTAAAGGACAGCAAGAAGAGCCACAATACTACAAGAGCAAGGGAAGGCTGGGATTTGCCCAGTCAAAGCAGTACAGATTGCCTTAGTGTAGGTGCCACTGTTTCCTCACTGGGAAGGGAGTTATCTTGGAGTAGGAAACTTCAAATAATGGCAGTGTAAATCATCATCCACAATCATGAGCTTGCCTTTCTGGTTCTAAAAACAGGGGTGATCATTTATCTTAAAACATTTCAAGATTTTTTTAAAATATATTTTCTAATGGGTGTGTGTGTGTGTGTGTGTGTGTGTGTGTGTTTCAAATTGATGTTCCATGGAGGGTAGAAGGGGCTCTCTAAATGAGTACGCCTCCCCTATTTCTGAACATCTTTTTTTGTTCAATGTTTGTGGTACAAGTTTTTATTTTTCCTCCCTAGTATTCTGTAGGATCATGCCAAATTTGAAAATGAAACGCTTGGAACTGAATGTATACTGAAAATGTTTCTAAGTGTCATATGGGAGGAGAGAATGGGAACTAGCCTAGACTATAAGATGATAGATTTGCACCTTCCAACCTACAAGGAAAGGGCAGCTCCTGGTGTAGACAAGCCTTAAGTCAACATCACGTGACCTCCTTCTCCACAGATTAAACTTCCTAAGGAGCTACGGAAACAATAACAGCTCCTCTGATCTCCCATTAGAACTCCAAGAAGAAAGGTGGAGGAGGAACCCAGTTCCTGAAGAGGGCAGGACATTAAAAACTCTTTTCCTTCCCTCGTGAGTGTTGTTCTTTGCACCTCTGTACAGCTTCAGTGCCAAGGTGAGGTATTTGGGAGAGGCAAGGCTGTGAATCCCCCCATTCTCTTTCTTCTTCTGCTCCATCTCTGGCTGTGAACCAAACTAATCTCTGGGGCAGGGGCTGTGGAGTTTCCAAGTGGCTGGTGGGTCTCCTTTCTGATATTGGGGGGGGGGGGCAAAGACTACATGTGGAGACCTTCCAAGGGACATTTTCCTACCATGCTGGGGCTCCCTTAAACACCTCCCAGCTCATCCCTTCTTCAGACTATCAATTAAACTCACAGTTCAGACACAAGGGTCCAACAATGCTAAGCTAGGACGGGGCCTCGTAGCACATACACCTCTTTGTCTTGAACTGGGTTAGGGCCCTGCAGTAGTCAGTCACATTGGATGCCTACTAAGGAAGACTCCATTGCATAAAGAATAGGATCTAGATGCTGTTAGTGCCTCATATGACACTGACAAGAATATAGATTCTCCACCTCCTGGAGACCATCCCATCTTAAGTCTGAAAGACTGGTCAATTCTTATGTGAGGTTTTTTTGTTTTTTGTTGTTTTGGGGGGTGGGGGTGGGGGGGGGATAATCCAAAAGACAGTGTTCTGACTCCATCTTCTGGTTGGGATTAACTAACATAGAAGACAAAAAAAATGTATCATGTAAGTTACTTATTACCTTAGACTAAACAAATCTTAACTATAATTATGAACACATCTAAAAATGTACTCAAAGCTTTTATTATTTTCATTATCCAAATGTATCTCTTCCTTGAAAGATTAAAATCTCTCCCCAATTTATTGATAATCTTTCCTTTAGCTTCTCTGCCATTTTTTTTTCTATTTTAAATTTTATTTTTATATTTAACATTGGTATGTCAGACAAATTAGAAAAGATAATTAGCTTAGGTAACCATGTCTGGAATAGATTAACTAAATAACAATTTTCTGTTTCTGACTATCTTACTGACCGATCATTTTTCATTTTGTTTTGTTTTAAATCCTAGTTGAATGTTATACAAGATAAAGAAATACTTTGGTTAAGCACACAAGAACAAATTGTGTCAAACAACTTAATAGCTTTCTTTCACGGGGTAACAAGCCTTGTGGATGGGGGAGGAAGCAGTAGATGTGGTATATCTTCACTTTAGAAAGGCTTTTGATACTGTCTCGCATGACTGTCTCATAAACAAACTAGGGAAATACAACCTAGATGGAGCTACTATAAAATGGGTGCATAACTCGTTGGAAAACGGTTCCCAGAGAGTAGTCATCAGTGGTTCACAGGCAAGCTGGAAGGGCATATCATGTGGGGTCCCGCAGGGATCAGTTCTGGGTCCGGTTGTGTTCAGTATCTCCATCAACGATTTAGATACTGGCATAGAGTACACTTATAAAGTTTCCGGACAATACCAAACTGGGAGGGATTGCAAGTGATTTGGAGAATAGGATTAAAATTCTAAATGATTTGGACAAACTGGAGAAATGATCTGAAGTAAATAGGATGAAATTCAACAAGGACAAATGCAAAGTACTCCACTTAGGAAGGAACAATCTGTTGCACACATACAAAATGGGAAATGACTGCCTAGAAAAGAATACAGGAACTCTTCACTTAAAGTCGTCCCGGTTAACATTGTTTCTATGTTAAGCTGCTGATCAATTAGGGAACATGCTCATTTAAAGTTGTGAAATGCTCCCTTCTAACATCGTTTGGCAGCCGCCCGTTTTGTCCACTGCTTGCAGGAAGAGCAGACTGTTGCAGCTAGCTGGTTGGGGGCTTGGAACCAGGGTGGACCAGCAGCCCCTCTATCAGCTCCCCACTCCCCTAAATTCCCTGTGCAGCAGCTGTCCCTCCCCCCACTGCCATGTGCTGCTCCTGCCCTCTGCCTTGGAACTGCTCTCAGAGACTCCTGCTTGCTGTACGGGGGGAGGGGAGGCTAATGTCAGGGTATCTCCCCCTCCCCCCTTCTCCTTCACCCCACTTACCTATCTTCCATAGAGCAGGGGGGACACACAACGGAGGGAGTTTCTAGGCCAGGGGTCGGCAATCTTTCAGCAGTGGTGTGCCGAGTCTTCACTTAGTCACCTAATTTAAGGTTTTGTGTGCCAGGAATACATTTTAACATTTTTAGACGGTCTCTTTCTCTAAGTCTATATTATATAACTAAACTATTGTTGTATGTAAAGTAAATAAGGTTTTTAAAATGTTTAAGAAACTTCATTTAAAATTAAATTAAAATGCCAGGACCTGGGTAGTGTGAGTGCCACTGAAAATCAGCTCGCGTGCCGCCTTCAGCACACCTGCCATAGGTTGCCTACCCCTATTCTAGGCAGTAGCTGTGGTCTCAGGTCTCAGCAAGCTGATTTAATACTCATATTTTACTCATCAAGAACAGTAATATATCAAAAGGAAGAAAGTGAAGGGGTTAAACCCTCAAGAAACTAAATCTAATGGAAGGTAGCCCTGAAACGTAAGAGGATTCAGACACAGCTTGTGACCGAAAATGCAGAAAGACAACTTGTTAAACAGAGAAAACAAGCAAGTAAGAGAGAGAAACAGAAAAGCCAAGAAACAGAACCATAAGGACGTTGACACTATGGATGAATCTGAAGAAACAGAGCAAAAAAACATTTTCAGCCATCTCTACCAATTGAGAAAAATATCAAGGAGTATCCTTTTCAATTTACACTTCCAAATGCTATTCAAGAATGGACAATAGAAGTCATGAGGAAACATTACAATCAGTGAGTGGCTCTTTAAATTTAAAAGACCCCTTGAAGCTCAAGGAAATGGTATTATGGATTGGAATTGAAGCATAAGGAGGAAGGAGAGGAAAGAATATGAATCTGTGTTGATAACAATGAACAAGAGTGAAGAAGGGGTGGTTCCAGAGACGTGATTTAAGTCAGGATATAAAGGGGAGGGATGGGGGCTGAAATATGGTTCTGAGCAACAATTCCTACATATATATATGATTTAAGCCAGGTGGGGGGAGGGCTTGAAATATGGCTCTGAACAACTCATCCAAGGCATTAGTATTGTTCTCTAAAGAAAAGAGTATCATAACATCACCAGGAAGTCATGATTCTCTTGAAGAAGTTCACTACACTGGCAGAGTGAGAACTAACCACCTAGATCTTTCTAGGTCTATAAAGAAACTCCACATTGTAGGAAAAGGTGTGGGGGGTAATTTTTATATCATGGCTTGTTCAGGGATTTGGAGGGAGAGGGGGGAAGTCTAGATAAACAAAACAAAAACAGAACACTGCATTGTTTTTTTCTATTACCTACAATGATTTTGTTGCGAGGGAACTAGCGAAACAAAAATAAATTTGCAGGGCAGCAGATTGGGGGAATAAAAAGTTTTTTAAAAATACAGATCCAAGCAAACAGTACTAATCTTAGAGAATGGGAATGTTATGTACAATCCAAATGATGTTCACGATCTAAAAAAATATTTAGGTTCCTTAGGGGAACAACCATGTAAACAGAAAAAAATATACATAGTAAATATTGAAAACACTAGAACCAAAACTAACTGACCCAGAACTTTATTGGTACAAAGTAATCCAACAGTTAGCAATTTCCACCCTATATACACAAGATAAGGAGATGATGGTTTGCCAGCTGTCAGATACACCATTCGTATGTGTTGAATTTTTCTGAAAATTATATGGTGTATAAGAACTACAAAGAACAGGGTATTCATTTGTTGCCTCAAGAATCACCATCACAAGGTACCTGAAGAGATGTGACTCTCCTGGATCAACTGACTGGTTAAAAAAAAGTACAGAAAATACTAATATTAGAAAAATTGGCCCACCAAGTCAGAGTTCTACGGGGAAGAAAGAAAAATATATTTACCTAGAAACCTGGTGTGATTTCCTGAAATTCACTGAAAAAAAAAATCATCTCCCACCAGGATAGCTGAGAGACTGAGGATTTTTTTGAATACTGAGGATGGGAGAAATTGTTAAACTGCTACCTTCCTAGTCAGCCACCGCCCCCTAGTGTTATGGACTTCAGATGGCCACTTTATGTAATGTAACTTATACATAAACCTTCTTTGCAGAATTTTTAGAATTAGTTCTAAAAATGTTTCTGTAACAATTTATTGAATCTACTAATTTTTTTTAAAGGGCCGGAAATTAAGGTTGGCTAGGCAATCTTAATTTGGCTCTGCTCTGTGCATGCATTAAGATAGTGTAATTAATTACATGATCTCATATTGTGTTTTCCACACTACCCCTGCCTTATTCAATGCACAGGATGGACAGTGCTCACTGAATGTGTAACTATTCAGTTTTTTTTCCCTCCTCATTCAGTTTGTGGCCCCCCATCTTATTTACTGCATATCTGTAGGTCATTCTGAATACAGCATTAATTTCTTCATATAGCATTCATTATAGAGTGTTGAAGTGCTACACAAACATTACTGAATTTATTTTTATAATATACCTGTAAGGCAAGATGGCGCTGTCTCCATTTTACAGATGGGGAACACCGAGGCACAGAGAGATTAAGAAAAATATTCAGATGTACCCATTAATTTTGGGTGCTCACCTTGCAATGTCTAAGTCCTGCTTTTTCAGAATACATAGTAGTTTATTAGCACTTTATAGGTTGAAAGCCTAGTCCCCATTGACTTCAGCTGAAGTTGTAGTGCAGAAGAACTTGCACTACTTACTTGCAGAAGAACTGAGGCATCTGAAGTTGGGTGCCCAGAAAGTGAGGAGTACATGATTTGTAATCATATTTGAAAAAAAACTACTTTAAGTAATTCACCGAACATCACATAGGAACTTTGTGGGACTGACAGGAATAAAATCCAGTTCTCTGGGGTGGCATTCAGTTGTTTTAACCAAAAAAAAACAAAAAAAAATCTAATCTTTTCTGGCCATTCACTGCCTCATTCACTACATGCTTTTCAACTTCTGCAACAAATGAGACAGGGAGCATATAGTCAACAGGTTCATTCACTGCACAAAACCCATTCATTTTCTATGCATAGTCTACCCTGTGCAATAAATGAGGCAAGTGTCCTGTGGAAAAGTCCCAGGCCAAGCAGAGAATGATCACCACAATAAGTATGGGTAAAATTTGAAATTCAACACCAGTGACAGACCTTACTACAGCATTCTGCTAATATTCCTGAGACTTGGGAAGAGATCACCTGTTTTGTGTAGATTAGTGAAATTCTATGTATCTTCTCAGGATGACACATATTTACCGGATTATTTGAGATGGTGGGGTTACAATCTTTTTTAAAGTTGTATTTTGCAAACATCCAAGTCTCACAAGCACCATAGCTACAGAGTCATGCACTAACAGTCTGAGCTGAGGCCAGTCTTTTTCTTTACTACAGTCAAGTTCAGCTTGCACAGCTATCAAAAATAAAAGAACTGTAGGCTAATTGCTGGCAAGTATGACGCAAGCTGTTTCCTAGGCAACAGCCCAAGTTCTGGAGTGTCTGTTCCAGCATTTCCTCATCTGTTTGCACTCACAGGAGCAGTCTGACAATGTAGTCACTGCATCCTGTTTCACTCAGCAGCCACTGAAACATACCAAGAATACAGCTTAACCCTTTACAAACACCTTTAAAACTTATTCTAAAAATACAGTTGCTGCTGTAGGTCTTCTTTCATAGCAATATTTTATGCATATTCTTATTTTCTCACAGGCATATGCAAGAGGTAAAATGCATGCACAGATAATAAATATTTTAAAACAAAATACTGTACCCACAAGAAAAATGAGATAAGAAAACAGTTGTAAAGTCAATAACTGTCACAACACATGCACTTAAACTACAAAAACAGCAAATTATAGCAAACATCTAACAAATTTAACAGAACAATATGGGGGTTTTTTGTGTATGTACTGCAGAATATGTAACATACACAATATTCCTAACGTTCAGAATACCCTGTAATATCCAGATGGAAAAAAAGAAGTTAGCAATAGCGCTTCAGTTTTAATTGTGCAATTCCTTGATTTCTCAAGTTTACATATTATTCCTACTATGCACTCACAATATATATTGTAAGAAGGCCTGCCAAACCTTATAGAGAAACCTGCAAAAAAAAGTTTTAATATATTTTTATTAAACTACTATTATCCACATTTTATCCACAAGGATTTATAAAACAAATACATATTTTAAAAAAATCCTCAAAATAGTTATTGAGTATGCACAATACACTTTTCTAAACCTGAATAATTTGGATATTTTGATATTTGGTCCGGAAAACTCTTGAGAGCATGGTCCAAACCACTGATGAGCTACACTCCAAGATAAATGCTTGCTGAGTTCTAAAGCCATGTTAAAGTGACAAATAAAGTAACCAACATTTATATACTTTTTTCTTTGTCTGAAATAATTTTACATGACCATTGTGAAGGTTGCTGAGGGGTTTTATTCTAAAATTTAACATGGATTTGGATATTTTAGGCCTCTAAATTTAAAAATAAAATATACCCATCTTCCACCTTGCCTGCTTTATAAACAATATTTGTTTCAATCCCATTTGAAATGTTTAGCTGTTTCTCTATATTATGGAAGGCTTTAAGGGAACAGAGAATGCAAAGAAATTGATTGATTCAAATGAAAAACCATATTTTGAGGGGACAAGCTCTGGTGCAGGCCTCAGAACCATTTTTTCTAGGAAAAAAGCATGTAAAGTTTACTGATAAAGACACACACACACACCAATCCCATTCACTAATGGCTCTGATTGATGTAATTACTAATGGGAAAACCACTTTAACAGAAAAAGTATGGGGAAGCCTCCCCCAGACATTCTGAAGTAGGTCTGGTGAGAGCTTGTAGCACAGAAGCATTATGCTGGTCTCCTGACTGGAGGTCCCTGCAGACTGGCAGATCTATGGAATCAAGAAATATGATGATCCAACAAAAACAAAACAAAGCGCTAAAAGTACTGGGAATAAGCCACACAGCTCCTAACTCAGACTTGTGCCTTCAGGAAACTTGTACTCAGATCCAACTAGAGCTCATCTAAAAGAAATGCAAGTTACTTACCTGTAACTGGAGATTATTTTTTTTAAGGTGGATGCTGCATATTCACACTCAATGGGTTGCACCAACCGGCCCAGCCTAGACAGTGGAACTTCCTCCTAGTAGTGCCTGTTAGAGCACTCACACACCCCTAAGTCTCCTTTCAGCATTCCTGAATGTTCTGAGTGGGCGTGGTGTGCCCTCTGCTGTCTCAGTTCCTTCCACCACTGCCTCAGAAGATAGATTTATTAGGACTCCAAGAAGAGGGGAAGATGAGCGAGGAGTATGTATATGCAGAGTCCAAAGAATTCCAGTTATAGGTAAGTAACCCTAATTTCTTCACGTGTCCTCTGAATATTCCTATACATTGATGTCTTTGCCATGCAGGAGCAATTAAAATCATTCTGGCTCCATCCCGTCTTATCGTTCTCACCTTCTTCTGCATCAGTTGCACGGAGGGGGGCAACAGGCCTTTTGCCCAATTTAGTAGAAAAACGTTTGATATGGACAGAACAGAATCAGCAACACTTTGTGTTGTGCTTATTGGCAAACAGATCTTATTTCTCTCTTTATCGACCATTCTTAACTAATCTGCTAGGTTGTTGTCCTTTCCTGCCAGATAAAAGGCTATAGGATAAATATCATGCTGAATACACCAGCACCTAATCTGACTGCTTCGGCATGCAACTGGGATGAATGAATGGGCTATGTGTTGCTTGTTAATGCAACACATGGCAGTCATGTTCCAAAGCAACTTGAGCTACTTTCCCTTTGATGTGAAGCAGCAAAGACTTGAGAGCCAGATGAATCCCTCTAACCCCTACTATGTTTACATGTACACTCTTTTCCTGAGAGTTCTAATGTCCTCAGAATGTTAGAGAAATGTGAATGTGAATGAAATGATCCCATTGGAGGCATCCAGCAGTGGATGGGGGTGGGGGAACTCATCAGTGATGGAGCTGTATGGTTAAATAACGTCCTTCTTAAACTATTTTCACTCCGAGTCCACCATGTTAAGCAAGTCAGCACATTTCCTGGTATGGTTAGAACTTTTTTGCACACAGTCCATACTTGGTCTGTAAATTACTGCCAACAAGTGCTGTAGAGCTCCCATTCTGAGATGAACATAAGGTGTGACATAAGTTGCTAATACCATTAGGCCCATATGTGCTGGGGGTGGGAAGGAATACTTTTCTAATACACCAATGATGAAGCATACCTATAATTACCTGAAGTTTCCCAAATCTCTTATTTGCTGCCTTTCACAGCATCTAGAATTACCCGTATAAATAAGATTTTCTGTCTGGGGCACAGACCTGCCTCTTTACATTTATTGAACGCCCCAGGTCCTTGAAGAGGGGACACACGTATTGAATGTTATTGAGAAGGCTCTCATGTGATGTCAGTTTGAGCAGTCAACTATCTAAATATGGGTAAACAAAAATACCCCATCTCCTTAGGTAAGCTGCTACATCAGAAGGACACTTTGTAAAAACTGTGAGGTCAGAAGAAAAGCCAAAAGGAAGGTCCTTGTATTCAAAATGTCCTTGACCCATCAGGAAGCAGAGGTACTTGCAATGACTTGACCTTATGGAAATATGAACATAGGCATCCTTTAGAACAAGAGCAGCAAACCAACTTAGACTGGAAAGTGAGGTTATACAGTAACTCCTCACTTAAAGTCATCCCAGTTAACATTGTTTTGTTATTAGGTTGCTGATCTATTAGAGAACATACTTGTTTAAAGTCGCGCAATGTTCCCTTATAAGGTTGTTTGGCTTGCCCCATTCCACCTGCCTGGCGCTCCTGCCAGGAGTGGGGTCAGGGTGCGGGGGCTTACCCCACTCCACCATCTGGCATTCCTGCCAGGGAATGTGCAAGCCCTCAACCCCGCCCGCCGGCCGGAGCACCAGGCAGGTGAAACGGGGCAAGCTCCCATGCCCCAATGCTGGGCGGGCAGAGAGGGGTAAGCCCCCGCACCCTGACCCCACTACACCTCTGCCTCAACCAAGCTTCACATTCATCATTGGGGAGTCCACTATTAAATTGGTTAAAATTATTTAAAACGTATACCACAAGCACCAACTTTTGTTGGCGCTGGTAGGTGCTCGCACTCCCCGGCCCCAATCCCACCCCGACTCCACGCCCTCCCTGACCCTATTGGATCCCTATTGGATCCCTCCCCAAATCCCTGCCCTGGCCCCGCCTCTTCCCCAAGCACGCTGTGTTCCTCCTCCTCCCTCCCTCCCTCCCTCCCAGGCTTGCCACGCGAAACAGTTGTTTCACAGAGCAAGCGCTGGGAGGGAGCGGGGAGAAGCAGGACACCGCGGCCTGCTCAGGAGAGGAGGCAGAGCGGAGGCAGAAGTGAGCTGGGGCAGATGGGGAGCTGCCAGTGGGTGCTCTGCACCCACCAATTTTTCCCCATGGGTGCTCCAGCCCCGGAGCACCTATGACTTATACTGTATATGTATGTAAATGTCTTTTGTTTGACAAAAAAATTTCCCTGGAACCTAACCCCTCCCCCCATTTACATTAATTCTTATGCGGAAATTGGATTCACTTAACACTGTTTCGCTTAAAGTAGCATTTTTCAGGAACCAAACTACAACGTTAAGCGAGGAGTTACTGTTCTGGATGCTACTGTCAACGTGCAAAATTTCCTGATGAAGGCACTGGCCTTCCTTAAATCTAGAATCAGACTAAGCCCTAATCTTTCTTCAATATGAGGAAATATCTTGAGTAAAATCCCTAACTTCTCTCAGAACCTCCTCTCTTGCTCCTGCTAATAGCAGAAATCAAAACTCCGATATTAATCACACACTGTCTAGGGACAGTTGGGGGAGTTGGGTAGAGGTAGGGTTTCAAATTGAATTGCATACCCTTGAACTGTTTACACTTCTATTACTTCCAGGATCCACTTGTCTCATATTGTTGACTTCTATTTTTTGGTAAAAATTGAGATAGTCTGTTCCTGAATAATCGATAAAGAGGGTCTGCATTGATTGGTTTGGAGCTCTCAATTCATATGTCATGGTCTGGAATTTCAAGCAGAAGTCGAGGCTGAAAGCTACTTCCTTTCATTCATGGCTGAAAAAGACTTCCTTCTCTGCTGTGTTTGTGAAGAAACAGGCTGCTACTGGTGGAACTGCCTCCAAAAAATAATATAAAGATAACAACAGTGGCTAAATTGTCTGTGATACCTTAATGTAGGACCTCGGGTGGTCTTCCTCATAGATGGAAACATACTCAACAATTGGGCAGTAAATAAATACTATACCTCATTTTTTTCAAGTATCTCATTGGTCTTATTACTGACTAATCTATCTCCTTCAAATGGGAGGCCCCTATCCTAAACATTGTTTCGGGAAGACAAGTAGGCCATCTCAACCATGCATGCCTTCTTAATGTGAATACAGATGGTACTACTCTAACTGAGAAATCTGAAGTGTCTGAAGATTCTCTGAAGGCATGTTTTTCTATATTTTGACCCTTGTTATTATAGCATTAGCCAGTGTATTGGCTCCTGGCAATATTTTACCAAAATTAGTAATCTGTTCCCATACATAGAATTGATAGTGACATTACTGCCTGGTAATTTGCCAGTCCATTCCAAAGGATGCAGCAGTAGAAAACACTTTTCTTCCTAATGCTTCCAATTTCTTGTTTTTATCATGAGGCATAGAATGTGCTTGTCCTCCACTGCATCTATTAATTGCTGCTGCAACAACAAGAGAATTTGAGTTGTGGTGCATGTGAAAAAAGGAGAATCCTCCATATGGAACTGATAATTTGTCTGCCTTTTTAGAAATTGGTTGAGAATGCCAGCGTAGACCAAATAATCATAGCACGTTGCAACAATCTGTCCAAGACAGGGACAGGACAGACAGACAGACTTTATTATTTGATGGGACACTAATAATGCTGAAAACTTGCATGGAAGGTTTCTTCTGATGCCAGAGATGGAAGTTTTAAACTTATGGCCATCCTTTCTACAAATGAATGAAATTCCAGTACATCCTCAGAATGAAAGGAAGCAGATGTCATTCCCACATTCTCACAGAGGGATTATTAATCTGTTTCCAATTCTGTTTCTAGTGATTAGTACTCCACCTGAGGAACTAGTTCCTCCATCTCCACTAAAACAGTGTTAGGCACAATAGCAGAAGAGTGCTTTAGAAAAACAGAAATAGTCATGTCTGGAAAGCTAATGGATGAGTCTTCTTTCGTTTTTTACTCAAAAGATGATTCATGTTTCTAAAAAAATAAAAATTAAAAAAAAATACTGAGACATCTCCGTACAGTATCTAGACAATGGCCAATGGTGTCACAGCCCATAGTGGCCAGTCTTGCAGCATCTGCTGTCTGGTAGCGATTCATAGCCCAGAGGGTGAGGAACTCTGAAAACATCAGGTCTAGAAGCATACGTCAACTTTGAGACTGAAATCAGAAACTGGTTCCAGTAGCTTAGCCCAATCTTGTTGCTCTTCTGATTGCAGATCCAACCTCTGATCCAATGCAGATACAATGAGAGGAAACATAGGATCCAGAAAGTGTGTAACAGTGAATGGTAAGATAGTTTCCTGTGAGCCTGAAGGAGTTTTAAGAGGAGGTAGATAAAACTCTGAAGAAAAATAAGAAAGTTCATTTTTCAGGAGGTGGAGATCTGAGTAGCAACCTCCGAGGGAACTTTTCCCTTCCCTTCCTTAGACTGTATGTCCTCTGGATCTGTGTGATGGTTGTAGCTGAAGAACACAATTGTGGTTCCTGTATGCAACAGTGATGAAGGACCTGTTGTCAGTTCTGGCAGCAACTTTGGTATTATCTCACGATCCAAAGCTATTAATGGATCCACCAATTTCAATCTATTGCAAGATTCTTCCTGATGGACTCTCTTAACTTTCAGTTTTGTAACCAATGTAGTTACATCCAGGTCTGATGGATTTAATGAATCTCCCACATGAAACATGGCCCTGATAAGAGGGGCTCTTTTAACTTTTGCCATATGTCTCAGAATTGATGGCTTCTCCCATGGCTTCGGTTTTGTTTCAGAGGCTGGTGCCAACAGAACCTTAGTGGCTTTCCACTGTGACAGATCCAGTGTCCTGTGTGCTAAGTGTGAGGCAGGCATGGAAATTGACCCTGGCACTGAATCTGAAGCCTTCAGAGAAGCAGTGTTCTGAGAGAACTGACACAGGTCCTTTTATCTTGTACTCAGAACCTTTAGAAAAAACACTGGAACAGAAGTTTTGCTGCTAAAGCTTTCTGAAGTAGGAGAGCTTGCAGTCTATTCTGATGTTACTTACATGCCTTAAGGAGCTAATATCTTAGAGAAAAGTCTCCTGATCCAAAGGATCTGAAGAAGTTCAGATCTGTCTGATGTTGCAGTTGGAAGGAACTGAGGCAGTGAAGGGTGTCATGTCATTTTTTATAGCCTTGACCTCAGAATGTTCAAGACCATTCAGGAAAGGGTAGATGGGGCACGTGAACACATTAATGAACACTGCTGAGAGAAAGTTCCACTGCCTAGGCTTTGCCAGCTGGCACAACCCAAATGGGAATAAGCATAGGACACACAAATAAGGAACTCAGGAAGGAACAATCAGGGAACCAATATCGGAACAAATCTGCCTAGGAAGGAGTACTGCAGAAAGGGATTTGGGAGTCATTGTGGATCACAAGCTAAATATGAATCAACTGCAAAACACTGCTGCAAAAAAAGCAAACATCATTCTGGGATGTATTAGCAAGAGTGTTATAAGCAAGACACAAGAAGTAATTCTTACACTCTACTCTGCGCTGATTAGGCCTCAACTGAAGTAATGTGTCCAGTTCTGGGTGCCACATTTCAGGAAATATGTGGACAAATTGGAGAAAAGTCCAGAGAAGAACAACAAAAAATTATTAAAGGCCTAGAAAACATGATCTATGAGGGAAGACTGAAAAAGTTGGGGGAGTGGGGTTTGTTTGTTTATTTATTTATGCAGAAGAGAAGACTGAGGGTGGACATAACAGTTTTCAAGTACATAAAAAGTGGTTACAAGGAGGAGGGAGAAAAATTGTTCTCCTTAACCTCTGAGGATAGGACAAAAAGAAATTGGCTTAAATTGCATCCCCTCTTGTTGGTTCAGCAACTACTTGGTGAAGGAATCCATCAGCTATCACATCTAGGAAAATCTGAGCCCTATGATTATTACTAGCACTTGTCCTCCAGTCTATATCTGGGAAGTTAAAGTCTCCCATGATCATACAATTCCCATTAGTATTTACTTCATTAAAAACATTAAAGAGGTCTGTATCCATATTCAAATCAGATCCCAGTGGTCTAAAGCACATCCCAAGCACTATCTCAGGGGAGGCTCTAGTAGCTTTCTTCCCCAATGTGATTTTTGCCCAGACAAACTGCCTTATCCATTCCATCCCTTCTTATTTCTTTACAGTCTACCTCATCATTGATATACAATGCTACTCCACCACCTTTGCCTTTATTTCTGTCTTTCCTAAACTGCAAATACCCTTCAATACCTGTACTCCAGTCATGACTACTATTCCACCATGTTTCTGTTATCCCTAGAATATCCAGTTTCACTTCCTGCACCAGTAACTCTAGTTTCTCCATTTTGTTACCTAGGGTCCTCGCATTGGTGTACAAACATCTTAATTTTTGCTGTTTGGCTTCACTCACATTCTGTACCCGATTAGGCCCAGACATTCTGCCCCCAGTATCTATCAGAATGGTATCTACACTACCCTTCCTCCTTATGTCCATTCTCCTACCCACGGCTGTACCCTTTCTTACTTCGTTTTCTTCCCTCTCAATGTTAAAATCCAGCGTGGAGATTACCTGGACATCTCCCAACCATCTCCCCCCAATTCCTAGTTTAAAGCTCTCTTAATCAGTTGTGCCAGCCTCCATCCTAGGAGTCTATTTCCCTCCCTACTCAGATGAAGTCCATCCCGAGAGAACAGTCCTCTGTCCATGAATGCCTCACAGTGGCCATACATCCCAAAGCCCTCCTTATAGCACCACTGCCTGAGCCATTTGTTGATCATCATAATCTTGTCACACCTTTGTTGCCCTTCTCCAGGAACAGGTAGAATCCCACTGAAGATCACCTGAGCCTTGATTTCTTTAAGCGTCTTCCCCAGCCTGGCATAGTCTCCCTTGATACGTTCCAGCGATAATATAGCCTTACCATTCATTCCCACATGAAGACAATCAGTGGATTTTTTCCCGCTCCCGTTAGGATCCTCTTCAGCCTCAGGTCCACATCCCATATCTTAGCACCCAGCAGACAGCACACTCTTCTGCTCTCTAGATCAGCTCTGGTTACAGGCCTGTCTATTCTTCTCAGTAAGGAGTCTCCAATCACATAGACCTACCTTTTCCTGGTGATGGTGCGATTCTCTGGTCTATCCCCTGTTCCCTCTGGCTGCAAGTCCTCTCGATTCCTATTCACCCTTGCAATTCTCCGCAACCCATCCCGTATCCTCCTGGGGCTCATAATTGGTGTTATCTCCATTGACTCTTCCCCTCTTCCTATAGGACTATCTGCTCTTCTCTTCTTCCTTGCCCTCTCACCTTGTGCCCCTTCTTCATTTTCCAACTCCGCAAACCTGTTCCTGAGCTCTATTTCTCCTTCACTAGGCAGTCCTTTCCTCTGCCTAGTTCTCTTAGTCATATGCTTCCACTGTCCACATTCCTCACCCAGCAGTCTCCCCTCAGAGTTCTTTGGTCCTGCTTCCATCTGCAAGTCTGAGCTTTTCCCTTCAGCCTCCTCGTGTCTTTGCTCCATCATCTGCTCGAACCCCCTTCTAAACTCAACCAGAGTTTCCACCTGCAGCTCCAATCCTCCGATCTTTTCCTCCATCAGCTCTATCACTTCATGCAGACGAGACTCTTTTCAGGTACCCCCTCCAGGATCATGTACATGTGGCAGCTTCCACATCCAGTCATCTTCATTGCGTCTTCCATTGCTTGGGTCACTACCACTGCTGTCTCTGTATCTGTCACAGGCCTCCCACCTAAATCCTGTAAATCTGGGAAACAAACCAAACCACACCACCACCACCCACAGCAAAACAAACCCCCAATGAGCCCCAAAACACTGCTAGAACACCACACACTCCCTTCACTAGCCTGTCTGTTCCTCTGCCTGCCTCTTGGTCTTCACAAAGCAGTTTTACAGAATGATCCACAAGCAATAGCAGCTAACAAGATTACTGATAAAGCAACATGTAGAAAGAGGCAATGTTTACATCAATAAGAGCAAGAGTTAAATAGTTTTAAAATTAGGAAATGCTAAGGCTATGCAGACAAAAAAAAACAGAAAAACAAGGGAACATTCAGAACAAAGAGAAAGATAGGGATGAGCTATATTCTTAAATTAAAAACTTTTACCCAAGCTTACCTGAAAATGTCCTTTACTCTACTTGAAAGATCCACAGATACTTAAAAGTCAAGCAAGAAGTCTAAACATTAGGTGGCACAACTAGCTCTGTCAGTCACTTGCACAGGGGAAACTGACAGTCTCTAGGAGCCCATTGGTTTGTGATAAGTTAGATTTGTAGTAGCAGGTGTTAGAATTATCAGTTACATTAAACCTTGTACACTTTTAAAAAACAAGGAACATAATCTCATCTCTTAAACATATCAGAATATATGTTCTCTTCTACCTGAAGGCTAAAATGATGCAATTAGATTGGTGGCTTTGTGGGCCATCCCACTAGAAGAAAGGATTTTTTTAGGTAAGTACAGAAAGTCCACAAATCTTTAACAATGAGATGTTAACAGCAACTAAAAGCCCAAGAGAGAAAATGAGGTAAGGTAAGAGCCACCATGTACCAATATAACATTACGGAAGTGCCAGTCACAGCTCCACTGCTAAGAATGAATTGAGTTTTGCAGTTGAAGCAGGTAATCCAGGCCTTCATTACATATGAAAAATAAAGCTTATCCTTCCCAACTTACAATACTTACTCTGAGTAAAAATAATTATTTTTTGAGTATTTACAAATAAATGTTCATTTTTGTTAAAATTTCTTAAGAAATTTAGCACCTTGTATCAGGTTCTTTTGTCCTAATGATCTTCCCAATGGATAAGAGATTTCAGAACTTCCTCTGTAGTTAAAATCCACTCAAATCTTATGTTTTGTCTATGTTAGATTATTAATCCTTAAAAAAAAATCATTTTGACATTATTCTATATAACTGGAAGTTCCTTCTTGATGAGAGGCTACAGAATTGTGTTCTACTTCTGAGAATTCCATGAAGAATTTTCAAAGCGGCTGCCATCTCTTATTATTCACCATGGTGCTGAGACCACCACGGGTGGCCCTTAAAAAGAAATAACTACTCCACTTCTCTGTTCATAGGGCTCTTCTCTCTCGAGAGCGCATAGGAAGCCACCTTCTTCCATGAGAGCAGCTTGGCTGCTCTAATACTGCAAACACTAGGAAGCATTGGACATTTCAAAAGAAGGCAATTCTTTATGAGTTTCTCTGAAGAATTAATTCTTCAGTCTCTGCTGACAGACAAGCTTTCAGTTATGAAAAATAATAGCAAAAGAATAACCATTAATTTCTTTTAAAAAAAAATCTTCCCATTGTACCAGATCTCAACAGGGAGGGCAGAAGTGAATGGAAAGATAGGATCTGTGTGTATATGCACATAGGGAAGTTGGAGACAAAACAGGAAACCTGTGGTGTGCACACACAGGGTAATGTCAAGGAAAGAAGGTAGCAAGTAACTAGGATGTGTATACAATCTGGCTACTTTGTGCTGCTCCAGAGCAGCATAAAAGCAGCTAAACAAAGCATACTGGTTATATGACCCTAAGTAATTTATGTTGATATTACATTTCTTCAAACCATTAGAGATCTCCCAACATAATAGTCTCTCTCAGTTTCTAATCATTAAAAAAAAAAACCAAGCAAATTCCCAGATAAAAATGATGTTAAAATGGACTTAAGGTGGAATGTGCATATAGGTAATTTAGGGTAAAAACCATTACCCTAATGGTTTTAATCCCCAAAATAAGATGTTTTAAACCCAAAATAAGCATTATAAACCCATAAAATGCAGAGTTAAGGTTAAACTTGAAATAAATCCTATATGTTAAGTAAACATATGTAAATACACAGCTAGGGCACCCAACCTTACTTTAGCCATGAGAGACAATATAGGAGGGAAGGAGATCTAATGTGTCTTTAAAAAAAGTTTCATCTAATCTGTGATTGACTGTAGCAGGGTGGACCCCTGCTCCGGCCCTGAAGGGGTTAAAAACAGCCCTGGGAAGGGGCCGAGGCTTGAGAAAGCAGCTTTTAAGCTGGGCTGATTGGGAAGTGGCTGCAGCTGGGCCACGCCCCAATCAGGCCCAGCTGGCCCCTATAAGAAGGCCAGGGAAGCCAGAAGCCCAAAAAGTCTCTCTCTGTCTGTAGAGTGAGATGGGCCTGGCTGCAGGGAGCTGGAGACAAGGTATCTGAGGGGAGCAGGGCTGGGGACAAGCTGAGGAGCTGGGGAGCTCCAGCCTCGAAAGCCCCAGGCTGCGGCCTAGCATTGGGCTAACAGGTACTGGGGGTTGCAGAGGGCAGCCCAGGGGTAGGCCAAGGCAGCAGGTCCAAACCCTCCTTGCCAGTGATGAGTAGGCTGATACTGCAGTCTGCCCCAGGACGTGGGGCTAGACAATGACTGGCAGTAGCCATATACTGAGGCAAGGTGGGGATAGAGGGTGGGGGTTCCCTGGAGAGGGGAGACCCAGAGAGAAAGGGGTTACTGCCAGGGGGCAGCACCCCATGTAAAAGGACACCGGGATCCAGGGAGGGACTTGGGGCCAGAGAACAGGTGGATCACCGGCCTGCAGAGGGTGCTCCGGGCTGGAAACCAAGCTAATTCCCCGGGATCACCAGCAGGAGGCGCCGCAGGGGTGAGTCCGACCCATTTACACTGACAAACAATAAAATGCCTCAGCCATAACAACACTACAGTGCAGATTTTAGGCTGCTTGGTGCACTATTCCAGTCAGATGAACGACTTTTGAACCTGAATTCATACTTCCTTCCCTACCAGCACCTGCCATGTACAAAAAGTACATTATAGAGACCTTACCTGTTTGTCCATATGGAATGTATTCTAATCTAGATGAAGTTGAAACTCACGTTACACATTTGAGAGCAGTTATGAGGAACTGGATGTGTACATTGAGACTGATTATATACTGGAATTGCAAGAGTATATATGGAAGAGCTGAGGAGTCTGAGTAAATTTGGATGGTAATGCATGTGAAGTGAGGTTGATATGGACATTAATCAAAGAAACTAGTCCAATAAAAGATATTACCTCACCAATCTTGTCTCTCAGATAAAGCAACATTGAGTTTAAAGTCTGCTCAAGTACATTTCTTAACTCTAGCATCGAGGGATTTTTTTAGTATAGAAGTTATTTATTAAGCACTAACAATACAAAGACAATTCCTGTTCCAGAGCATACTCACAAAGCTATAGAAATAGTTCTCATTTCTACTCCTTGCAACAGTTACATCCTTATTATTAAGAGGCTGTCTAACACCTTTGGAAAGCAAGTACACTATAGAATCCTTACCACCATTTCATTCATTCATGTTTAGCATGTTAAGAAAAGGAAGTCTCTTCTCTCCTATATCTAAGGTAGATCAATCATTGGATGTTAGAAAAAGCAGGTAGGTTTGAGTTTGTATGAAAGGATACAAAGTGGTCAGAAAAGCCAAAATTGTTGGGGGAAAAAAACTGTTCAGTACCAGTTCTCAAAGTCACGTTACTATCCAACACAACAATTTAAATTCCCCCTGCATTTTTAAAAATTGCCCTATAGGCCTCTCCCAAAGAAGGGAATCACAATTACACTCCAGATGCAGCCACTGTCCAGTATTGCTTTCCCAAGTAAAATTGATCTGAAAATAAGATGTGTCACATGGGGGGTCTGAAATGTGTAAATTCTAGTTGTTGACTCAAAAGCAACATGAGAGAGGGAAAACAGCAGGAAAGATTCAGGAGCATTACAAAGATATAGGGTAAAAAAAATATTCTTAATTTTCGGTCCCAGAGGAACTGAAATAACAGTTACAAAAATTCCCATAGCAACTTTATAATACCGGTCCCAGATAAAATAAAAATCCACCAAGTTAGAACACAACTTTGTCTAAGGTTAACCAAAAGTCTTACTGGCCTAGTGCAAAACTCTCAGGTTTCTAGGCTAAACTCAGTTTTAGGTCTTTATCTACATCTGGCTCCCACAATGACCATTGCTTCCAAAGCTGGAGCAGGCTTCTGTCTAAGATACACTGCAAGCCAGAGTAAGGATTTTTTTTTTTAAAGAATCTAAATTATTTAGAAGCCTCAGAACTTCTCTACATGGGAAACTTTTATTCCCATGTATGAATGCCTTTTTTCGGTTTAGCACATGTTGCTTTAGAATGGGTTTAAGATAAACTGAAAAACCCACTCTTATTCCAGAATAAGAATATCTGTATAGGGAGCTATACCAGTTTAACTATACAAGTTTAACTATTACCAGTTATACATATAAAACTTTCCCATGCAGACAAACCCTAAGTTCCACTGAAAGTCAATGAAACTTAGCAACCTATGTCACCTTAGATGCTATTGAAATTTTTACCCTAAGTCTTTTAGGGCTTGAGCAAATTTTTCAAGCTGGGTAGATCAGACTTCCAGACTAACTTTAGTCCCAGACTAACTAAATTTTCCAAACCTGGAGTAAACCTCTATCTAACCCACTTCCCCTGGAGTGGCGCCTTAATGGTGCTGGATATATACCCCAGCCGACCCAGCACCCCCTCAGTTCCTTCTTGCCGGCTACTCCGACAGAGGGGAAGGAGGGTGGGTTTGGAATGGATATGAGCAACACATCTCGAAGAACAACAGTTACAAAGGTGAGTAACCATCTTTTCTTCTTTGACTGCTTGCTCATATCGATTCCAATTAGGTGACTCTCAAGCCTTACCTAGACGGTGGGGTTGGAATGAGACATCGCTGAGTGCACAACCGCTGAACCAAATGCGGCATCGCCTCTAGACTGCTGAACTAACGCATAGTGAGCAGCAAAGGTATGTACCGATGACCAAGTGGCAGCTCTACAGAACTCCTGTATTGGAACCTGGGCCAGGAAAGTGGTCAGTGAGGCTTGAGCCCTCGTGGAGTGGGCAGTGAGGTCGAGACACCGGCCAAGTTGTAGCAAGCATGGATACAGGCCGTGATCCATGACGAGGAGTGTTGCAAGGAGACCAGTAGGCCTTTCATCTGGTTGGCCACTGCAACGAAAAGTTGGGTCGTTTTCCTGAACGGCTTTGTATGCTCGATATAGAAGGCGAGAGCCCTACGAACGTCAAGGGAGTGCATACGTTGATCCTGCTGCATAGCATGCAGCTTCGGATAAGAGACCAGGAGGAAAATGTCCTGGTTCACATGAAAATCTAATACCACCTTAGGGAGAAAGGCAGGGTGGGGGCGAAGCAGCACCTTGTCTTTGTGGAAAACTGTATACGGCGGCTCCGACGTGAGGGCTCTGATCTCAGATATGCATCTCGCTGAAGTGATGGCTACAAGGAAGGCTGTCTTCCAAGATAGGTAGAGAATTGAGCAGGTGGCCATCCGCTCGAATGGGTGCCCTGTGAGCTTGGAAAGGACCAGGTTAAGGTCCCACGCCGGAACTGGTTGTCGCACTTGTGGGTAGAGGCAATCTAAACCCTTCAGAAATCTAACGACCATTAGGTAGGAGAAGACAGAGGAAGCATGTTCTCCTGGATGGAAAGCCGAGATGGCTGCCAGGTGCACCCTGACAGATGATATCACCAGGCCCTGCTGCTTTAGGGGTAGGAGATTGCAGGCATCGATACCTCTCATCCTAGACTAAGGGGGCATGGCACACTGCTCGCACCAAGGAGAATCACCTCCATTTAGCCAGGTACGTGGCCCAAGTGGAGGGTTTCCTGCTGCCTAACAGAACCTGCTGCACCGATTGTGAGCAGAGTAACTCTGATCGAGTTAGCCATGCAGCATCCATCCACACTGTAAGGTGGAGCGATTGCAGGTCGGGACGATAGAGGCGCCCGTGGTCTTGCAAGATCAGGTTTGGCCACAGTGGGAGTGTGATCCAAGGCTCTACCGATTACTCAAGGAGCGTGGTATACCAGTGCTGCCTGGGCCATGCTGGGGCGACCAGAATCATACATGCCTTGTCCCTGCGTAACTTGAGCGGGACTCTGTGGACTAGCAGGAATGGAGGGAAGGCATAGAACAGCTAGTCTTTCCACGGAAGTGGAAAAGCGTCCAGTAGGGAACCCAGTGAACATCCCTGGAGAGAACAAAACAGTTGACACTTCCAATTGCCGCACGAGGCGAATAGGTCAACCTGGGGAAACCCCCACCTCAGGAAGATGGAGTGGATGACATCTGGGTGAATCAACCACTCGTGAGGCTGGAAGGACCTGCTGAGGCAGTCTGCCAGCGTGTTCTGGACACCCAGGAGAAACAATGCCACCAGATGTATCGAATGGACTATGCAGAACTCCCACCGGCGAATGGCCTCCTGGCATGGGAGGACGACCAGGCTTCCCCTTGCTTGTTAATGTAGAACATGGCCATGGTGTTGTCTGTGAGGACTGCCACACAACGGCTATGTAGGTGCCCGCGAAATGCCTGATACGCTAGGCGTACTGCCGTCAGCTCTCGTACATTGATGTGCAGAGTTAGTTCGGAGGTGGCTCAACGGCCCTGCGTTTGGAGCTCCCTGAGGTGGGCGCCCCATCCCAGAGATGATGCGTCTGTGACTAGGTACAAGGAGGGTTGCAGGGTGTGAAATGGTACCCCTTCGCACACCGACGTGGGGTCTAACCACCAATGGAGGGAGGTCAAAACTGATTCTGGGACAGTTACCACTATGCTCAGGCTATCTCGATCTGGTCGATATACTGTTAATAACCAGGCCTGAAGCAGGCAAAGCCGAAGTCTGGCATGCCTGTTTACCTAAGTGCACGAAGCCATGTGCCCCAGGCTGAGGCACGTCTTTACCGTGGAAGTCTGGAAGTTTTGAAGGCTATGGATGATGTTCACCATTGACTGAAAGTGTGCGTCCGGTAGGAGGGCTCGGGTAAGTCTGGAGTTTAAGACTGCTCCAATAAACTCTATTCTCTGGGTTGGTTCCAGAGTCGACTTTTCATTGTTGAGCAGGAGGCCCAGCTGGCGGAATGTGCTTAGGGTGAGTTGAACATGGGATTGTACTTGGTCCTTGATGTGGCCCCGAATGAGCCAGTCTTCGAGATACGGAAACACTTGGATCCGTTGTCAATGAAGGTAGGCTGCCACAACGGCCATACACTTGGTGAACACCCTGAGAGCCGTGGACAGGCCGAAGGGAAGGACAGCAAATTGGTAGTGTTCGTGATTGACCACAAAGCGAAGGAAGCGTTTGTGCGCTGGATAAATCGCTATGTGGAAGTATGCGTCCTTCATGTTGAGGGCGGTGTACCAGTCTCCAAGATCCAGGGAAGGAATAATGGTTCCCAGTGAAACCATGCGGAACTTCAACTTTACCATGAATTTGTTGAGTCCGCGCAGATCTAGGATGGGCTGAAGCCCACTCTGGGCCTTGGGAATTAGGAAGTAGCAGAAGTAAAAACCCCTGCCCCTTAGCTCCCTTGGAACCTCCTCGATCACTCCCATGGACAGGAGCGTTTGGACCTCCTGTAGAAAGAGTTGCTCATGAGAGGGGTTCCTGAAGAGGGATGGGGAGGGAGGATGGAAGGGAGGGGAGAAAAAAAAACTGGAGAGAATATCCCTTTTCCACGGTGTGAAGAACCCATCAGTCTGAAGTTATACGGGACCATGCATGGTAGAAATGGGAGAGACGATCTCGAAATGGAGGGGAAGGATCCTGGATGGTGACTGGTAAGCCGTCCTCGGGTGCACCTTCAAAAGTTTTGCCTGGGCTCCATCGATGGTTTGGGAGAGCCTTGGTTCTGACTGGGTTGGTGGCTGATGGATTTCTTTCTACCACCTCATCCGTGTCTTCTATAAAAGTCCTGCCTTGGACCGAGGGTTGGAGGGGGGGTGTAGAACCATTGAAGCTGCAGCTTAAAGGGCTTCCACTGGGTAACTGGGGTGTGCATTCCCAGGGAGCGCATGATAGCCCTGGAATCTTTCAAGCTCTGTAGTCTAGAGTCCATTTTGTCTGAGAACAGGCCCTGCCCATCAAATGGCAGGTCCTGCAGGGTCTGTTGTAGCTCTGGCAGTAGGCCAGATACCTGCAGCCAGGAGATGCATCACATGGCTATGCCCGATGCCAGGGTCCTAGCCGCAGAGTCTGCCGCATCTAAGGAGGCCTGTAAGGAGGTCCTAGCCACTTTTTTGCCCTCTTCCACTAAGTGCCCAAACTCGTCCCTCGACTCCCGCAGAATTAACTCCTTAAATTTCACCATGGAGCTCCGCAAGTTATAGTCATAACGGCTCAGGAGCGCTTGTTGGTTTGCGACCCTGAGTGAAGATACCCCTGCTGAATAAATCTTGTGCCCAAACAAATCTAGATGCCTGGCGTCTTTTTATTTGGGCTCTGGAGCTTGTTGACCATGCTGCTCCCTTTCATTCACTGAGAACACCACTAGTGAACACAGCTGAGGGTGAGTATAAAGGTACTCGTACTCCTTGGAGGGGACAAAGTATTTCCTCTCCTCTGGCCGTTGGTGGGATAGAGGCAGGGGTCTGCCAGATTGTCTTGGCGTTGGTCTGGATGGTGCGGATGATAGGCAATGCTACTCGGGACGGGGCCTCCACTGAAAGGATGTCCACCACTGCGTCCTCCAACTCCACTACCTCCTCCGGTTGGAGGTCCATATTACGTGCCACCCTACGTAAAAGGTCTCGGTGGGCACGAAGGTCTATCTGGAGAGGACCCGAGGTTGTTGTCCCCGCCACTGCCTCGTCTGGAGAGGATGAGGATGATGCCACAGGGGCCAGGGGATCCTGTGGCAGATTGTGTTGCGAGGGGTCCTGTTGCCCAGGATCCACTACACTGGGGTCTAGGGCCTGCGCTGGGGTGGGTGTAGACGCTTCCATACCCCCAAGAGAAGGACAACTTATGGTGGCTTCTGGTACCCAGGATTCTGAATGGGCTGAGCGGGAGGCCCTTGATGGAACCCCTTGGGCTTGGTGGTAAGCCCACTGGGTCCAGAAGGACCACTGTGCAGGCTCCTCATTAGGGTCTTGGCCTTCATATTGCCATTGACCCACATTACCCGCACCCTGGCTTGGAGCGGGGTAGGCTGAGCGTGAGGCACCCTCAGACTGCGATGACCATGAGGCAGAGCGCGAGGGGCAAGGTGGTGCGGAACGTGTATGTGTCGACTCTCCAGGGCATGGTGCGGACCAGTACTGGGTCACTGGAGAGTGGTGCCGGCGAGGCGCTGGGGAGTGGTACCAGGATCGAGATCGGTGTCGATGACCGAGCCGGTACCAGGATCCAAATCTGGATTGTGACAACTACCGCCTGCAGGAGCAGTACCGGGATCAGCTCCGGGAAGGAAATCAGTGCTCTGATTGGTGACAGGAGCGACACTGGGAGTCCAAATGGTGCCGGAGCCGTGCCGTGAGGCAGATCGGTGCCGCGAGTACGACCGGTGCCGCGAGAGGGAATGGCGTCGGGACTGCGAGCAGCGTCGGGATCGGGGCCTGCTCAGGGATCAGGAGCGGAGCCATGTTTCCACGCTAGGAGATGATGGACGTATTAGGGTTGGCTTGCCTCTAGACTGTACCGCACGAATCGGAGGCGGTGCCATAGTCTGCGGTGGTGCCGGGTCTGTGAAGGCGATGAGGTCCCTCGCTATTGCAAATGTCTCCGGCGTCGACCACTGTCCGGGTTGGGGAGCCAGTGTGCACCAGACTCAATGGCTCGTCCCTTGGTGCCAGAGTCAACGGTGCTGATATCGGCGCTTGTACCCTCAGTCGCTCTGGTGCCGGACACGACTCTGAGGTTGGCAAAGGAGGTTCCAGCGCCCGTTGCTGAGAGACAGTCACCTCCGGCTTGCGCTGTTTCTTCTGGCCTGGAGACAGGGAATGGTGCCGAGTCACTTGCACTGGATGCGGTGCTGGAGAGGTCCGGTGCCACGGGCCTCTATCTGAGTCCACCCGCGGTGCACTACCTGAAGCTGCCACCGGGGCACTGCGCACCGATGCGCTCAGTGCTGGAACTTGGAGTTTCAATGGGAGATCTGGGCTAAGGGCTGCCTCCATAAGGAGATGCTTGAGCCTAAAGTTGCACTCCTTTTTGGTTCGAGGCCTGAACTCCTTACAGATCCTACATTTGTCGGCCTGGTGAGACTCCCTGAGACACTGCAAACAAGAGTCATGAGGGTCTCCCATTGGAATAGGCTTTGAGCAGGCTGAACATGGTTTAAAACCCGGAGCCTTGGGCATGAGCTCGGGCGGCAGGCAGGGAGGAGTGGGAGGACCCCTTCCAACCCGCTAAATCTAATTACAAACTTAACTACTAACTATAACAATGATCTAAAACCAGGAAGCAAAAGCTAGGGAGAGCGGAGGACAGCTATGCCGCGCTCCACAGTTCCAATGACTGTCACGGGCGGTAAGAAGGAACTGAGGCGGCGCTGGGCCAGCTGGGGTATATTTCCAGTGCTATTAAGGCACCACTCCAGGGGGTTCCACAGCCGACCCACTGGGTATTGCTAGGGTAAAAATTCTCCAACAATCATGCACACGGCACACGCACACCAAATTGGAATCAATATAAGCAAGCACTCTAAGAACAGCACAATTTTAAGAAGTTACATTCCGTCTGCTCAGCCAAACAGAGGGAGGATCAGTACAATGCATGTTTTTTGGGAGAAAAGGATAAAAGGGAGTCTAAGGGCATGGTTAAATTGGGTTAGTTTGTTCGCTCCAAATGCCCAGAATTAATTATATTAAGCTGAAGTGTGTCCCCACAGTTATGTTACGCCAGTTTTAACATTTTTCCCTTGTTAACCAGCTCTGCAAATCTCTGAATTAACTGCCCAGTATGTTGGGAAGATATCCCATGGTTCAAATATCCACTGTTCACCTCTATGCATTTTGGGATTTCTCCTAACAGCACACTGTGAGATGCCTACTGAAACCTACAGGAATTCTGGAACTTGGGCTCCAACTAAAACTCCTATAACTCCTCTCTGGCATCCATTAACTCATCTATATTTTTCAAACTGCTGTCAGGCAGCACGGAGGACACACTGCTGACTGCCACAATCATAACAGTCATTATTATGAGCAGGATAATACACATGTATTGGCAGTCGTGCAGCCAGATGAGTTTGGACTGGCAGATCCAGACAGCTTTGGATACCACCCCAGTAAAGCTACAGATGGAGGCATTACGAAAGAATTAAATCAAGCAGTTACCTCCACAGGGCATTTATCTGGAGCTGCTTCAGTTGATGGAGCACCACTTCCAGTCACAGTCAACTTGCAGCAACTGGTGGGACAAAGTAGTGATGCAGAACTAGGATGGCCAGCAGTGGCTGCAGAAGGTTACTTTCCTAGAGGCCTGTGCAGAACTCACTCTAAAGCTGCAATAGCAGACCACCAACCTATGACTCAGCATGGAGAAGCATGTGGCCCTTACTATCTGGAAGCGCAAAAGCTACTGGTCTGCAGTAACTTGTCTGGCATTGATAGATCAACTATTTAGGCAGTGCTGCTGTGCCAGCTCATAAAGCTTGGTAGTACACAACAGGTTATTGATAACTTTCCATTGGTAGGGTTCCTGAACTGTACAGAGGCTACTGATGGGATACACATGCCTATTTTTACCACACACACCCCACGTGAGAGACTCAACAGGAAGGGGTATTTCCCCATGGTGCTGCAAGGCCGGGTTGATCACCATAGAAGGTTCAACATACATTTTTACGGTGTGATCTGGAAAAGTCCAGGAAGCCAGAATCTTTAGAAACTCTGGCATGTTTTCTAGAATGAGCAAGGAAATTGTTGCTCCTCATTATGGACATTAATAGAGTTATGATTCCTCCTGTCATTTTACCCTCTGCTTCCCTGGTTTATGAAGCCTTTTACAGGACACTAGGATAGGAGAAAGGAACTATTTCACTATATTTTGAGTAGTTGCAGAATGACAGTGGCATACACATTTGGAAGAATGAAGGGAAGATGGGGGTGCCTTATGACAAGGCCAGATGCTTATCATTGTGTGCCTTGTGTTATAATTGCTTGGTATATTTTCCATATCTATGACAGCACAGGAGAGAGCCTCACAGGTGGGTGGGAGCAGGAAATGGAGAGACTTTCTGAATACCATAGACAGCTGGAGAGGTTGCTTCTGACAAATGCTAAAAATGGTCAGAGGAACAGGGTCAGGGATGTATTGTGCTCCTCCTTTTGAGGACAGGATATAGTTGTGATCAACAACCAAGAAAATATCCAAGGAAATGACTGATAGATCATTGACACGGGGGGGCATGTTACGTAACTGATGGGGGAAGCAATTCCTCAATGAAGTTTTTCATCACAGTTGTACAAAAAAAAAGTGTATTGAGTTAAATAACATACATAATAAATAATGCTACTTGAATGAAAAAAGTTCATTAATAGCACAGTGCAAACTTAAGATCACTGAAGTGTGACATGCGCATACAATGGAGTATTCACAAATGCCTGTAGGTCGGGCACTCAAAACTGTTCTTCTACACCTCCACATTGGTTGATTGCTAGTTCTTTCCACACCAATTTGGTTGATTAAATAGAAGGTTCCAATATGGAGTGTTTCTCAATAGCTTGCAGGCCCAGGCTACGCATGTGCTGCACTTGACATTTGTAAGAAAATGTGCTCCAGCACAGCCGTTTTCCTATGCGTTGTGCATACCCTGTCTCTTTCCAGGATTGTGCATCCTTCCGAGACTTCTGATGCTTTCCCAGAGCAATCTATCCCTCCACCTTTCTGCCTTCATGGCCCTCTCTCTCTCTGGGGCCACGTACACAATTACTACTTCCCTGAACATCTCAAAGACCCAGAAGGTCCCTTCTAGTCCTATGTTCCTACTGCCACTGTCATCTTTTTTCTGTTTCCTTCAGAGGTCTGTCAGCCTCTCAGTGGGAGATTCAGCCCCTATAAACCCAGCTCATTGCATTGCACAGGGTAAGGAAAATCAGAAAAAACAAAAGTACTTATTGTCCCAGTGCTAGTCTCCATGCCAACAATTTGCTTTTTCCAGTTTTGTAATGCCACTCTCATCTTCCCTTCCCCCTCTAGAGTTCACTTCAAGATGACAAGACATTTTCCAAATTACTTCCTACTTGTATAGGACCTCTGTACCAATGGTGGGTGGACAGGTGGGTGTGTGGCTGTGAGATTGGTAGAAGGTAGCCAGCAGGGGGAAGGTTAGTAACTGCACATGTACCGCTGCAGACTGTCCTTACGTTGGACGTTGTTGCCCGAGACATAGAAGAATCTTGTTCAAAATGGCAATGGACAAACCAGGAAGATATGCAGCACTAATATTTACCAGGATGGCTCATTTCCCCTCCTCCCCCAGCTAGAGAAGACGAAAAACTCTAGTTTATATAAAACAGGAGTACTTGTGGCACCTTAAAGACTAACAAATTTATTGTAGCATGAGCTTTCGTGAGCTGCAGCTCACTTCTTCGGATGCATAGAATGGAACACACAGACAGGAGATATTTATACATACAGAGAACATGAAAAGGTGGAAGTATGCATAACAACAGGAAAAGTCTAATCAATTGAGATGAGCTCTTAGCAGCAGGAGGGAAAAAAACTTTTTGAAGTGATAATTAAGATGGCCTCTATTGGCCATCTTAATTATCAATTCAAAAAGTTTTTTATTTCCTCCTGCTGCTAAGAGCTCATCTCGATTAGACTTTTCCTGTTGTTATGCATACTTCCACCTTTTCATGTTCTCTGTATGTATAAATATCTCCTGTCTGTGTGTTCCATTCTATGCATCCGAAGAAGTGAGCTGCAGCTCACGAAAGCTCATGCTACAATAAATTTGTTAGTCTTTAAGGTGCCTCAAGTACTCCTGTTCTTTCTGCGGATACAGACTAACACGGCTGCTACTCTGAAACCTCTAGTTTATATGGTAGCCCCGAGAAGGCTGCATTACCTTGCAGCGTGCATGCCCAACAGAGAATTATCTTTGCTTTTAAGTTCTCTTGTATTACACCTGTAGATCAGTACAAAGTGCACTGCCAAATAAACAAACTTTTGTAGTAATTGATTTGAGTGTAAAGGGTTAACAATGCTGAGGGAATTACAAATACCTTGCAATCTCTCTGTATTTTGGCATGCCTCTGTAGCCTGATTTTTGGCTATTTACCATATAAAATGTAGTTGTACATAAAATCTTAGCACACTGCTACAACTATTACCCAAAATATATTTTTCTACTGCTTTTTTTGTTCCTGTTTCTGTCACTACAGTAAACATGCCCACGAGGTAATGGGTTTGACATTTTAGCCCCATAGTGCCACCATCTTGAGTGGAGGCAGTAAGAAGGGGCCACATTGAACCAGGATGAGGGGAGAGAGTCAAGGAGTGAGCAGCAAGCACCACAGCAAGAGGGTATGAGGGGATAGGGTTGCCAACTTTCTAATGCCATAAAACTGATCATCCCTGCCATGAGGCCCCATCTCTGCCCCACCCCTTCTCCGAGGCCCTGCCCTGCTTGCTCCACACCCCCCCTCGTCACTTGCACTCCCCCACCCTCACCCACTTTCACCAGGCTGGAGCAGAGGGTTGGGGTGCAGGAAAGGGGTGAGGGCTTTGGCTGGGGGGTGCAGAGTTTGGGGTGCAGGAGAGGGCTCTGGGCCGTGGCTGGGGAGCAGGAGGTATGGGGTCTGGGCTGGGGTTGCAGGCTCCGGGTGAGGCCAGAAATGAGGGATTCAGGGTGCAGGAGAGGGCTCCAGGCTCGGGAAGGGGATTGTGGTGCTGGGGGTGGGGGGGAGTGAGGATTCCAGCTGGGGGTGCAGGCTCTTGGGTGGACCCAGGGTTCTGGGGTTTGGGATGCAGGAGGGGGCTCTGGTTTGGGGCCAAGGAGTTCAGAGTGAAGCAGGCCCTGGGCTCTGGCTGGGTGGGTGGGTTCTGGGGTTAGGCTGCAGGCTGGGGCTGAATGGTTCAGAGTGTGGGAGGGTGTAAATGTAAGGATTCAGGTGTGGACTTTGGGCTGGGCCAGGGGGTTGGGGGATGTGTGGGTTCCAGCTGGGGTTGTGGGCTCTGGGGTGGGGCCAGGGATGAGAGGTTTGGGGTGGAAGAGGGGGCTCCGGGCTGGGGCAGAGGATTGGGGTGGGGGAGGTGCAGGCTCCATGAGGGAGTTTGGGTGCGGGACAGGACTCCAGGCTGGGGCAGGATGCAGGATAGGGTGCAGGATCCCGGCGGCACATACGGCAGCCACTTCCTGGGAGCTGTGAAGTCCCTGCAGCCCATAGGCAAATCAGCAGCCAGGGAGGCTCTGTACACTGCCCTCACACCCACAGGCACCGACTCCACAGCTCCCAGCGGTCATGGTTCCCAGCCAATGGGAACTGCAGAGCCAACACTCAGGGCAACAGCAGTGTGCAGCGCCTCCCTGGCCGGCCATGCGGCTACTTCTGGGAGCTGCTCGGAGCTGGGGTAGGCAGAGAGCCTGCCTTAGCCCCAGGCCCTGCTGCGCTGCTGACCGGACTTTTAATGATCCGGTCAGCGGTACCCACCGGAGCCACCAGGGTCTCTTCTCGACCGGGCATTCCAGTCAAAAACCAGATGCCTGGCAACCCTGGGGGGAGGGGAGGGTACATGGAGCCAATGGTCATGGCATTTGATATGACAAGGCAATAAAATCTCAAAAGCTTTAAGTTTCCGGTGCAGATGCCAATATGAGCATGCTCTTGGGAGGAGGATGTTAACAACCATGCAGTTAGAAAGAAACCAGTAGTTCAGCCCAACATGGAAGCATGCAACCAGTACCCCTCAAAAAATTGCTTAAATTCCCTTATAAAGTTATTTTGTACAATAGCACTTACACTTACAGGTAGTCTAAAGCTCCCCTCCACTTCAATTTCAGGCAGATTGCTAATACAGCAGTTCCTGGCTGTCGGGAAAATTTTCTCCTGATCAGACCTAATATTATATGTAGATCCAGGGCAGTTGCCATGGTGCCATGGCTGCATTGTGGGAAACGATCTACTATACCATTCTTGGATGCAGTGGTATCATAGCTTTAAAAAAAAAATGGCGGCCCAGGTGCTTATAGTACGGGCAGGTAGAGGCAACATTATGGGAAGTCTTGTTCTTGTCCCTTGACTTCAGGTTTTTCTGCTGTAGCTCCTTTGTTTTCATTCAGCAGAGACCAGCTTGAAAACCATCTCATCACCATCATTTGCTCTGACAAAGTCTTGTAGCTGTCTGCGTTCAGGTGACTCTTCTCCAGATGGGGCTGGACATGCAGCTCTCCAAAGAGAGCAATCAAGGCAAGAAGCTTGGAAGGGGTCCACACAGAAGCACAGCTCATATAATGGGTATATGACTCTGGGTATGTGAACTCACTACTACCTGGTATCAAGAAAGATGCTGGCATGCAGCCAGGTATGCCCTAAAACAGATAGGTGACATCCAATCAAAATGATCCCAGAGCACTGGAGGGAACACAAGTACACAAACAGCACAATCCAGGTGTGAAGCAATGCAGAGTAGGATAGCACTGGGAGGACTGCCAATAGAGTACTTAGGAATGTGTCCACACTAACCTTAAAAATAACCACCACTGAGAAATAGAGTTTCTTCTGTTCCAAAGAGGATTAATTACTGTGAATTAAGACACCAAATAATTCAGTGTAAAAAATGTGCGTGGATTCCAGGCTCTTTAATGTGAACAAACCAAGTTAACCCAATGCAACATTTCCTTGTAGACAAACTAAGATGACCAGTAAATGAGGAAGGGAATAAAAGAAAAAACATAGTGCAATAGTGATGGAATGCAAATTCAAGGGAAAGAGAGACAAATTCAAACTTCATAGCTTCATTTCAGCAGAGATGGGAGATTACATTTGTGGTTTTCAGCTACCATTACAATATTTTATTCATGGCAACTGAAAGACACCCTGAAATAAAACTCACCCTAAAAATCTTTCCATCAACACCATTTTAAAAAGAGTGCAAGAGAAACATTGACACAAACACTCCAAACACAAAAATTAAACCCAAGACACTGATATTTTGAAATACAGGTGGATCAAAACCACCTAACAAATTTCATCATATTGTTATAGTATAATAGCATCAAAAATGTAACTTTGTTCACTAGCAATATATATTTAACAGAATGCAAAATGAAGTGTATGAATTTCATCAGGTGTATCTTGTGCAGTTACTGATACTCTGAGTATGTTTTGCTCTAAGGTAACATGGCTTTAAATGAGCAAAAACAACCCTTTACACATTCCAAAATTAAATGAACAAAATTTAAATAGAAATTATTAATCTATACAGAATTGTAACAGCTGAATTAGAAATACACTCTCTCTTTAAAAACCAGGACAACAACATTGCATAAAACTATAGGTACCTCCTTAAAATAGTGACAGAAAACATGCTCTATCCCAGGGGTAGGCACGCTATGGCACATTTGCCGAAGGTGGCACACGAGCTGATTTTCAGTGGCACTCACACTGCCTGAGCACTGGCCACCAGTCCAGGGGGGCTCTGAATTTTAATTTAATTTTAAATGAAGCTTCTTAAACATTTTAAAAACCTTATTTACTTTACATACAATAATAGTTTAGTTCTATATTATAGACTTATAGAACGAGACCTTCTAAAAATGTTAAAATGTATTACTAGCACGTGAAACCTTAAATTAGAGTGAATAAATGAAAACTCGGCACACCACTTCAGAAAGGTTGCTGACCCCTGCTCTATCCAGACTGGCAAAACTCAACTTGCACTCCAATGTGGGATAAGGAATGATGACGGGGCTGAGTACATTTTGCACTTGGAGTAGTAGATTTTGATGACAATTTTGTAAGGCTGAATTTATCAATGAAAATGTAAACTGTTTTGCTTGAGTTTGGACTTCAGTTTGTGTTTTTTCTTATAATGAAAGGCCTGTGTAAACGGTTATACTATTGTAGCCTATAAGCAAACACAAGGGAATTAAACTTACAACAAATATGACTGTTTTTACATTGAAGTTCATGCCTAAATGGTTTGCCAGTGCCTCTTTTAAAGAAAAATATGAAAAATGTGCAATAAGTTTAAGATATTTACCTCTTTTATGGAATTCAGATTTTCTGTGTCCCCTTTACCAAATATTAGATCATCAGCATTGATGGTCACTATACAGACTGCGATTTTAGTACTGACCATTTGAATAGCAATCTGTATTGAAGACAAAGTTCACACAGGCTTTTTTCCCCTAAATTCCAGGAGCAGTTCTTCCTTTTTCTGAAGTGGTATTAACATAAAGGAACTAGAGTAAAAAATTTTATCCCCTTTTGTAGATGGGGAATTCATGAAAATTAAGCTTTCCTATTTTTGGATGCAACCTCTGCTCAGAAATGAGAAAAGTAGGTGCAGATTATAAAGACGAGACCAATTCATGTGTTCTCTCTCGAAGGACTGTTTAATGGATTCACTTGTAAGTATTATATCTACTATTTATTTTATTTTCATGTATATAGAATCATTTGTCTAAGTTTACAGCTGTTCAAGTGACCTGCCTGGCAGGCGAGATACTGAACGGCTCCTGTCCCAGCGTCTCCCTCACCCCCATCCTGGCTCTCCTTCCCTCTCCATCTCTCATCCTGACCACCATTTTTATTCCTTTCATGCCACCATTCCTAGCCTCCTGTCCATTCCCCTGCTTCCCCCCGTCCATCTTCCCTGTCTCTTGCTGTCTCTGATTTCAATCTCTAGTGCTCTCTCTCACTTCCTGTCCTCACAATCACCACACATCTTTGATGACTTCAGCCTCCATGTTGATGACCCATCCAACCCCTTAGTTGAACTTTTCCTTGCCCTAACCTCTTTGTTCAACCTGTAGCCTGATTCAACTGTCCCACTCACCAGAAGGGCTGTTCATTTGACTTGGTCTTCACCAAGCATTGCATTCTATCAGATCTCTCTTTTGCTGAGTTCCCCCCTCTGACCCTCACCTGCTTTCTTTCAGCATCACCCCACAACCACACATAACCCAGACCCTCTCATCTAACCTTTCAGCAACCTTCCCAATCCCCTAATGTTGACTTCTCATCTACTCTCAGACATCTCCTTCCTTTCTTCCATTGATATGGTGGTTGATTCTCTGTGTTTCACTCTCCTGCACCGTTGATTCTTTTGCCGCTCTCCCTCAGCCCTAACCCCTAGCCCCGCCAACATCCACTACTTCTACTCATGCGGTGGACCATCTCTGGCAGAAATTCCATGACCAGGATAAACTTCCTCCATTCTCTCTTCTTTCAGTTCTGCCATATTCTTAGCTAAATACCACCACTTCTCCAACTAAACTGAATCCAATACAATCACAGCCACTTTGTCATCACCTTTGATTCACTCTTTAAATTCTTCCCACCTCCTCTTCTCTCTCCACACAGGATCTTGATTTCTTCCCCCCCCAAAAAAGTGATAAAATATGACAAACTATCCCGCCCCTCAGCTTTCCTTCCTTCCTTTTTCCTCCTAAAACTCTCACCTTCTCCCGTGACAAAGACACAGATGTTTGTCTGATCTCCTCCTCTAACCCCTCTCTAACTCCATTGACCCCATCCTATCTTATGATCTGCTTTACTCTTTTTCTTAACCTCTCACTCTCCTTTGGCTTTTTCTCTTCACAATACGAGCAAACTTTAGTCTCTCCAATGTTAAAAAGCACCATCCTTGACCCTACTTGCCTCTCCAATTACAGACTCATCTCCCTTCTTCCTTTCATCTCTAAACTTATTGGTTGTGCTGTTTATAATCGCTGTCTGGGGTTCCTCTCCTCCAATTCCATCCTAAAGACTCTCCAATCCAGCTTCTGCCTCTTGTATGCCACTGAAACCCCTCTCACCCAAGTTTCTAATGGCCTCTATTTTCCTGGCCAAAGCTCGGAACCAGTCTTCCATCCTCATCCGCCTTGACATGCTGGCCACCTTTGACCATGCTCTTCTTCTTGAAATCTCCTTCTCCCTTGGCTTCCATTATTCTGTCCTCTCCCGGTTCTGTTCCTTCTTCTAATTGCTCATGCAGCAACATGTCCTTCCAAGGATCTTCCTCATTCCCCTTCCAACTTTCTGGGTGGGTTCCACAGAGCTCTGTCCTTGGTCCCCTTCTCTACTCCTTATCTCTGGATAATCTCTATGCTGATGAACAGATCTACCCTCTCTATTCCAGACCTGTCTCCTTCTATCTAAACTAAAATCTCACTCTGTTTCTCTGATATCTCATGGATGTCTAGCCATTGGCTCAAGATCAACATGGCTAAACAGAGTTCTTAATCTTCCCCCTAATTCCCTTTTCAATCACTGTGGACAACACTGCCATCCTGGCTGTCAGTCAGGTCCATAATATAGGCATTATCTTTGACTGAGACCCTTCTCTAGGTCTTCCTATCTAGGCTATATCTAAATCTTGCCAATTCTTTCTGCTTAATATCTCTAAGATATGCCCTTTCTTATCCATCCACACAGCTAAAACTCTTATCCAAATACTCATCATAGTTACTGCAACATTCTTCTTTTGGCCTTTAGAAATGCAATCTTGCCCTACTCATATCTATTTGGAGCACTGTTGCAAAGGTCACCCAAACCCATTGCTTTGACCGGGTCAGCCCATTTTTTCAATACCTCCACTGGCTCCTCCTTCACTTTTGCATCAAACATAAGCTACTTGTATTCACTTTCAAGGCCCTTCACAGTCAATCCCCATCCTACCTATCATCTCTCATTCATTATCAAGCCATCAGTGCTTACTTCTGAGTGAACTACAATTACAGCTTCCACAGCCCATTCATTAAATTGTCAAACAAGCACTTTTGTGCTTTCTCCCATGCTGCCTCACACATTTGGGAAGTGCTCCCTGTAAACAACAACAAACTACCTCATTACCCACCTTCAAATCACTCCTTAAAATTCTCCTCTGCCATAAAGTCTACAAAAAAAATTGACGATGGTTAGGCTGCTGGTGTGCTGAGTGCCTATCATACTAACCAATACAGTCTTGTGGGGTTTCTTGTACTCTCGTTGGTCTTTCTATATCCATCTGTTGGCTCTTGTCTTATATGTATATTGCGAGCCCTTTGGGGATAGGGACCATCTTTTTGTTCTGTGTTTGTACAGTGCACCTAGCACAATGGGGTCCTGGTCCATGACTAGGGTTTCTAAGCAATAATACAAATTAATAATATTAATATAAGCACACCTATAAGAATAAGACAGGAGCCCACCTCAAGAAGCTTACAGTTTAAACCAGACATTGAAAGCAAAGGATAATAAGTGGGTGGAGGTACTATATAATGGAGGATTATAGTAGTGATTAGCATGAAATATTCATTGTTATATACAAGTCTCTCAAATGTTCTTTTCTCTTTAATATATTAATGTTCATATGTGTGAGGGTGGGGCTGAGGTTAAAATTGGAATATTAAACAACAAGTAGTGTGATCTGAGGATGATTTTAAAAAGACAGCGAGCTCACATGGCACCATGAGGGTTTATGAGGCAGCATGGGAAGAGGAGAAGTCATTTTGAGAGTATGACAGGCAAGCAGAGTTTAAAGAAATGGGTACTAATGTGGGGGTAGGTGGTAGAGGTCAGACATCTCTGGGCCTCAAAGTTGAGGAAGTATATAAATGTAAGGAAGAGGACTGAAAATAAATGCTATATTATGAATACACATTACATTATTTGACCAAGCAACAACGCCAGCAAAGAGTAGATAGGCTTCATCTTATTACTTCGCTTTATTGTACGTCTGTTTAAATATTATTATCTTTAACTGTTCTGGTATGAAGTCAAATTTGTTATATTAAGATTAAGTGGTTAAAATGAGAAATAATGCAATTTGTCCCTAAGCAAAGGGAAATATGTGAACACTTCCCTTGCTGGTTGGAGTAGACAGTGTGTGCACATTTGTACCCAACTGCTAATCTCATATTTTAAAATGTATAATGAAGATAGTAAATACTGTTTTTATGTACAAAAAAAAACCAATAATAATTTAATACAGAGCTTCTGTTAATGACAGTATCACAAATATTTTTGTATAATTACACTTGTTCTCTCAGTCACTGCAACCATTTTAAGAGAGGGATCATTTTAAAAAGCCAGCCTCTAAAATTTGCACCAAATAATAAATAATAAATGTAATTTAACTATTATTATTATTATTATTATATGTATTACTGTACTGTTATGGGCTCTAATTGACTTCAGTGTTCTACTTTTTTTTAAAATGCACTGTAAAAATATATAGTAACAGATATCCCCTACCCCAAAGGGCTTACAATCTAAACAACTTTTTTATGTCTATTTTACCAACAGGAAACAGAGCTCTAGAGACTAAGGCCCCAGTGCAACAAGGTGTTCAAGTACATAGGTAACGTGAAATTAATGGAATTACTCATCTATTTAAATTTTTATTGGGACCTATATGACTTGTTCAAGGTCAAACAAACAAAAAATCTATGGAATTGAACCCAGATTTCCAGGGCAGTGTTTTAACCACATGACTATCCTTCATCTAACAGAATAGGGTGAAATGAAAGTACAGTCGAACCCATTTATCTCGACCTCGGTTAACTTGCCAATCGTATTAAGTCAACGTTTTAGAAGTGGAACCGCCAAACTCCCTCTTTGTCTTATCGGTTTCTCATCGGTTATGTCGATTCTTTAATCTCGCCGAACCCTAATATCTCGAGCACAGAAGAGCGCCGAATTTGCCACTTACCGGTAAACTACTAACTCCGGCGGCGGCCCTGCCCGGCTCCTGCCGCATCCCTCCCCGGCCACGCGACTCCTGCCCTGGCCCCGCGTCCCCAGCCGCGCGACTCCTGCCCTGGCCCCGCGTCCCCGGCCGCCCGGCTCCCGCCCCGCGTCCCCGGCCGCCCGGCTCCCCGCGTCCCCGACCCCCCAGCCCCAGCCGCCCAGCTCCCCGCGTCCCCAGCCGCCCGCTCACCGGCCGCCCAGCCCTGCGTCCCCAGCCGCCGGCCCCCCGGCCCCGGCTCCCCGCGTCCCCGACCCACCGTGTCCCCAGCCGCCCGCTCCCCGCGTCCCCAGCCGCCCGGCTCCCCGCGTCCCCGCTTCACCGCCCGCCCGTCCGCCCGGCCCGCATACCCGGTCCTCGCCGCCTGCCGCCCGCCCGGCCGGCCCCGCCTACCCGGTCCCCGGCGCGCCTGCCGCCCGCCCCGCGTCCCCGGCCGCCCGCTCCCCGGCTCCCCAGCCCCACGTCCCCAGCCCCGCGGTTCCCCGCGTACCCGCCCGCCCGGCCCCGCTTCCCCGGTCCCCGCTTTGTTTATCTCGATCATCGGTTATTTCGACGCTTTTTGGCAAACCCCTAGGCCGGCGACATAACAGGGTTCAACTGTAATTGCTTCTGTGAAACGTGCTAAGCTTCCTGCACATCTGAACAAGTCAAATAGCCAGGAAAAATTAGCTCCATTTTTTTAGAGCATTCACTAATTCAGTCACGCCTGACCCAGACATAAAAAAAAAAAAGAAAAAAAGAAAAAAAAATTCCTTTCCTGCAAGACACAATATCTTTTACACAGTAGATCTCGTTAACTCAATGAGCCCAATCACATTCCATACATATATCTTGGATGGTAAATGTATTTCTTCCTAATACATAGGTTAAAGACAAGTACTTTTCAGAACAATAAGCCAAACAAACATATTTGATATTTATAAGATCTGTAGTTCTGTCCAGGACTATAGAGGGTCCCAACTCTGAATTTCTCATGTTTCAACAGATCCCAACTGGAGCTGGAATATATTATACTATACTCAGGCAACCAGTCCCTTTGAAGTCCATGGGAGTGGTCCTGCGATTGTTTGCAGGATCGGGCCCTTAAAACCTAATCCTGCTCCCAGTAATGACAAGATAAAACTCCCTTTGACTTCAGTGGGAATAGAACTGGACTACCAGATTAACATCTTTAGGGTAGGAATTGTTTTGATTACTTGTTCTGTAAATATTTATTTTATAACACCAAACAATAATAAATAATGAATTGGGTTCATTATTGGGTTCAAGATGAACACAGAAATAGTTACATGAGTTTGTTTACTATAAGTGCAGGATTTTTAAAACGTTTATTTTATCTCAATGAAGAGTAGAAAAACACTAATATGTTCAGTGCTTGAAGTGTCTGAAAAAATTGTGCTTATTTGAAATTTAGACTTAAAATTAAATCATATTACATAACCCTTTTGCTGTTTTGTATTTATTTTTATTCACATTAATAACCTGTTTTAAGTTTTATTTGAGGTTTCTAAAAATAAACCATTACAGTATAACCTATTTTAAATGAGGAAAACAAGTACATGAGTTGTCAGTTTTCCAGAACTATGTTGTTAGCGATGTTTGTAGCAGATGCAGGAGGCAAAATGCTGTAGAATATGATATCTTAAGACAGCATGGATATTCATTGTCAAACGGCAAAAGCATATGTAATTTTTAAGCATATTTCACAGTTTAGTTCCCATACAAAGAGCCTGATCCTGCAGACATTTACTACATGGTTTACTCAAGTTAGGAAGCATTTACAGAATCAGGTTCATGGGGCCTGTTCCTGCTCCCACTGAAGTCAAAGACTGCTCAATTTGATCTCTGTTGGAGTAGACAGAATACATACACAAGAAGCTGTTTCTCCTCCCCTTCCCCCCCCTCCATATGTACACAGACCTCTTTCCTAGTATTAGCTTTCGCCTACTACTGAAAAAACAGAATATGAACCCAATACAATTATTTTCTCACAGGATTTTACTAACTAACCAGAGCACAGGTTGTCAGACATAACTATTCATAAATTTTTCCAGACTCAGTCAATTCTGCAGCTTTATTTTCCTCACACTCTACAATTTCAGTATACTATATTAATATTCTTACAAAATATCACCATAGTAACTTAGCCCTCTCAGATTACTAAAACACATTCATACCATTATGGGTTTATACTGCATTCTTTGTATTCCTCTGAACTTTTTAAACAGTACTCATTAATCCCTGTGTAAATTAACTACTTGAAAATGTTAATATTGCAAAAAAATGCATATTACAGATCTTTATTAAATGTTTTAACATGTAACCACAATTCTTTAAGATAACATATTTGGGAGAGAATTAAGGTATTACATTTTGATTCCATGTGTTCCCTCTGTTTCAATAATTGCACTGTAGTAGAATAGCAAAAACATTCAAATAAGCATACAGTGTTTATTAAATTTTCAGATAAAGTCTCAAGGTATTGATTTTTTTTAAGTGGATACATCTGACATTTTATTAGCTCTGCAATGACCATCTTCTCTGAGTCAGATACAAAATAAGCGGATTTAACTGCTTTGTCTTTACACCAGCACTGATAAAATACTGTACAGAAGGAAATGTATTCCTAAATCAAAGGACTCCAAATTTGTGAAAAATTCTGTTAATACTATTTAAATTTTCCTTAAGAGATATTTACTGTAAAGCATAGTCTTCTGTTTAAAAATGTACGAAACTAGAAGTGTACAACATACTGATTTTATTCACTTTTATGGACATGGAAAACATCAAAACCTAGATTCTACAAGCAATTATATTTTTAACACCCATGATTTCAGCATTTGTTGAACATTCAGTGTATTTTGCTAAGGTTGGCATTTATCATATTTTTCCAAACACTAAATACATATAGTTTGGCTTGAAGTTTACAGAAACTTTTAGAAAGTCAGCTAAATACCCAAGGCAGTACTTGATTAAATTAAAACTAATATCCTTTACCATCCATAAAAAGGTTTAAAAAAAAACTAGTACAATTTGTATTTTTCCTATACTGCAGATATTCCTGACACAGAAGCTACTCACCTGAAGTAAAGTACTATATTTACTATGTAACTAGAATAAAAGAGGGAAGGGCAAGTAAACTTCTAATTAGGATACCATATACCCTAGACATTTGAAAGGCATGATACAGTGTTTAAATGCTTGTTCACATGATGAATCTTACCAACGTACAAGCTTAAAACTGGCTACATAAAACTATTTCTGAAACCCTTTACTTTAACTTTTAAATGACTGTGTAATACTGATAAAGAACCTCAGAATTTGAACGTATTTCTAAACCGACTAATGCTGTATTCCTCTGCAATGTAAATACCCAAGTCAAGGATTTCTCTCAGCTTGGCTCATCTTTTCCTGCTTGGCTTCAAACTCACCGAATAAATTACAGTAGGGGAGGGAGCTCTGGGAAACAATTGCACCAGATGCATTAGGAAATACACACGAGAGCAAAACTAGACAAGCTTCGTTTATTTAGAACCTCTGAATTTCAGCTGCAGCAATAGACGGGACTTTCTGTAACAATGGCCTCTTGGCTTACAAGCCAGGCTTCGTTTATATGTTTATTTAAACACACACATTTGTATTCTCCGTTCTGTGACTGGATGATTTTCCACTTCAAGTAGCCCCGGGCCAATTCCATCAGCAGCACAACTCAGTGTTCCTAGAGTTCACGTGCAATTTCCAAGATACAAACAGACTCAACCCCCACAAGGAGTTTGCACTACACGCTTTGCACTGCAAAGGGTTTTGCCCAAAGTAGAAACAAGCAACACTTGCCTTATAAAACCTGAATGTTTCATGCTTCCTTCCAGACTTGACTCAACAGTTCTCTAACTGTAAGACGGTTCCTAAACCAAATCAATCTAAACTCGATATTGCCTTATTTGGAAAGAAACTACATTAACTTGGTAGAAAAACAGACATTCGTGATGTACACATCTGTGCCAGCCAGTTTAAAGTAATGTCCTCAAAAGCCTGGTTTTCCCCCGATACTTGCAGTCACCTGGTCAAAAAGGTGGGAAGAAACTAAGTGCTATGCAACTAGAAAGTTTCATTCTCCAGTGGAGTCTCTGGGAAGCCGAGGGGGTGGAAACATCACAATCGAAATAATAATAAAGCAGTATGTGATACCTAAGAGGGCTATCCTTAAAAAAAAGTTACTTTTTATAGAGCTACGGTCTGCCAACCGATGCACAACGTCCAACGTCCCTGTATCCTGCAGGGAACACATCACAGCGTCTATTGACAAATTTAATCTTAAGGGATGCGCAGAAAAATGATCTCGCACAAGCGCAGAGATGAACTAATACGCGCCTAACGTCTTATCTTTCCATTTATTATTTTCGGGGCATCTTGACACGTCCCCCTGCAAACACATACCAGTATATGCGCGGGCGCGCGCACACATACACACGTTAGACTGTGACACTTGCACTGGCTCCTCGGAAAGTTTTGAAGTTTGGTTTCCTCTGCCTCCAGTCCCCGGCAGCGCTGCCCTCTCCCTCCCCTATTTTCGGGGGACCTACCTGTTCTCTGGAAATACAAGGCAACGAGGGTCTCCTGGACATTTTGCCGCTGCCGTAGTAGCTGGTTGGCGTTTCCCCTAAGGACACACAGCTAGACCTCCTCCTGGGTCTGATCACAGGCACTTTCTCCTCCACGCTGGGAAGCCGCGGGTGGTGATGCTGGTGCTGCGCTCCCTGGCTCTGAGCGGAGAAGATGCGGCGCTGCCAACCCAGCAATGCCAGGAGGCAGCCGGCCATGCCGACTGAGCCGGCCAGCAGCGGTCTGAGGCTTGGGGGCAGCGAGCTGAGGCTGGTGAGCGAGACCAGCCAGACCAGGCTGGAGAAGACCAAGACCAGGAGGCTTCGGCGGAGCTTCAGGGTGCTCTGCAGCAGGGTCAGCACCGCCACCGAGCCCAGCACGGTCAGCAGCCGACCTGCCACCAACTGCAGCTCGGCGGGGCCCTGCGGCGAGTCTCGGTGCCCTTCGGCGGGTAACAACCACTGCAGCGCCACGAAGTCCCCCGAGTAACAGCAGAGGGGCAGAGCCAGCGGCCACCAGAGGCTGGTGCCGCCGCCGCCGCCGCCGCCGCCGCCGGGCTCCTCGCGCTTGCCCCGGGCCAGGTAGCAGGTGAGGAAGAAGAAGGCACAGGCGATGCTGAAGAGGGGGCTGAGGCAGTGGGACAGTCCCAGCAGGGTGCGCAGCGCCGAAGGGCCCCGCCAGCCGCTCTCGCCCTGCTGGCCCCAGGGGCTGCTCCGGCCGTAGGAGAGCAGGAGCGAAAGGACAAAGGCGGCCAGGGCGCCCAGGCTGAGCAGAGCCCGGGGGGAGGCGGCGGGGAGCAGCAGCAGGGAGAGGAAGCCCCTGGGGGGGTCCTGCCTCAGGGGGGTCACGCAGCTCTTCACATAGCCGTTCCGCAGGCTCTCCGGGCCGCTCCCGGGGCGGGCCAGGGGGGCAGCCACCCCGCCGCCGTCCTGCGGCGGCTGCTGGGGGAGTTTGCTAGGTCCATGCTGGGAGGCGGCGGCGGCGGCTTCTCTCTCTTCCCTCATGGTGGTGTGGGGAGCGCGTGGGTCTAGTCAGCTCCGTCTCCTCCTGCCCGGCGCTGCCTCCCTCATCTCCGCCGGGGACAGGCTCTCGGGTCAGCCGCGGGCTCCTCTCCGCGACCGAGCGGCGGAGTCCGGAGCATGGTGGGTAACGAAGGGGAAAGCGAGAGAAGGTAAAAAGTCTCTGCGCGAGGCGGCTCGGCAGTGCGGACTCGCTGTCGCCTCCCTGCGCCCACCGGCTGCAACGGCGGCGGCTGGCAGGACCCCGAAGGGGGAGGGGGAGAACGGGACGGAGCCCTCCCTGCTCCCTCCTGCAGCTGCACACGGCGTGCGCGGAAGCGGCGGCGGCACGCGCCTAAAGAGCGGTTGGACTCTAACGGCCGCCGCACAGTAGCGGTGGTTGGCCTGCCGGGCCGAGGAAACGGGAGCGCGCGCGCCGCCAGCCCTAGTTCGGGCTGCTCCAGGGCCGGGGTGTGCTCGAGAGCGCGAATCCCCGGGGTGGGTTACAGCGCCCGCCGGGCAGCGTCTGGCATGGCCCCCCTGGCTAGAGTAGTTCCGCGGACTCCTCGCGCCTCACTCCGCTTCCCCCTCTCCGTTACCCCCCTCCCCCGCTCAGTTACTCCTGACTCTGACACAGGCTGGCGGCCCGAGGTGTGTGCGCCGCTCACAGCTCTTACTCGGACTGGGCCCCCTGCCTGCACGGGCTGGTCCCATGATCCGGGATCCCCTCTCACAAAGCACAGAAGCAGCATTTTCACCTGCAAACGGGGCTGTGAGAAGTTCTGCGCACCCATATAAACATCTAGACCGGCATATTTAGGCAGCCATTCTTAAAAACGACAAGGAGTCCGGTGGCAACTTAAAGACTAACAGCTGTATTTGGCCATAAGCTTTCCTGGGTAAAAAAAACCTCGTTCTTTTTGTGGATTCAGACAAACACGGCTACCCCTGATACTTGACTCTTAAAAACGGTGGCCATACAGCGTTTGGAGTGAACTGGACAGATGACCCAGTTTTTACTCTTCTTGCCTTTGAACATTACCTTCTCTCCTATTTTTCTTTTTACTTGCTTGCCTCGCTCCCAGCACAAATAGGAGGTGTTCATAATCTTTCAACTGCCTGAAGCTGTAAATAGGGACACTGGCGGCAAAAAACTAGGGACATTCAAATAGATTTGTGGAGAGATAGTGGCCAAGTGGTACATATTTGCTTTAAAATGTACTGGTTCTGGGAAATAGTTGGCATGCATATAAAGAGAGTTAGAGGCTTTTCATTGCTATAAAAATACATGAGTAGGTTTGGTTTATAGTAATTTCTCTTGGTTCTTTCAGTTTTGGGCATAATGTTTACACATATGTACAGGTGAGATTAAATTGGTAGGCCAGGCTTGAAGAGCCACAAAACAAAGTTTGCTTAATTTTCTTTTTTAAAAAATTCATATGAAGCTTCCCCATCACTACTGCGAGTACCTAGACGCCATAAACAATATACATACTTCAAGCAGCTAAGGATTCTTCTCTTTTCCACTTAATCCTCTACACTCCTCTCAGCTGACTGCCTGGTGACAATTGTAGTCTCTGATCTCCTTTTCAGTTCTTTTGATGAGATGGCCATAAAATCTCTCTAGAACCTCCAATAATTTAGCTGTGGTAATGTTTTATAGTTAAATACTGTAACAGTAAGGACCTGATCCTGCACCTCATTTGAGTAATCCTTGAAGACCTCATCCTCCAAGCATTTACACGTGTGCTTAGCTTTATACCTATTTAACTCCCATTGGTTGTACTATGGCCCTAATCCTATAATATGGGTTTTGCACAAACACAAATATCTGACCAGGTGCAACAGCTAGCAGAATCAGGGCCTTGGTGACACTGAAAGAAAAAAAGGATTTTTTACAAATAAACACAGTTATGACTCAACTAAGTCTTTAATGGTATTATGTTTTCTTAATTTGGGGAAATTCTCATTTTTTACTTAAATATGTATTCAGCAAAGTGTGCAGTCAGAAGGGTTCATAGTATAGGTCTATAGATTATATGCCTTTTTAAAATGTTGATGATGTAGGGAAGTCACAGATGTGCACCTAGGATTGAAAGTTACATAAACTATCTTGCAAATTAAATTCTTGGAAAGAACAGATTTAGGGCCCAATACCAAAAGTCTTACTTATGTGACTAGTCCTTCTGAAGTGAATGGAACTAATTGCTTTTAGGGCAAGATTTTAAGTATTTAGCAACTAAAAGGTACGGACAGGCATCTACTGGGATTTTCAAAAGTTCAATGGTAGATACCTAAATACTTTTAAAATTTTGTCCTTTAGGCCTTGTCTACACACTAACGTTTTTCCAATTTAACTAAGTTCATTAAACCAGTGCAGTTTGTATGTAGACAAGGCCTTAGGCCCCACTCCTGCAAATGCTTATGTATGCAGGGCCGCCCAGAGGATTCAGGGGGCCTGAGGCAAAGCAATTTTGGGGGCCCCTTCCATAAAAAAAAGTTGCAATACTATAGCATACTATATTATCGTGGGGGCCCCTGTGGGGCCTGGGGTAAATTGCCCCACTTGCCCTTGCCCCCCCCCCCCCCGGGCAGCCCTGTACATATGTGCTGTACACATGAAGTAATGTTTTCAGAATAAGGGCCTATGACTCAATAATGTGCACAAAAGTCAGCTAGCAGGATTCCTGAAGGGATTAAAGAGTTCTACAACAGCATTCAATGTAACCAAAATGAAAGTTTCAAATTTGGAAAGTACAGCAGAGGCAAGAAATGGATATTTACCATTTTAATCAGAAATTAAAATGTATTTGTAATTCGGTACTGTTTTTTAAGATCTTATTTTTAGAATAACTGGAATTCACAAGAAATTGGGAAGAAGCAACTCTTTGCTTTCCATAAAGCAAATCCAATTGGTACAGTCTTTAGTGTTCTTGTACCATAGCTTTCTTGTGGAAAGCTCAACGTTTCCTTGAAAGAAGGATTTAAATCCTGTGTTAGTATACATGTTATCAGTATCATTCTTCAGAATCCATATTGGAAATCATGTTTTAAAAATAAGGGAAAAAATACTTTCCCCCAACACATATCTAGTCAATGTTATATTTTTGCATTTAGCTTTACTCACATGAGTAGTCCTATTAACATCAGTAAGACTATTCATGAGTAAAGTTAAGCATCTGCATAAATGTTGGGATGACCGGGGGCTAATATTATAAAGTGAACTGCATTCTTACTATACAAGTATCCTTCAGTATTAGGTTCTGTTTAATTCAGCTTTAAGTAGACACTCATGGAAGTGCACTCTTACTGAAATAAAATGTTAGATGGTATAATCAATATAAAATATTTATTTTACTTACACGTTTGTCTGCATGGGTTTGTTTTGTAACTATTACATACCCATCTGAATGAATTTGAACAGGTAATTTAAAATTATCTCATAAATAAGATGTCCTAACCCCAAAAACTACAGAATAATTCTAACACTTTCACTTGCTCAATTCATAGTTAATGATTCCATTACCTAATTGAAGTGGAACAACTTCAATCGGAGAGATTGAGGTAGCCCTCAATCAGAATATTCCATAGAGTGGTGGTCAGGGCACTCACTTTAGGGGTGGCTGATCCCTCTTCAAATCCCTTCTCTTTGTCAGACAGTGGGGGTCTCCCATATTCTGCATGAGTATCCTATGCACTAGATTAAAGATTATAAGGGAGGTGGTCGTCCTCCTCTGGCTGTTTTGTTTCAGGCCCCATATGTGATTTAGGAGTTCTGCTACCTATCTTCCCCTAGTTTGTGGATTACAAGCAAAGCAAGGCACCTCCCTGCAACCCATATTTAGGTACATATCTTTGTGAGAGAGGTGGGGCCTACCACATACCTGTCTCGTCAGCATTTCCAAGTGGCTAGCTTAGATGATCCCTGCCTAGCATTCTGGTTTTTTGGATCAAAGTCTAGGATGTCTGTCTCTCCCTATTCCTTATACAGGAGCCTAGGCACCTAACTCAGGCTTTGTTGTTCCTGTGATTTTTCTAGACTCCTGAAAGGCGCAAATGACTCAGCATCACAATGCTTAAATCCCTTTGTGGATCTGGGCCTTTGTTTTTAAACTTTTCTGTTCAGTTTAGAAGCTAATATTAACACCTGTTCCAGATGTACACTAAGATATTTCAACTGGTAGTACTAATTCTAGTGTAACTTGTATGCAGTGTTGTTGTAGCCATGCTGGTCCCAAGATTTAGAGGCAATATCTTTTATTGGACCAACTTCTGTTGGTGAGAGAGACAAGCTTTTGAGTTTAGTAAATGTCTACTAAAGTTTACTAAGTTCAAAAGCTTGTCTGTCTTACCAACAGAAGTTGGTCCAATAAAAGATATTACCTCACCCACCTTATCTCTCTTGTGTAACTGACATTTTCAGTTGTATAAAAATAGGTAACGATAAACTGAATTATTATAACAATCATTTAGCAGCGAGATTAAAAAAAATTACACCTCCAAACATCAGGAAAAAAAAGCAAGTTTGTTGTACTTACGAGTATCAGGTTTTGCACATCTTAAATCATTCCAAAAGTACCAATTCTTGCTTATTCAGCATAATGTACAGAAACAGACTTTGTGACTAGTCTGTTGGGTTAGCTGTGGAGCCATCCGCCCCAAAATGTAGATCACCTGCAGGCAAAAACCCAAGCACACCTAAATATGTTTACAGGCCTACACTATCTGGTAAAACACACCGTCATTACTTATTGAATAGCTAGATGATACTTATTTCACTCCACAGGTAATTCTAGACAGGTTCTTTTGATTATCTCAAACTTAACTCCATATAACAGCATGTTCTGTTCCTTTAAAGACAGGTATAACCCAGCATACCTACTCTGGGGCCTTGGCTCCCTAAAGGCTACACACCCTGGCTGGGTATAGTCTCCTGAGGGACCACCTGATTGTGAGGGCTTATGTGACTAGGAGTAAGCAAGATTGGTTGGGGGTTGTGAAACAGGCTACAGGAGTTGTCAGTGTTTGGACTGAGGTCAGCTAACTGAGAAGATCTCCTAGGGTAAGTTGTTCCCTGTAGAGAGGGCTATATAGAAAACTCCTAAGAAGGTTCTAGGAAGGGAAGGGCTTGACACAGAGAGGTGTGCTGTTTCTAGGGAGGAAAAACTTTAAACTCTTCTGAGCAAAAGGGAGAAGAAAGCTGTGTTGGTGTCAGGAGTCAGGCCCTATAGTTGCACCTGCTCAAACTGCTGACACCCTAATGAGTCAGCTAGGCTGCCTGATGGACTGTCTTTCTGGATTGTCTGAGCAGACCAGTTCTTAAGCCCAGCAGCAATAGTTCACTGGCTATTCAGTGCCTATCTCTTCTCTGTCCCTGCCACACTCCCATCTTCTGTCCTTTTCTCTCCAAGCCCTTCTCCTGCTTTGTTCCTCCATGGCTTTAGCCCAGATCCTGCTCTACACCCAGCCTTGTTCCCATCCAGTCCTGTACTAGCCTTGCTCCTGCCTCAGAACCAGCTCTGTACCTGCTTTCCCTGATTCTGGGTAATCCAGTTCTGGCCCTTGGCTCTGGCATTTGGACTCAGTGGTCCAGACCTTTGGCCCTGGCCCTTGGCTCTGGCAATCAGACTGCGACCACTAGGCATTACTGCCTGTGGCCTTCTCCAGTGATATTTCACAGGGTTCTCTTTTTCCCCCTCTATCAGGGCTCACCAACTATGTGGTAAGATTTATCAGGCAATACTCTAGGAAGAGGCAGCAGCTGTCAGACTACTTGCAAGACTTGAGTTGTGAATGGGGTGGCAAGTTATATGGGCCTGTGGTGCCCATGCTTCAGCAAATTCAGAGCACAAGGGTCTCTCCCTCGGCCCCTCCTGCAGCCGGCGTGCCTCCCCCAGAGCATCCTCCAGCCCCACCTGCCTCCCCTGGAGCATCCCTACCTGCGCCCTGGACAGCAGGTGGTGGCCCTGCCACTCCAAGCTGCGCTCCCTCATCGACCGCTGCCAGCTAGAAAAGGGAGCAGCAACGCCTGCAGAGGGGAGGAGGTGCACACATGATGCCATTCCCCACCCCCCGGAACCCACCACAGGGGAGGCGAGGGGGCTTCCTGCAGGGGCGGCTCTAGGATTTGCGTCGCCCCAAGCAGGGCGGCGCGCCGCGGGGGGGCGCTCTGGCAATCGCCGGTCCTGCAGCTCCGCTGGACTTCCTGCAGACATGCCTGTGGAGGATCCGCTGGTCCTGCAGCTCCGGTGGACCTCCCGCAGGCACGTCTGCAGGAGGTCCACCGCGGCCGCCTGCCGCCCTCCCGCGGGACACCGCCCCAAGCGTGCGCTTGGCGCGCTGGGGTCTAGAGCCGGCCCTGGCTTCCTGGACCTGAGAGGGGCGTGGCCCCTAGAAGCATATTCAGTGACGGTGCCGGGTGAGTGTGCTGCCGGGGGAGGGCTAGGGGGACTGTGGAGCCCTCCTCTCTGGCCCCAGCCAAAGGGCAGCCTGCCTGCTACCCAAACTCCTCATCCCCAGCCCTGCCCCACCCCAGAGCCCACACTCCCAGCCAGAGCCCTCCGCCCTCCCGCACCCTAACCTTCTCCCCTAGCCCTGATCCCCCTCCTGCACCGTGAAATCCTCATCCATGGATCCACCCCGCAGCCCTCACCCCAACCCTCTGCCCTAATCCTGAGCCCCTCCCACACCCCAAACCCCTCATCCCTGGCCCCACCCCACAGCCCTCACCCCACACCCCAACCCTCTGCCCTAGCCCTGAGCCCCTCCCAAACCCCTTATCCCCAGCCAGAGCCCTCACACCCCCTACACCTCAACCCTCTGCCCCATCCCTGAGCTCCTCTCACACCCCAAACCCCTCATTCCCAGCCAGAGCCCTCATCCCCCCCATACACACCACAACCCTCTGCCACAGCCCTGAGCCCCTCCAAACCCCTTGGCCCCACCCCATTAATTTTGTTATGTGCACCAATATGCAAGTGTGGGAGGGGCAGGATTTGGACCCGTTCTGGGCACCACCAAAAATTATACAAACCTGCCGCCCCTGATTGTGAAGGACTAGAGAGAGAGCTCCAGAAGCCTATGGATGTCGAGATATGGATGGGAGCATTGTCCTGTCAGAATATTGAGATATAAGTTTGGTACAATAATAAAGCAGATCCTGAGAGGGTAAACTTCTTGTTGGAAATACAGTTACATTGTGTGTGGGTTTTGTTATTGCTTTTTGCCAGATCTGAAAGGAGTGGAACAGGTGTTTTGGCACCCAGAGAATGGGGAGTTGGGACAAACCTTATTACACTCCTTAATAACACAAGATAAGAAAAGTTCTTCTACAGAATGCTAACTTTAATAGAAGTGATGGCATCTTGTCAAGTAAGAAACAAAAATTATAACTAATCACTCATTACAGACAACTTTCCTGACCAAAACCATATAGGACATTCTGGGTAAAGAAGCTGGATGGACAAATTACCCCAGAGCAATGAGATCTGATCTGGAAAAGAAGGCTACCAACCTGTCTGTAGCATGACAAAAGAAAATTTCTTGAAGATACTGTTCCAGTGGTACCTGGCTCCTGTCAGGTTTAGAGAGAGAGAAAGAGCATGAAGTGAGATGACTGTTGGAGAAAGTATGGTAGAAGAAGATTTTATGCATATATGGCGGATGTGTCCAATCGCTAGAGAATATCAGAGGTGAATTAGTAATCAAATATTACAAATTGTTTGCTATTTATTACCAAATCAGAAGTCTGGTGAGGTGGTTGGGGACTGCTTGGCCATGGCCCAATCACTTTTTGGGACACCACAGCCCAGTTTGGGACCAGCAGGCAATCTGGCAACGACGGTTAGAAAGGGATCAGTGCTGGATATTGCTGGAGAAAGCCCCTGCCTGCACATTGTGGTGAGATCCAATGGGCCAACATATGGAGCTGGGCCACCCCTACTGCAGGGTGAGTGGGGAGTGGGGTCACTCTCCAACCCATGGGGGCCTTCCACTCCCTGGGGACAAGTCCCAATCATTCTGCATCATGTGCTCATCATCAAGGCAGTAGTTGACCTTTCCCCAGGTGGCCTCCCACATTCACACTTTAAATGGTGCTCTGCAGCCTTTGCAAATGATCCTGTGGTAATCTTCCTGTGGCTTCTTAGTGGAAATAGTCACACACAAGGAAATGAAGAATTAATCTCTCATCTTCTAGCACCTGCTAGGCAATATGTAGCCTCTCAGTGGAAAAATGAAAAATATTCCAACTATAGAAGAATGGTTCAAAAAAATAACAGGTTGTTATGGAAAAATGATGTACCATGTACTTACTAACCAAAATATACAGAGGATACATAGATACTTTGATATTTGGTTACCATTTATTCAATCCTTCCCCATGGAGGACACTTCCATGTGGCGGAAAGGCTTGGGTGCCCCTGAGAACTATGCTGGCAAGACCATCATTGCTGGTAGGGTCACTTGTGCCAGACAGGTCAAAGAGTAGGAGCCAGACTAATGCCAGTTCACAGGCCCTAATAGTAGGGGGTTGGGAGTGCACTAACAACCTGCTCCTGTTTTTTTTGTTTGTTTGTTTTTAAAAAGGCAGCATTATGGAAACCTAAACTACTGCTCAGTTCAACAAATGCAATCCAGATCAACTCAAATAAACCTAGAAGAGAGATGATAACATGAAATGTCCAAACCCACAAGGAAGCTTGATGAATTTACTTTGTCCTAAATCCATTACCAAACCTGGTAAGTGGAATGTGTGGACACTATATGAGCCTGGCAAAATGGTCAAAAGTAATAAAAGAAATGGACAGATATAAACTAGATTATACTTGGCCTAAGTGGAAGGAGATGGGTAACAGGCCAAATAATTTTGTCAACTGGACCCATCCTACTGTATTTTGGACTACCAAATGCCAGTTATGTACACAGAAAAGTGTGGCCAGATAGCATAATGAGACAAGCATTGGACTGGAACCCCCAGGGCAAGAGGCAACAAGGTGGACCAAGGATAACATGGAAACACACAATAGAAGCAGAGTTTGATAGAAGCTATCAAAATGACATGGGAAAAAGCCCAGACAGCAGCAGGAGACTGGCAAAGATGGAAGGCAGTAGTGAAGGTTCTATGTTCCACACAGAAGAGAGAGGCAGAAGAGATTTATTTAATACTCAAAGTATATTCACCTGCAAAACAAACAAAAAAAACAACCCCTTCACCCCTGTCTAATTTTTAAATATTAACATTTTGATAGACAGTCCTAGTTTTGTTAAATGTGTAATCACAGATTTCCCTCACTTTAATAAAAATCACTAGAAACAACATGTGGGTAAAGATGCTCACTCTCTAATATGGTAGTACCCTGTAAAAGGGATATCTGATTATATTACTGTATAATATATCTCTAAACAAAAGTGCACTGTAATGATTGTTTTGTCTCTGATATTTACATCACAAAGTTTATATAAACCTGTTAACTTCCTAAATAAATAGTACAAAACCTCTGTCTTCATTGACCTTTGTGCAGGAAAGATTGCAAGTTACAAAATCAAAACGTAATCCCTGTTATGTGAAAACACTATATTATAACAAACCAGAGGCTTACTCATGCTTTCAGTTTTGTTAACCGATTTTCCCAAAACAAGCACAGTGTGAAGAAAACTGAGACAGGAAAAAGAAGGGAAGGGAGAGAAAAGAATGATCCTGCAACTAGGGTGTGGTGAGAGCCAGTTCCAGCATTTTTGTTGCCCCAAGCAGCGGGGGGGTTGAGGGGGGGACACAATTAAGCTCCCGCCGAAGTGCCGCTGAAGAGGAAAAGACGAAGTGAAGGACCCGCCGCCGAATTGCCGCCAAAGAATAAACCAAACCACTGGAGCAGCCACAGAATTGCCTCCTAGGACCCAGACGTGCCACCCCAGGCACTTTTCTATTGGCTGCCCCAAGCACCTGCTTCCTTCGCTGCTGCCTGGAGTCGGCCCTGGGTGTGGTTCTGGTGTTTATCAATTCAGAAAGCAAGTGTGTCTCTTGAGTGACTAGAGCACTATGATGTGACTAAGATGAGGCTAGAAGGCTAGAGCAGGTATGAAATCCAATTAGTGGATGAAGATTCCCTTTTCTTTTGTTGGCAGAGACTAGTGGAGGCAACATCATTGAGCTGGCAATCTCTAAACTGGAGATCAACAAGGATTTACTCCAGGAACACTGGAGCCTGGAATAGAAAGGTTATAATTGACCTAATTAAACCTGGTTTCAGAGTGGTAGCCGTGTTAGTCTGTAACTCAGAACAAAATAAAAGGAGACAAAAATGGTATACTTAATCCTGCCTCTCAGGGCTGGCTCCAGGCACCAGCATTCCAAGCAGGTGCTTGGGGCGGCAATCTGCAAGGGGCAGCGGTCTGTGTGTTTTTGCGGCTCCAAGCAGGGCGCCAAATTGCCACAGACAGCGGGGGCAGTTCGTCTGCAGTTAGGGCAGCAAATGTGTTTCCGCGGTGGCCCAGCAGCTTCTATGTTCAGCTGCCCACGATGGCAATTTGGTGGCTTCTGTCTTCCGGCTGAAGACAGAAGCCGCCACCGAATTGCCGCCGCCATGGAAATGTGTGTGCCGCCCTAATGGCACACGGACTGCCCCCGCCGTCTGCGGCGGCAATCGGCGCACTGCTTGGGGTGGCAAAAACAGTAGAGCCGGCCCTGCTGCCTCTGCATGGGGGGATGGACTAGAGGACCTCTTGAGGTCCTTTCCAGCCCTACATTTCTATGAACCAACTACCCAGAACATTGTTGGTCTTTCAGTTTTCCTGTTCAGCAGGAAAAAAACCCAGGTTCTCCCTAATAGAGCTGGGCAAATAGCTGATTTTTCAGTCCTCTTCCTTTAGGTAAACAGAAACCATCAGTCCTATTGTCACAGCAATACAGCTAGGTTGCAGATGGCCTTTGTGTTCCCTTAAACCTCTGTAATACTTTAATTTGGCTTAATGAACGTTTTTTTTAACCATAACACACTTTGATTATATTGAAAACTGTATAAACTATCCATAAATGACTTTTTTTCAATGCTGTTCAGAAGACACTTCTTAATAAAAATTCTTAGGCTGAGATTTTGTTAAAAACTGACGGAGTTGGATCTCTAACTTACGTAAAACTAAGGCGAATGGGGCATCCAAATTTCATAGTTAGCTCTCTAAATCCCATCTGAAGAGTTAACATTTAATCATTTAATTATGTCTGATGTATCTTCTGCACTGGAGCTCATTTGTAGAATAAAGATGTAGTATAATTACTTGACAGCAAAAAACACACTGAAAAGTAATTGCCGCTGTAGCAGTGAAATGTTTGCCAGGCTACCACTTTTTGAAAACTGACCATTTAAGTAGACTTAATAAACCAATGTATGCATGGAATTGAAGATTACCAATAAAATATAGAATAGGTTACTATATTTAATGCTATGTAACATGCAAGCAAATAGACTTAAGAGTTTTCTGTATTTTGAATCATATTTAATTATGAAGTCTACACTTGTAGTGAACTACCATCAGATATGAGAAACCATGGTAATAATACTTTTGTGATTCATTCTTTAATTTGTAAAATGAAGTTACAGTTTCAAATTGTAATGGATACTTTTCATGGAATCCATTCATCAGTAATACTGAAGATTAAATCTTGCTGGAATACCTGGATCAACTTTCTCTCATTTCTGTTTGCCACGGAGGTCTTTCTTGCCACAGAAGTACCAGATTCATTATTATATTCCATAAAAGCACAAATGAGCAATCCAATTTAAGAGATGATTTATTTGAGGGGGAAAAATAAGTGTTGTGGTGAGATATTCAATCACCCTCCCTTACTCCTCTATACAGGGGCAGCTCCAGGCACCAGCACAGCAAGCACGTGCCGGGGGCGGCAAGCCGGGGAGGGGCAGCATGCTGGTCACCATGAGGGCGGCAGTCAGGGAGCCTTCAGCGGCGTTTCTGCAGGAGGTCTGCCAGTCCCGCAGCTTTGGCGGCAATTCAGTGGCAGATATGTAGAAGGCATGGGACCGGCAGATCACCCACAGAACCGCCGCCAAATCCGCGTTACCGGCGGACCTCACGCAGAAACGCCGCCAAACGCACTCTGGCTGCCATGCTTGGGGTAGCAAAAAACATAGAGCCACCCCTGCCTCCATATCTTTCTGGCACTCTTTTAAACCCAAATTGTTAAGATCGGTTCCTGGTAATCCACATTGTCTTGAAGTCTGTCAAATTAATTCTCCACTAAAAATTCATGTGCTTGACAGCATCATAGGCCATATCCTCAGCTGTTGTAAATTGATATATTAATGCAGTTGAGCTGATCTATACCAGTTGAGGATCTGTCCCATGTTTCAGTACATTCTTACCTCTAATTCAGCTATTATATTTGGCTGATTTACTTTCATTCAGTCATGCCTGTAAAAAACTTAAGTGCCTTGATGTTTTCATTGCCTCATAATATGCTACAACTGGCACAAAAAAGCACTATGCAGAAGAATGTTCTTTAAGGGACAATAATGTTAATATATTCGTGCTACTTGTTTAATTTATAATATGAAGTGGTGTTATAGGCTAATTTTTCTCCTTGAAGATCAGGGTCCAGATCTCTCAGGACTAAAGTGTATTGAAAGGGAGGTTGTGGACGTGTGTACTGTGCCATCAGACCTTCACTATCTCGAATACTAAAAATAAATTAAATCTTCAAAAGTACCAATGGTGACTCTGGTGCCGATGTCTTTCCCAGTGTTGAATGTTATGACTTCAAGTAGCTGACCTGTGATGGCGCAATCTTTGGTACCAGCTGAAATTCCGATGCAGCACTGGACTGCTGATAGATGGAGTGTGTGGTACCCCAAGCAGGGATAGCTCCACCATTACCCAATTTACTGAATCAACATAGTCAAGTTACCCATCTGGCACTGAGCAGTCTACACTTCATGGAATGGTTGGTGCATGTCTAGATGAGGAAGAAGGGTGATGCTTGCAAGGAATTTGACAAATTCTGCTTAATAGCAGAAAACTATCTACCAGGTCTACTTCTTTGGCCAAGTGAAACCTTTTTTTGATCTGGGCGATGTCGAAAGGACTCCAATCCAGGTCAGCTCCTATTCAGGACACTTTAGACTACCGACTACATTTGAAGTCTTCAGGGCTAGCTCTTAGCTTGTTAAGTATTCACTTGGGGGTGATCTCAGGTTTTTCCATCCTAGCCAAGGAAAGTCAGTTTTCTCAAATCCTATGGTAGGGAGATTTCTGAAGGATATCATCCACTTGTTCCCATCGATGAAGGAAATGGTCCATTGTGGGATCTTAATACTGTTCTGGCAGCCCTCTTGGGTCCTCCAATTGAGTTGATAGCAACCCACTCTTTTCCCTTCTTTCCCAGAAGACTGCCTTTCTTGTGGCTTCTTCCACAAGAAGAATCAGTGAAAGGCATGCCCTTATGGCAAGGCCTCTGTAGACACAGTTCTTCAGGGATAAAGTATCCTTGAGACCACATCCAAAGTTTTATCAAAAGTAGCATTGCAATTTCACCTAAACCAAGTTATTTGCTTACCCATATTATTTCCCAAATCATATTCCAATCCTGATGAACAATGGCTACGTACCTTAAACATCAGACAACATCTGACCTTTATTTGGAAAGGTCTAAGCCTTTTCAATCATCACTTCAGCTTTTAGTTTCTTTTGCAGATTGGATGAAGGGTAAGCCAATGTCAGCACAGTCAGTTTCCAAATGGATAACCTCCTGCATTAATACAGCTTACAGAGTAACTCAATTGTAACAAACTGTGTGGGCTCATTCAGCAAGGGCTCAAGTGACTTCAGTGGCATTGCTGAACAAGGTTTTAATTTTGGACATTTGCAGAGCTTCTACATGGTACTCCATACACAGATTTACCAAGCATTATGCTATTGCTCTGACATCCAGTCACATGCAAACTTGAAGAGGAGACTTCTCCAGTCGTTATTTAACTAGACTACAAGCCTACTTCCTACGAGTATTGCTTGTAAGTCACCTGAGTGGACTACTCATCTGGAACCACTTGAAGAACTAAAAACTGTTGTCTATGTGTACTGTAACTGTTTTTTAAGAGATGGGTACAGACATGTATTCCATGACCCACCCTACATTCCTCCTGCATCCTACTCTTGACATTCAGTGCAAAGGAACTGAAGGAAGTCAGGTTGCCACCACACTTATATAGCCATTTGAGAGCCTGAAGGCCAGAGGGTGCGAGCCCCACCTCTACAGGTATTGCTTGACAAAGTTCTCTAGCTTTGGTGCACTAGTCACATGCACACCTGAGTGGAATACACATCGGCATCCACATCTCGAAGAACAACAGTTACAGTACAGGCAGGAAACCATTTTTAATGCTAGTTAGCTCATTAATGGGGAGGTTTTTGTCTTCGAGGGGTTATACATTTCATCCTTCCAGCCAAGGGAGAAACTCGGGGTATGAATGGAAATAAATAGTGAGTGGTGGAAAAAAATCAACAGGCCTCAGAATGACAGGTATATGTGCTACATGTCAGTGCTCTGAAACCTAGAAATCCCACCTGCATTTTTTTAGATCAGTCTAATTTTAAACATTAGTTATGACCCAGCTGCTCACCACCCATGTCCTAGATCCAGGAAATAATTTTATGTAGGTTGGCATGCTGATCCTCTGATCAGCCATTGTTCTAATTAAAAAATCCATTACAAACAGGTATATGAAACTAAATTAATTTGACTCAGTGACCTACCAATTAATTTTTTTTTAATCTATGGACTGAGCTAAAAGTAACTTCTCCCCTGCAGCTGCAGTGCATATATTTTATTTAAAAATTCTTAATCTGTGTTCTGTTTACCTTTTAATTCTTCTGTTGCTAATGTTTATCAGTGAATATTAGCTCTCTGCTTTGACTACCTGAAGCTTCCACTATCTTACACAATTTATCAGGAGCAGTTTCTATTGCTCACTATGGGTTTAAGGCAATGTGAATTCACTACACAAGCAAATTGCACTCTGTCACAGGATACACTCACCACTAGGGTGCCTCCTCCTGGATGCTCTGGGAATTAGCTCCTTCCAGGTCTGACACCTCCTCCTGTCACTTGTTCGTGTGTCCTGCTGCTTCTGTCTCTGAGACTCGGGGAGCTCTCTCTAAGCGACTTGGCCCTCGGGGCTGATCACTGTAGTTCTCCCCTTCCCAGGTACCAAAGTTCCACTGGATGGCTTTCCTAGGCAGTCTTCTGCTCCACTGCCAGGTCTGTGCTACTTTCCCAGTGGTTGGTAGGGGAACCAGGGCCTGCCCACAACTCTAGGTTCTAGCCCAGGGACCCTACCTATAACCAGCAGCCAAGATCTGCACTGACCCAGACCTTGCTACTGTTTCCTTGGGCTGCTTCCTACTTCATCTTTATCAGGTTCTTTCTCCACCCTCCTGTAGGTACACCCTTTCTTCAGAGCTAGGATCCCAGGGCTTCTATTCTCTTCCTGGTTTCCTCCCTTTCCTCTCTAATGCTAGAGAGTGACTGCAGGCCTCCATACTGCAGCCCCTTATGTTCTCATCTTCCTAGTTTTAGACCAGCCGCAGTCTGTTCCTGCCCAACGGGGCTCCATCCTCTGCTAGGGCTTGCCTATACAGTCTAATTCCCTCCCCCTTGCAGCCACCCCCCCCCCCCCAGTAGCATATCAGGTTAACTACCCCCTTCCCAGCTATCTTAACCCTTTTAGGTGAGGGGTAGAGTCCCATCACATACACTAAATGAAGACTTCAGATGCCTTTGTCACTCACTTGCTGTGCTAAGGGCTGTAACCATGGCCAGGTGAGTGGGGCAGCCGCCCAGAGCACAAAGCTGCAGGGGCGGAAAAATGAACAAAAAAACCAGTAGGGCGTGCAAATATGCTTTCTCGCCTTGGGCACTAAAATGCCTAGTTACGGCACTAGCTGTGCTACTTGATCCAGGATCTACATGCGTCTGACGAAGTGGGTATTCACCCACGAAAGCTTATGCTCCAATACTTCTGTTAGTCTATAAGGTGCCGCAGGACTCTTTGTCGCTTTTTAGAGATCCAGACTAACACGGCTACCCCTCTGATACTTGATCCAGAATGTTTGCTGTCAACAGCTTTGCCTGTTCTGTCTCCTCTGTGCTTCATAATCAAACACAGCATGATCATTTTAAAATAGCAAGAGAATGTATATGATTATTAGATGCATACAAAGGGAGATGAAGCATACCTGGCTGTTTGACAGTGCATGGTAAAGATCAAGTAGCACAATGAGAGGCACTGATAAAATGACTTAAACTATTTATTTTGTGCATAAAATTTGTGACCTGTTGCTGTTGGGGAATGTGTTTAACAGACATTTTTATTTTTGACAGAAGAATTAGGGTTGAGGATGAAAACTTTATTTCAAAAAAATTCATTTTCCTTATCTGAAGTTCTTTATGGTAGGGGTACATAAACCTATAGAAAATTCTGCTAAATCACATGGAGATTTTCACAAATTGCATTGAACTATTCACATTAATACTTGTTCTTTAAAACACTATCATAGCTGGTTATGTAGGCAGAAATGAGGGAATGTTCTGTAAAATTTGGAAATTACAAATCTATAAGTAATGAAAGATTATAAACTATAAATAATCAAAATCTTATATGCTAATTTACCAGATAAAATTATGACATAGAGAAGATCAGTCAGGTGCTCCTGTTTGCTCTCTCCCAGTGAAAGAACAAGTTTTCATCCAACAAATATAAAAGGCAACAAATTTAAAACAAAGAAATATTTTTTATACAATTTGTATTTAACCTTTTTCTGAAGCATTTGGTACTGGCAACTGTCAGAGAGAGGATGTTGGACTAATCAGACACTTGATCTAAGCTAGTATGGCAATTCCTATGTTCTATTTAAAGCATAGTTTACAACAGTGGTTTTCAAACTACAGGTCATGACTGGTCATGGTGGCTCTGGTCAGCACGGTCGACCGGGCCATTAAAAGTCCCGTCAGCGGTGCTGCCCGGGTAAGGCAGTCTAGTTCCTACCTGTTCTGACACTGCACGCTGTGCCCCAGAAGTGGTCAGCAGCAGATCTGGCTCTGAGGCAGAGGGGCCATGGGCCTCTGCACATTGCCCCCACCCCGAGCACCGGCTCTGCACTCCCATTGGCCGGTTCCCTTCAAATCATCTTACATCCTGGTTGGAGCCAACAAGATCCATATGCCAGAAAGAGCCACCTTTCTTCTCAATGCAGGGTTTTAGCACCCAAGTTTAGGGTGATTCAATAGGGATACCCTACATTCTTATGCAGGTCTTTACTAGCTGAAACATTTTAAAACATTGTGTAAGAAGATGTTTCCATTAAAATAGCTTCTTATATACTTTTTCTGTCCAGTGAAAAGTGCCAAACCACTTTAAAGCAGCATTAAAAGTATTTTGCTTTAAGCCAGGGAAGATCTAGTTGAGGGAGAACCATAAAATTAGGAAATCCTATTTTACCTGAGAATAAAACCTCCATAGAATTTGGCTGTATGCTAGACTAGAAAACAGTTTTTTAAACATTATTTTTTAGAGTTGTTCGATTTCATTCACACTGGTCAGTCAAACTGTGTTAAAAATGGTTTAAAGATTGAACCTCACTTCTAAACACATTCAAATCTCCACTATTGACAGGGCACCAAGATGAATTTTAAAGTTCACAGCAAGGCCTTGAACATAACACATAAGGTGAAAGTGGAAAGGTCACATTTTTACTAATCTTCTATTTTTACTTTACTCAGGAGAATAAACTTGCAGCCTGATTTTCAGAGTACAGAGTACATGCAACTCAGTTGAAGTCAAGTGAAGTTGCTGGTGCTCAATATCTTCATTGCTTGTGCCATGACAGCAAAAATATTAGTCTTCTCTTTCCAATGTGGATTTTTCCTGTCTACAGTATTGATGTCAGTCATTGTGAACATAGTGACTAAATGTGGAAAACATTTTTATAGTAGTAAAGCAAACAATAACCATTCTGAGATAAGGGCCCTTATTGAAATATCTTTGAATATGTTGAACATATCTACTGAACCATACATATACAAACCATATACATTGGCCCAAACACTGTGGTTGCTCTCACCCCATGCAATCCCATTGACTTCAGCAACACATTTGGCCCCAGAAGTGTACTTGCTTCTTAAGATTAGAGATCTAATTTTTTTCCTTGTCCATCCCTTGTTTTTAGTGAGCTTTGTCACAGAGGGCCCTGTGTAGTCCGGGTTCATGGTTTCTACAGCTTGGAGAATTGCAGGTGCCTCTGCAGGAGCTTGCAACACACATCCTTCCTTCTCCTCAGCCAGCCCAGACTGAGCTGGACTGCCTCCTTTTATCTGTCCCTTCCACCTGGAGCATGCACAGAAAGGGCAAGGAAGCATGATCTCCTGGGCCCACAGTGATTGGTCAGGCCCTGTTGGCCCAGTGTGGGGTTGTTACACCGTGTTACAAGCCTCAATATCTTGTGTTTCACAATCTGGCCCATAGCTGAGTTGTTATACCATATACACTCCCATCTTCTCCTTCATTCTACTTTTTTCATTTCTCCATGTCTTTGAGTTGCTATAGATTTTTTCAACATTCATTACAACTAGCTGAAACAAGAAGACTGATCCAGTTCCCAGTGAAGTCCAAAATATCAAATGGGAGTTGGTTTGGAACCTAGATGAACAGCATAGATTGTACCAAGTTCTATGTGTTCTTTCACTGTTATATACCAATTTATAGTATAATAACTTTGTCATATGTCATTATTTGTATTGTATTAGAAGCTAAAATGTCAGGGCTCCATTGGTCTAGACACTGTATAATCATATAACAATGATAGGTTATATTGGTTTTAGATGACTGCCCAAAAGACCTTGTGATGGAGCTGCTGTGTAATAATTTATTAATATTGTAGTTTGACCTACTTATTGGGATGTTTACTCAATGACTATATTGGGTTAAATCAACAATGTTGGGAAAGAGGCAGAAAGGGGAAGCAGTGACTAGAGAAAAGACATCAGTCAGTGAGCAGCTGAGAGTTGTTATGGGACAACGGGATAACCATTGGCTCTGAGGAGATGGGTTCAACCTCCCGCTGAGCCCACAAAACTGGTTTTGGACAGCAGGGCCAAAAAGCCCAGGAACTTAGAAGACAAAGGGACTTAATAACAAGAAATTCTCTCTAGTGGAGAGGCAGTCGTTTCTGAGAATCTGTTCAGTCTGATACTCAGGACCCACTAGTGTGTCTGAAGACCTTAGGCCTGCCTGGCCCACCATTACAGTATGGTAGGATTTTAAGTTCAATAAGTTTCCTTATGTTCTGCTTTATTCCTACTGTTACAATTAAATAAGTCTCTGGTTTAAGAAGGCTGTCTGGTCACTCTATTCACTACAGGTCATAAACTCTTGAAGGGAAGAATGGCATGTGCCAAACCATTATAATTGTGGGATAAACACTGTGGATATGTAGGATGCAGCCCAGGACCCAATGTAAGGCTACAACTACAACTACAAACTAGGGCTGTGATACTCCTGCTCATGTACACATACTCATTCTAGCTGTCATCAAGCTAGCATGAGTGTGAACAGCAATGTAGCCATGCCTCCACAGCCGTTAGCCATGCCACCACTGCTACACTGTTATTTAAGTGTATATGTAGCCTTAGAGTGGGAGAATCGTGTGATTTCACCCCAGGTGAGGTAAAGGCATGAGACCTGAAACTCACAGAGTCCAGCAAGGGGACAGAGGTGCAGCTAGCTCTGAAACTGTGACAGAGCTTGCATCTAAGATGAGAGACAATAGATGTGGGGAACACAAAGTAACGGTAAGACAGCTATGAACAGTTATGACATCAGGGCAGTGGTACTTGACTAGCGTGAAATAGGTTGCAGTGACTGATGCTCTGAAGTACCTAATACGCCTAATTCAAGCATTAATTAAAAAAATAAGTTTTCTCATAACTACTTTCGTACTGCTTTATGCACTTGCTCTATAATTTATACCCTTCTACACTGATTGATCAAGGAGTGAGACTAACAGTTTCCAAAATTAGTCTACTTATAATGTAGCTTAAATGTATATATGCTTATACATGGATAGGGGTGGCATACTGAGAACTGGAAATCTGTCTAGTTTTGCCTTGACCTGGTGTAGCAGGTCAGTTCTGAGGTCAGATGGCCTAGTGGTCAAGCTGTGGCCTCATAGTTTCTTTCAGTCTCTCTGACCTGGAGGAGTTCTGCTTGGTCATATACAGCAGGTCTTAGTCCCTCCCATCTGTCCCTCTTCTTCCCTGGGGATTCTGTCACAGCAGTGGTGAGGAGGAGCAATGGGAGGGGGATGTGGAGCCCTCCCACTCCACTGGGTCCCAACCCAAGACCCTAAAAAGAGAGGTTATAGTGTCCAGACCACTTGTCAGCCCACCCAAAGTCACGCTGTCCTCTGGGTCACTTTCCTACTTGGCTGAAGCTCCTCCATCTGGGGCATGGTCACAGTCTTATTAGTGGTAGTTTAGTCTGTCAGGGAGATGGCATCCCATTCTTCGTTGCCTCCCTTGACTTCCTCCAACTCCAAAAGGGTGATCCAGACCCCTGCTTCTGGAGTGACCTCACCCGTGCCTTGGTCACTCTTCCTACATCTTCAGGGAACAGCCTCCACTCCTGGTGCAGCCTATAGCTCCCCCTAACCCCCCTTCCTCTTCCTCTGGGCTCTCAGTGCCCTTTTAAACTGCCCCTCCACCTGGAGCATGCCCTGTAGTTGCTGAATGGTGGGGCCTCCCCAGCAGGTTCTGCCCCATGACTTCCTCTGGCTTAGTATCAGGTCTGTAAATGCCCTCATACCTGGCTTGATTCACGTGGGGGGAAACTACTAACAAAAAAAGAAAATGTTATAGAGTTGTCATGATTTCATGTAACGTAAGATAGATCTGTAGACCTATTTTTATCACATATTTTATCATATGTATTAACATAACATTTACCATCATCTAGGATATGCTTGTTTACTTTATTATCTATTTAGTATGTCAAATAGTTGTTTTTAAGTGGATTGTGTATTATGTATGCAGTAGAACCTTGCTAATATGCACTTCACTATTTCAAACATTGATCTACACAACAAACTGGGTGCATCTCCTCATGTCTCAGAAGCTTTAATAGCAAAAGCTGGAGTGAGTTGCCATATCACTAAAACTTCATTTTGTTTATAGAACCTACTACAAACTATTACTAGAACATTATGATTTATTATAATTAATTCTGAGCTATGACTGGCAATAGTAGTGAACAAAGCACATTTAATGATGTGGTCATATTAAACCTTTCTTTATTATACTTTATTCACTTGTTAATTTATAAAATTCAGTAATTTATAATCATTTCCCTGTCACTAGTGATAATTAAGAAGGTCCTATAGTAATTAAAATAGACTTTCATATAAATTATTGGTTAGGTTATAGCTCATAGAGGATAATGTTGTCCAACAATTTTGTTATACATTTTGTTGTGAGGCTTACTAAAATTTAGCTGTTTTCCAAATGTAGTTCACAGAGATGCAGATAGCCACTAGGATTTAAAATCACCGCACACTACCTCCATTATTTGATATATAAAAACTCTAGAAGCAGCCATGTATCTGGGGATTAGCCAAATACCAAAGGAACTGAGTGACATACTTTGACTGAGGGCTGCTTACAGTGTGTATTCAAATTGGTGCTGTAAATTCTACAGTACTTTTCATTTAAAATAGGCTGTCAAATATCAGGTAATATTGGTAAAGGCTGGACTTAATCTAGGCTTTATGTTCTTTAGTTTTGCATAGTTTACCCACTGTGGAGTTCTAAATAAATGGCCCTATTCATAAAAAATATGTATATATTTGGTATGTTTGCTTTCTTTAACACTGAAAGTGTGGACTCCATTTTCTGCATATAAAGTATGTTTTTATTTGACTTATTAACACATCCCTTCCCCACATGAATGGACACATCTCTTTTATGCATGCAAATCTTGGAAAGAGTGGAGAGAGGAGAAAAGCAGCATTCCGGTGTTAAATAAAAGAAATCTGACAATTCAAGGAAGCTTAGAAAATATAACAAAAGAATAAATTCTTACTCTCTAGGAATCACCCTAATTTATGTAATGAATACTTTATGCTCTGCATTGCTGGAATAACTGATATGCATTTTTAACAATTATGATTTTTATCAGCATCCATCCAGAAATTCTTCCTATTCAATAGCATCCCAACAAATCATCATACATAATCAGGGTCCGAACAAATAACACATTTCTGAATAGAAACACTTTAAAGGGGTAGATGCAGTGGAGAGTATGCTAATAACATTTGTGGATGATACAAACTGGGAAGGGTTGTAAGCACTTTGGAGGACAGAATTAGAATTCAAAACAATCTTGATAAATTGGAGAATTGATCGGAAATTAATAAGTTGAAATTCAGTAAAGACAAGTGCAAAGTATTACACATAGGAAAAATCAAATGCACAAATACAAAATGAGAAATAACTGGCTAGGCAGTAGTATTGCAGAAAAAAGATCTGAGATTATATTGTATCCAAACTGAATATGAGCCAACAATGTGATGCAGTGGCAAAAAAGGCTAATATAATTCTGGGGTATATTAGCAGGAGTCTTGTGTGTAAAATACAGGAGGTAATTGCTCCTCTCTAGTTGGCAATGGTGAGGCCTCAGCTGGAATACTGTGTCCAGTTTTGGATGATGCACTTTAAGAAAGACGTAGACAAGCTAGAGAGAGTCCAGAAGATAGCAACAAAAGATTTCAGAAAACATAACCTATGAGGAAAGGTAAAAAAACTAGGCATGTTTAGTCTTGAGAAAAGAAGACTAAGAAGGGACCTGATAATAGCTGTCAAAAATGTTAAGGGCTTTTATAAAGAGAACAGTTATCAGTTTTTCTCTATGTCCCCTGAAGGTAGGACAAGGAGAAATTGGCTTAATCTGCGGCAAGGGAGATTTAGGTTCGATATTAGGAAATACTTTCTAACTATTAGGTTCTGGAATAAGCTTCCAAGGGAGGCTGCACAATCCCCATCACTGGAGAGTTTTAAGAACACGTTGGACAAACATCCTTGTCAGGGATGGTCTAGGTTTACCTGGTCCTGCCTCAGCATGGTGAGATGGACTAGAAGACCTGTTGGGGTCCCTTGCTGCCCAATATTTCTATGATTCTATGATTATACTAACTTTTAACATTTTTGGACCATAAATAAATATAATTACATTACATAAATATAATATAATTAAGGAATACTAAGATTTATATATAAGATGTCTTTACATTATTCTAGCAGGGTAAAAGGACCTTAAAGTGGGCATAGAACAGTGTAAAAGGGCCTTAGTATGAATGAAAATCTGGCCCAGAGTTAAATTTTCAGAGCCCTTGTAGAGATATGTTTATGAAAGTTTGTCATTTGGAGACACCCCCTCATAAGAGACAGTGTTGTGAATGTGGGAATTTGGAGATGTGCCCTGGAGGTAGGGATTGGAAACACTGCTTGGCTGTATACAGCAGTTCACCAGAGACTCTCTCCAGTTTGTTGTATTAAAGTTTTATTCCTTTCTCATTCACTGGTTTGTTATTTAATGAACCCCAAGATCATTACAGCTCTGTTTTCTAAGTTGGAAACCAAAACACCACATGTGGGTGTTAATTTGTCCACAGGCGCCAACTTGCCAAAGTGCTGGGGGGTGCCCCACCCCCACTCCACCCTTCCCTCAAGGTCCCACCCCTGCCCCACCTCTTCCTGCCCTGCCTCTTCCCACCCAGTTCCACCCCCTCCCCTGAGTGTGCCGCGTACCTGCTTCTCCCCCTCCCTCCCAGACTCCTGCACACCATGAAACAGCTGTTTGCAGTGGGTGGAGGAACAGGGAGGGTGAGGGAGATGCTGAACTGTGGGGCCTGCCAGTAGGTGGGAGGTGCTGGGTGGGGGATGGAAGCTGATAGGGGGCTGCCAGTGTGTACTCAGCACCCACCATTTTTTTCCCTATGGGTGCTCCAGCCCAGGAAAACCCACGAAGTCAGTGCCTATGAATTTGGTCACTCAGTACCCAAACACCTGTTTTGAGCACATAAATGCCCATCTGAGTGGACAAACATTGGGTGTAGACTCCAGAGTGCTTGTGAATGTCTAAGGCAGGTCCCCTGCACCTTAGGGTATGTCTACACTACGAAATTAGGTCAATTTTATAGAAGTCGATATTGAAAAATTGATTTTATACAGTCGATTGCATATGGCCACATTAAGTGCATTAAGTCAGCGGAGTGTGTCCTCACTACAATGGCTAGCATTGACTTATGGAGTGGTGCACTGTGGGTAGCTATCCCATAGTTCCCGCAGTCTCCGCCGCCCATTGGAATTCTGGGTTAAGCTCCCAATGCCTGATGGGGCAAAAACATTGTCGTGGGTGGTTTTGGGTACATGTTGTCAGTCGTCCCTCCCTTCGTGAAAGCAATGGCAGACAATGGTTTCGCGCCAGACACCAGGGTGATTAGAAAAGCACAGCAAGGCGCGCTGCGCATCAGAGAGGATTTGAAAACAAGTTTCATGTCTGGCCAGGCTTCGGTGTGACAGTTGTGTGTGTTTCTCCTTGAAGCAAACCTGCTCCCTTTGTTGATTTTAATTCCCTGTAAGACAATCAAACCTCCCCGCTTTGAAATAAAATAACTATTGTTTTGAAACCATGCATTCTTTCTTTAATGATTAAAAATGAGATAACAGACAAGGTAGCCCGGGTGGGGTAGAAGGGAAGAACAAGCCACATTGCTTATTGTTGCCACACTAAACATCAAACTGTTTGAATGACAGCCTTCTGTTGCTTGGGCCATCCTCTGGAGTGGAGTGGCTGGGTGCCTGGAGCCTTCCCCTTCCCCCCACCCCCGCATTCTTGGGCATCTGGATGAGGAGGCTATGGAGCATGGGGAGCAGGGTAGGCAGTTATACAGTGGATGCAGCGAGGATCTGTGCTCTTGTTGGCTTTTCTGCAGCTCCAAAAGATGCTTCAGCATGTACATTTGCTCCCCCAACAGATGCTTCAGCATGTCCGTTTGCTCCCCCATTAGCCTCAGCATCGCATCCTGCCTCCGCTCTTCGCACTCACTTAATTCTTTCCTGGCCTCTGCCACTGAATGCCTCCATGCATTAAGCTGTGCCCTATCAGTGTGGGAGGACTGCATGAGCTCAGAAAACATGTTATCACGAGTGAGTTTTTTTCACCTTCTAATCTGCGATAACCTCAGAGACGGAGATGATAAGGGGAGCATAGAAACATCTACGCTCTACGATTCTGGGGTGACTGCATGGTCACCTGTGCTGCTGACTTTGCCGTGCTGACCAAACAGGAAATGAAATTCAAAAGTTCCTGGGGCTTTTCCTGTGTACCTGGCTAGTGCATTAGAGTTCAAAGTGCTGTCCAGAGTGGTCACAATGGAGCACTCTGGGATAGCTCCCGGAGGCCAATACCATCGATTTGCATCCGCACTATCCCAAATTGGACTCAGCAAAGTCAATTTTAGCACTACTCCCCTCGCTGGGGAGGAGTACAGAAGTAGATTTTAAGAGCCCTTTAGGTCGATGGAATGGGTTGGTTGTGTGGACGAGGTCACTTTTAAATCGACCTAACGCAGCTAAATTTGACCTAACCCCATAGTGTAGACCAGAATTAGAAAAAGCTCACAGGCAAGCATAGTTGTATATTTGAACTGATACTGGCTGATTTTAAAAAACAGCAAAACAGTGATGCTTAGAAAGTGATGGCACTTAAACTGTAACGTATCAGAGGGGTAGCCGTGTTAGTCTGGATCTGTAAAAGCAACAAAGAATCCTGTGGCACCTTATAGACTAACAGACGTTTTGCAGCATGAGCTTTCGTGGGTGAATACCCACTTCTTCGGATGCAAGTCCTCATGCTGCAAAACGTCTGTTAGTCTATAAGGTGCCACAGGATTCTTTGTTGCTTAAACTGTAACCTTTCTCATGCCCAGGAGCATTATATGAACATCTCCCATCTGCCTCATGCTATTAGAAAGTTGATATTGCTGTGAGTTTATTTCTAATCAGAAATGGAAGAAACATGGGCAAACTATCATCTAGTTTTGCTGTAAAAATCCTGCCCCTAAAAAACCAAACCAACACGTTTATTAGAGAGTGAAATCACTCCTGAATCTGAGAAATGAAAAGTACTGCTATCAAGCTACCACAAATGCTTGCATACTGCAGGCACACAATACAATGGTATGATATTCTTGGCCTTTTTTTTTTTTTTTTACAAATATCAATGCATACACCCACTGATGATATTTTGTCTGATTTTTTTTTAAGCAGTTGAGTTGCTGATCTTTTCTGTAGCTGAACAGATGGGGGCCAGGAAACAAGACTATTCATATGTCTATACAGCATTTTGGACTAACTGGGAGCAAGCCTCTCAGCCCAGTTCAACAGACTCAGGCTAGTGGGGCTCATGCTAGTGTTCTCAAAATAGCTGTATAAACAGCACTTTGAAGTTGCGGCTCAGAAGCCTATCCTGATCCCTCGGCTTCAGAGCCTGAGCTCTAGCCCAAGCTACAATTTCAAAGTGTTGTCTATACAATTGTTCCTAGAGTACTAGTATGAGCCCTACAAACCAAAGTCTGTGGACCCAATCTGGGAGGCTCGCTTCTACTCGGTCCAAAATACTGTGTAGACATACCCTCAGAGATTTGTCATTGGCTGCTGACAGACTGCACCTAAATGGATCAACGGAATGCATGAAGTGGACACTGTAGTGTAATAAGCCTCTGTAGATAAAACACATTTTCATTTGAAAAATGTATTTGCTATTCTGAGCTTTCATTTAAATTCCTTGATAAATACAGACCAGAGATGTTACGACAAAGGAAAAACTATAGGTGAAATCCTGGCTTCGTTGAAGTCAATGGCAAAACTCCCAAGAAGTTCAAGTTTGATACACAAGTTGAATATATATCTTGCAAAAGTATATTATTAGTCTGATTTGCCTAAGAAAGATGTATGGATATAACTTCAATAAAAAGCCACATTAAGGGAAAAAAGAGAAGTTGTGGCAAAACTATTAATAATCATTGATAAATAAGCAGTATTGAGGTCATACTCCCATTAATTTCCATGGGATTTGCATAAGGCCCTATGTAAACAAGTAATCTTCACTATTTGCATTAGTGCTGACAGGAGAATCTTTAGGACCACCTTTTTCCTGAAACTAATTTAACTAACTGATATCTGCTGAGGATTATATAAAGCTGACAAACAATGAAGACTAATAATTAGAGCAGAGAAATTGGAGGCACAAGAACTGCATGTATTACACTGACTTGTTGTGCATTGCCTAAGTGATTTGCCCAATTTTTTTTTAAATGACTGTTCATTTTGGGTGCCCAACTTGACACAGGTACTCAGCACTTTCTGAAAACCAAGCCCTTTAAGGTGTCTCAGGTTGCGCAATCAAAACTTGAGGCTTCCCAAAATCACTAATCACTTTTGAAACTTTTAGTCCTAACCTATATGTGCCTATTTTCCAATCTGTAAAATGGAGATAATAATGGCTACATGCCTTTATAAATTATTTTGAGATAGTCAAATGAAAGGTGTTATACACATGAAAAGTATTAATTTTTTATGAATTACATTTTCCACTGTGGAATCTTCCTAAAAAATTTGTTCACATGATGTCTTTACCGTGCTGTGCAAAGCATCTGATGATGAGGCCTATTTCCTGAAAATATCCTGGTCCTTCTTCATTTGGCGGTATTGTTGTTTGGTGACAGAGTAGCTGTTGGGAACTAGATTAATTATTTGCATATTTCCTGTAAAAGCTGTTTTATTTAGTACTTCTTCCAAGAATCAATAACAGCTGCGCAAATATGTCGATGAACATAAAAGCTGTAGCAAATATTTTGGATATTCACTGGGTAGTTTCAAGTATGGGATCTATGAATGCTGTCTGGAATTCATTTAAAACCCTGCAGGCACGTCTCTGAATCTTCCATTGGCAGGACTGTGAGAAGACAAGGATTGAGCCACATATGCTGGATTTAAAAATATCTTTACATCAGTGGAATTTGTTCATAATTTAGGCATCATGTATGATGCACTGTCTGATCTTAGTGATCTGTCAAAACAATTGAAGGAGAAGAACATTACATTGGCAGAAGCTGTCTTGCTGTTCTCAAAACAGGTTCAGATTTCTGCTCCCAATGCTGACAGTCTTGAAGCATTTATGAAGTGGATGGCAGTGCCAAATAAAACATGTCCTGTAAAAATACTGAATTGCTTGAGAAGAAAGATGTTAAAGTCAAAGTAGCAAAATCTTTCAGGAACTTGGCAAACACCATGAACAGCTGAATGATGACAATTAGACTTTCCAAGACTAAAGTTCATTCAGATTAATATTTTTTCCTGTACAATAATTGTACTTTAGAGTTGTTCCTAATTAAAAACTGAATATGTGGTAAGAAATGGACCAAATCACTTTTTGAAAAGTTTTGGTACCTCCAAATACCAGAGAACCTGCATCTAGATATGAAACAACTTTTGGCTGTCCACAACTATACTACTTCTATAGCACTTCTAGATATTTGGTTGAGAGATGCTATACAAATATAAATTACTACCTTTTGAACCAACATGAAGTGCCTTCTTGACTGTTACATCATTCCTGGAAGTTTTATCTCTTTAAAAAATGTGCATGTACTTGGTGCAGGTTTCATAGAATAAGGCAAAGCTGATTATTCAGTGTTGTGAATGTGTATTCCCTCTTTTTAAAGCCAGGACTTCTGTCAGTAATAGAAAAACACTGTGATCCACTGATTGTCTGATCTATGCATATGTGCATACTGGTAGGATATTTATAAGATAGTTATGGGCAGTTAAGAAGGCAATACTTTGCTACTTGTCTACTCTTTAGCTCAGAAGGGTAAGAATGTCTATGTAGGAAATGGGCTTCATCAGCAGCCTCATGGATTACAAAGACTATTACCTCATTACAGCTTCAACCTTGCTGACTAGTATGACAAATTCTTTCAGTTTCATGGCTGAGTACAACTGTCTCTTCTAAGAATTGCATCACTGAACCATGAACTAATGTCTGAATCACCAGTCTCAAGATACGTTACATCCTGTGTTTGTTGAGTGTGTGATGAGACATGGTTTTAGTAAACTGGTACCAATTACAGGAGAAAAATCATTCAACACACATGTCAAAAGTCACATTCATAATTACAAAATTAATTTACCAAGACTGTGCCTGTTAAGAGTTTATGACTATTTATACCAGTGTGCACAAGACTTTAAAATAATGATTGTCATTCCTTTTCTTTGGAGCTTCACAGGTTCTCATCAAATATTAAAAAGATGGTCTATAGCACACAGGTTGAAGGTAGCTGTTCATGATTCATTCATGTGCACAAGGCCTCCAAATATTTCCTTATGGGAATGTTTTTTTTTATGGCATTATGAATATCCAAGCCAAACTTTTTATATTTGTGTCTTTAAGTATTTTTCTGCTATAACTGGTGCAGCAAATGCAAAGGTCCTTCCTCAAGCAATATGTATAAACATGTTATGATTATTGTTACACCCAGAACTGTACATATTGCATGCTACAAATAGCTTCTTTTAAAATAAAGTATACTCTTTAAAACTGCATTTATCTATCATCTTTAATCTTAGATTCTCAAAGTATTTTATAAAGGTAAGTAAGGAATTTTAAAAAAATTTAAAACTATAGCAAGGTGTATGCTGAGTGTCACAGTGGAACACATATTGGCTGTTGTCACTATGGGAGCTTGCAGAAGAGAGGAGAAAAGTTTAGGGTAATTTATGGAGTCAATGTTTCTCTTGCTGTTTGGAACGTTTAATACAAAATTGTAGTGTTTTCTTTCTTTTAAGACCTTTTGCTGGCTACCTTTAAACAATCTTAAAGGTAGACTATTATTTGTTATTGGAGCTGTTGTAAATTTTGCCTTAGACCTTAATCCAGTTAATGCAAGTGTTATCAGATATGGCCAATGTCCTATACAGATGCTTAGAATGAAATGCTCATTCTACATTTACAAAAACAACATTCAAACAAATAAACAAAGAAAAAACCCAACAACAACATCAACAGAAAACAACTATTAATGGAGAGGGAATTCATCAGCTTCTTTTATCAAAATACAGATTGTTCACATGGTCAAAAAAATAAAATTGGCCTCTTATAAAACCTGTTTGATCTGAATAACTAACCCTGAATATATTATAACAACATCCAATTGATTTAAGTCTTCAATACTTCAATTGCCTTAATCTTATTTTGACAAAGCCCAACACATGCACCTCACCCCACCCCACCCCCTGGGAAAAAATTAGAATGTTTTCTTTCAGGCAGGGATGAGGACACTTTGTTCCTTATAAACCCAACCCTGCTCTAGGCATAAAGGCCCTGATCCTGCACCACTGAAGTAAAAAAGAGTCTTACCACAGACCTGAAGAGTATCAGGCTCTTAATGTTAGGTGGTACTAGAATACCTAGGTGGTCAGAAACAATGGTTCATTAAGATTAAATTAGGCCTGAATCTAATCCAACTAGAATGGTCAAACCAAACCGAAGGCTCTTTCCTAACAATTGTGACTGATATTTCTGTCCACAAAGGATTGTGGACTATGATGGGTAATGGACTATTTATAAAAAGGTTGAGAACCACTGTTCTAAGATTTCTTCTTTTTTATTCACTCCCTTTCTTCATTGCAAAAAAGGCACTATTACCCTTCAGCCAACGACAATGCTATTGTCACTCCTAGTATTGACCTAGAAGGTGCTTCATTGCTGAGAGTCTGAGGGTTCTTTCTCTACAGGACTCAGAAGCAAGGAGCCAAACTTTGAGTGAACTAAATCCTTCACATCTCAGGCTTGTACCATCATTAGGTTACTAGATTGTCACACACTTAATTCTTAAGTATGCATAGCAAATGACACTGGCATACAGCCATGGACCTTACCACAGCAATTTTATTCCCTTCAGAAGTTTAATTTTATTAAAGTATTTTAAAGTTACATTTTTATAGCTTGTTTTTGTATCACTGTTTATCTAATATGATGTAATGCAACGGAGAGTGCACCAAAGACCGGAAAACACAACATAATAGATAGCAGGGTCTGTCAACGCTCAATGCCTTATATGACATATTAGTTATAATAGAAGAACACATTATTTTTATATACACACACACACACACACACACACACACAAGGTCATAGTGTCTTATGATACATAGTATCTTATTGCCATATTACTGATGTAATACGTTTTTTTCCATGCCATCACAGACACCTGTCTGTGGGACCTTTCTTTGGAAAGGACAGTGACATTGTTAGGGTGGTGGACTTCACCTGTGTTCTTTCTTCCCCAAAAGCAGAGCCTTTCTAGCATCTAGAAAACAGACGTATTCATGTTCTGAAATTATCCTGATTAGCAAGGTGCCATGTGCAAGGATATATATATGAAAATATTACTATGCATCACCTAGAGTGTTCTATACTATTAAAATGGAGGTACAGAGCTTTGCAATCCTGGACCTTTACTATTATTCTTGTATTTTGTGATTTCTGTAATCCATAATCTGAGTCATAGTGATTGTTGCACAGCTTCCTGTCTGCTGAAAAATCATTTGATTTTTTCACTGAATTTCTGCAGGTAAATTATATTAATTAGGTTTTTTTTATTAACTCTGTTTTGAAGTATACTTACTGCTATGCAGATGTTGTTAACTACAACAATCCCTTTTAACTCTTAGTTAAAACTGTTAGTAGTTCATACTACTACTGCTAGCAGTAGTGACTTTTGTGATGTGGATGCTTGTCTCACTGTCTCAGACCATCAGATCATTTCACACAGGCCACTGAACCCAGTAACTATCTCCGATCTACAGCCTCTGAGCCCAGACTGACCCTGACCCTGACTTTTGCCTCCTGATTCTAGCCTGGTAACTACTTCTGATCTCTAATTTCTGACTCTGGCCTGACCCTGACTTGCCTATTGATTACTGTAGTGACTGCTCTGATCCTTGCTTGCTGACTACTGTTTCATGGCCAGTCTTGACTTGTGAACACCAGTCCAGCCATGACCACTAGACCAGACCACTTACAGCCTGGTCCCTGACTGCTTGCCCAGACCACTTTGGATCCCCTCCACAGAACTCCCTTAGCAGGGACATGGAAAGAGTGAGTCTGCCACCACCCTTTGGACACCATGGGGTATCCCAGATCCACAGGAGTAGGTTGCTCAACTCCAAACCAAGAACCATGTACTGAGGTGCCAAGTGGTGCAGCTCCGAGCTGAAAATAAGACACTCTGTGAGCAGCTAGCACGGTCCCAGGAAGAGAAGTCCATGCTTGGGCTGAACCACTGTTCTCCCTATAGGGTCCTGCAGTACTGCTACCCAAATCTTTTGATGGTAACTGCCATTCCTGAACCAATGCTGTCTCTTTTTCCTGCTCCGCCCTTGAATATATCCCTCTGACCAGGCCAGGGTGGGACTAGTGATCATTTTGCTAGCCGGAGAAGCACTGGAATTGGGCCACCCCTATGCTGGAGCAGGACACCCCAGTGTTAACCAATTGAAATGCCCTCCCGGGCCCCCTGCGAGTATTTCCTCAATTATCTATGACTCTCATCACACTCACTCAGCAGAAGTCACTCTATAAAGTCTCCAGCAAGGGCAAGGGACAGCTACCTTATACACTGCCCTCATACAATTTATGGTGGATGCTGAGTGGAACAACAGTCCAATTGTACCAGTTTTGATATGGACTTAGTGAGGCAGTAAAGGATGAGCTAGCCCACACTGAGACTCCGACAAACTTCAATGCTTTTATTGACCTCTCACTGCACATCGACAACCAGCTGGGTGTGCAAAAGGAGGAGAGGATGGGAATCTTGCTGCTGCCTCAACCACACCCCATGCCAAAAACCATAGGGCCCACCCATGAACTGATGCAGGTTGATCTGGTCTGCCGATGCTTGACCCTGGAAGAAAAGGAATGGCAATGGTGCAATAACTTATGCTTTTATTGCAGAGCCCCAGGACGTGCCCTCACCCCTTGCCCATCGCAGACCTCAACCAGCAAGGAAACAGGAAATAAGCAAGCCCAGGGGACAGCCTGGGCACCACTGGAACACTATATTCCGGAACTATCCCCCAGCCATTGAGGGAAACCTGATCCAGGGCATGTGGGTCCTCTCCACACTTCCAAGTACAGCTACAGTTATGTACCATGAATGGGACCAAGCTCATTTTCCCCTTAGTGGGCCCTGATCAATTCCCAGGGCTGCCCATAATTTCATAGATGCTGAAGTCGCTCAAGCCCTACAAATCCCCCTCCACTTAATGCCTACATTAGTTCTCGTGGAAACAATAGACGTGTTGCACCTGTCCTTGGGGTTAGTGATGCAGGGAACAGTAGCCCTAGAGGCTGTATTTCAGGGTCATTGGGAGGCACTACAATTCAATGATTCTTGGAGACATCTGGCAGGAGCAGCATGATCCTTGTGTCTCGAGAGAAGATCAACTTCCCTCTGAACATTTCCAAAGGGTCTGCCTGCATACAGCTGGCCCCAAGTCTTGTTTTTCTTTGTTCTTTGCTCTGCCTCTTTATTATTTTGTAGTTAAAAGTTGAATGTCAGGTTTATTTGAGTGCATCAGTAATAAAGATGTTGAATTTTTTTAATCCATGTATTAGGATACAGTGTAGAAATACAATACCTACAATTGGCTTCATCCATGTTTGCACAGGCCTACCTACCGCTGTTGTGTTGTCAGGAGCCCAGAGTGAGGGGCAGTGTATATCTGCACTGTCTCAGGAGAAATCTAGAAGGAAGATTGTGACTCTGTGTATATGTCTTGCTCCTAAAGTTTGTCTCCTCCTCTAGGTCTCTCTTCCCCTGCTGCTGGGTCTATGCTAGCTGAATTGTTGGGGGAATTAGTCAAAACTTAGGGTTGCCAACTCTGGTTGGATGGATTCCCGGAGATTTCATCACATGACATAATCTTTAATTGAAGATTAATCTTTAATTCCTGGAGACACCAAGACAATCTTGAAGGGTTGGCAACTGTATCAAACTCCACAAAGTCTCCACTCTAACTGTTAGGTTGCCTCTTCTAGTCTACCAGTGAGAGTGGAGGACATAGTGGCTCCATGAAGACTGCTTTCCTCCTGTGCTGCTATCTGTTCTGTGAGTAGCTTGCACGGGAGCATAAGTAGGTGCATGTCCTCACACTAGCTGGGTCACAGGTTGCCTGGAAATGAGCATTTTAATAGGTGGACTTATTGCTACGTTATGTTTGTCCTTTTTCCATGCATGTATAACAAACAAGCTCATGTAATTCTAAAGTCATAGTCTAATAAACCTACGTTATGTTAAAAAAAGTCCAAAAGATCTTTATTTATGTAACGTTACCTTTAATTTATCACTTTCTAAGTTTGGACTTTAAAGGTTTAATAATGCTTTTTTTACTGCCATTCATGTGCTTCCTAAGCACAGGAAATAATGCTATCAATACGGAGATGAATAGAGGAGAATCTTGGCATAGTATAGCATTTTGTAGAACTAATGTGCTTTTGTCAAAAGAGAGGAAGTATCTGTCTATTGTTCTATTACTGTAGGAGGTGTAGGGAGATCTGTTGGGAGTCATTTATTGCTGTAGGAAGTTATTACAAAACAGCATTACAGCAAAGACTACAGGAGTACTTACTGAAACAAGTAAAACTTGAAAGCTTTTCAGCCCACTTATCAAAATGTTCACAGCTTTCCTTTCAATGCAGATGAAACAATTTTGAATACAGGAAATTATTCCATATCACATACAATTTCATTAATCACAAATCTTAAAAAACCCCAAACAGCTTAGGTCTATTGTAATCATATCTGTGTTAAACTTTTTGTGGATGAATCTGTTAGTATAGTCTCAAGTTATGTAGAAGAGAAAAAACTTCAAATGTTAAAATAAATAAATTTGCCATATAGATTATAATAATCTAGAGCCAATATAATATTATTGATTTGAGTGATTGACACTGTAGCAGCCATATGCTTGTTTAATCTTTTTAAAAAAAATACATTATTTTTATTTGTTTCTCTTGCCATGCTTGATTTACAAATACTATATAAGCCTTCTCTGAACCACTTTTGAGATGTAGAGAGAGAGGATCAAATACTTGTATTCATTTAAAGGATCACAACAGTTGGCAGAGTTGCTGGTCTCAATCCAGTTCTCAGTGGACAGGGATGCAAATCTCAAACCACCTTCATTATTAGCTCTACTTCACAGTCTCAGCAGAGAGAACAAGGACTGAATGGGCATAAAGACATACCTCAGGAAGTTCCCTCTTGGATAGGTTTAAGGCATATTGATGAGGCAGTGTGAAGGACCTTGTGCTGGTGCTCTATTTGTGCTGTGCCTTTAAGGTCTTCAGTGAGGCACCTTGTGAAAACATTGCATTCATACAAAAACATTTGAAAAACCTGTTAAAAATAAAAGAATGTATGTGATTATTACATAACGCTGATGCAATAATTATGTAATTTCCATCACTATGAGATTGCTTTGGTTAATTTCTGGCAGCACCCAGAAGGATCAGGTCCAGAATTTGGAATATCAAAAAGATGCCCATAATCAGGAATGGCTGAGGCTCTTCCAGATGCAATGCTCCCACTGAATGAGAATCCCATATACAGAGTGATTACACCATTGAGCCAAATACATTCATCCTAGCAGTTATTTCTCTGCTGTGGATGTAAATAGTATTAAACTCTTCATAGACAAACTAATCTATATCTTAAGATGTGGTAACTAATACACTGAAAGCAGTGTTAGTTTTCAGTCAATCATTAATTTGGCATCAAATTAACAACCCATCCATAAATGAAACAAATTTTTCCTCAACAGAAATGAAGACAAAATTGAAATATTATTCTAACACCATTGCTAACACCAATTCTCACTAATATTTAATATAATTCCTGGGATTTATAAACTGGAGTTTTTCCCAATTTTCAAAACAGAAAAATTGTGTGATTCTCAATTTGTTACATTTGGTTAACAAATTTTACCACAATTTCATGGTTTTCCCATTTTGTCCTTGACTTCCTGTACATTTAGTATTCTTTGCTGAGCAGCATACTGTATGAAAACTTAAGCTGAACTACAATTTGGCTGATAAAATAATTAGCAGAGTACAATAAAAGAAGATATTTCCACTCTGGCATGCAGCTATAGCTAGAACCCTCTAACTTTACAGCCTGCTGATCAGGATTGAGCTCTCATAACAAGCCCTCTCAAGAGGACTTAAGTGGTACATAGGTTTTACACGGGCTATCTGCACAAAAGTGGATTTCAACTTTTGTGTGGATAGTCTGAACTGGAAGTTGACATCATGTCTCTTTCAACCGCCCTAAGTCCAAATGTGTAACTTTTAAAATGGAATCTTGATAGAGACTGGCCTTATTTCTGCAATGTGATACTCTTCCATTCTTCTCCTTTGCCACCCCTTTGCTACTCTTCCCTCTCTACCCCTTCTCCTTATCCCTGTCCTCTTTTGTTGACTCCCTTATTGACCTCCCTTATCTCTATATTTTAAAAAAAGTAATGGGTTTCTTCTCCAGTGTGATCTATTTTTTACTGATAGCAAATCTAGACGCCATCCCACTGACAAACAATACACAAAGTCATTACTCAGTTCTGGGGGAAAGTATGGTTACCTGCTATGTTCATACTAAAAGGAAATAAAAGTAAAGACAGAAACATGAAATGTCTCAGGAGAAAGGTATAATGAAAGAACAAAACCATTTCTAGTATAACTCCATTGTTTATTATTTGTATTGCAGTAGTACCGAGAGATCCAAACTGAAATCAAGGCCCCATTGTGTAAGGTGCTGCAGGTAGGTAAGAGATACACCAGGCCTTGAGAATTTACAGACTAAGACACAGGATGAGAGAAAGAAAGCATTATTATCCCAATTTTACAACCAGGGAACTGAGACACAACAAAAAAATGACTTGCCTGAAGTCACACAGGAAATCTGTGGAAGAGGTAGCAATTGAATGGACATCTAGTGCCTTACCCACAAGACCATCCTTCCTCAACACTTGTTTACAGTTTTGAGCTATCTGCATTGTGAAACATCTGGAGTTAGTTATTAGTTTGCAGACTGAAAAAACCCTTCAGTGAAGAAAGCAAAGGTTTTAATAAAAACTAAATACTATAAACATCTGATACATTAAATAGATATTCTTTTAATAGATGAGAAAGTGGTGAAAGCATCTTCACATGAGATGTTGAAACTAGTTTGGGCAAAACATCAGGGGAGGTAGCAATCCTGTATTCAGTGAAGGGATGGAATGGATAACCTAATTGATCTTTTCCAACTTTAACTTCTCTGATTTTATGTGGTTTTGCCCTGAACATTTTATTCATAATCTGCAATATGTTTTGCCTACAAAAATTGCTATTCCAAAATGTGAAAACTCTAATCTGTGAATGCCCATCGGATAGTTAAATGGCCATCTGATTTGTGTGCACAGAAATCTAAGATTTTCATGCGCAAAAGCTTATACCTGTTTTAGAGGTGTTTGTCTGGCGGTATTTAATATGTAGAGTTCAGTGAAAAGACTAACTAAGACCTGAATTATTTGATGCATGTATGTTAGCACCAGCACTAGAAACATTTTTTCTATAAGCTAGACAAAGCCTTTAGGAGGAAAAACCCTTTGGTTTGTTCTCACACTTTCCTTATGCCCTGGGGATAGAAAGTGAAAAGAGCCCCAGTGAATTTTCTCAGAGTACAATACATATGTGACAATGAAGAACAAAGCAACTACGGTACACGCTTGTTATAACAAACCCCTCAGGATCCAAGCCATTTGTTCGTTATAGCCAGGGGTTTATTATAGCAAGAGAGCTACCATGGGGGACAGCTCCTCCAGCTCCGTAGCTGTTGGGGGGAGAGCTTTGTCAGCCCCCGCTGCAGCTGCAGGGCTGGAGATGGAATCCAGGGACCAGGTTCATTATATCCGAAGATTCATTATTATGAAGGGCATTATAGCGAGCGTGTACTGTAGTAGATGTGCAATATTTTTATTACAAAATCTGGATACCTTCATTGTTTTTAATTCTTTCAGCTTTTACAAATTGGTAAAATTTCAAAAATTGCTATGTTTTCCACACAAACATCAATATTTTTGAATTCTAAACTATTTTCTTCTCCAAACAGATCATTTTTCATATTGACCTCAGAAATTTGGGAATGTCAGTTTGATACCATTTCATGAAAAGCAAAATATTCAGGCTGTAAAATAGTTTGAAATGAAGTGCATGCATGTGTAATTTTGTGACAGATATTCACTATTTTGTAAAACCTTATGTGACTGGGAAGAGTCCCTCACACTATAGACACAAACTGTCATAGTGTAGAGAACTTACCTCTTGCCTGAGGTTTTTTTATAGTTAACTTGAATGACAAAACTTCTTCCTAAGCATGGTTTGTTCCTAGGCTTTTTCCCTGCATCCCCGGCTTTTTCCTTCTTCCTCTTTAAAGGAGATACAATCCCTCTCATACCTGGGACAGCAGCTAATGTGTCCTGCCTGGTATGGCTTCCAACATGAGTCAATAGAACAGTCCTGCTGATCTCTTTCTTCAGCGACCGAAATCCTGACAACCTGTAACACACTGTAATAAATGGTGGGAGTACCTCACAGGGAACACATATGTACCATAATAGTGAGAGCCAAGTATTTTTAAAAAGTAACCAGGACATCAGCAAGTATTTTTTAAAGTTAAAGAACAACACAAACATTATTGCCTCTAATCTTTTGCAAAGGTCAAACACTGCATTACAATATTATATAAGTAAAAGGGTTTCATAAACAATGAAAGCACTCTTTGTTTCTGAAACTAGACCATCTGCTCTTCTTCCTTAGGCGGCTGCTGGCGTAAAGGATGTAGATTGGATGGCTGTTGCTTGACAACTAAAGAAAAAAAATGGTTTAGTAAACATAACCAGGAAACAAGATAGGAAAGATGGAAAAATTATTTGTTGAGAGAGGACACTGATTCTAGGTGCCCATATACCTTAAACAAAGACATAACAAATATCATAGTTTAAATAAATCTGCTTTTCTAGGTAATAATTGCCACCTAGCAGCAACCAGAGGAATTGCATCTGGGACAAGCCTGCAAATTTTGGAGGTACAGCGATGAAGGCCCTGTAAATCTCCTTTGTGATAACAAAGAATGCCCTATCCGACAATACTGTGGGCAAAAGGGGGTGATTATAAAAGGAAACACTAGCAGCCATTCCTGGTTAAAAGTTCCAATCTTTTAACCAGGAAACATGATATGAAGGAATAGGGATGGTGTTCCAAGAAGGAGGAGTGGTAGGCAGAGATGGGCTCCACCTAACGAAGAGAGGGAAGAGCATCTTGGCAAGCAGGCTGGCTAACCTAGTGAGGAGGGCTTTAAACTAGGTTCACAGGGGGAAGGAGACCAAAGCCCTGAGGTAAGTGGGGAAATGGGATACCGGGAGGAAGCACGAGCAGGAGAATGCAAGAGGGGAGGACTCCTGTCTCAGACCAAGAAAGCGGGACAATCAGCGCATCATCTTAAGTGCCTATACACAAATGCAAGAAGCATGGGAAACAAGCAGGGAGAACTGGAAGTCCTGGCACAGTCAAGGAACTATGATGTGATTGGAATAACAGAGACTTGGTGGGATAACTCACATGACTGGAGTACTGTCATGGATGGATATAAATTGTTCAGGAAGGACAGGCAGGGCAGAAAAGGTGGGGGAGTTGCATTGTATGTTAGAGAGCAATATGACTGCTCAGAGCTCTGGTATGAAACTGCAGAAAAACCGGAGAGTCTCTGAATTAAGTTTAGAAGTGTGAGCAACAAGAGTGATGTCGTAGTGGGAGTCTACTATAGACTACCAGACCAGGGGGATGAGGTGGACGAGGCTTTCTTCCAGCAACTAGCAGAAGTTACTAGATCGCAGGCCCTGGTTCTCATGGGAGACTTTAATCACCCTGATATCTGCTGGGAGAGCAATACAGCGGTGCACAGACAATCCAGGAAGTTTTTGGAAAGTGTAGGGGACAATTTCCTGGTCCAAGTGCTGGAGGAACCAACTAGGGGCAGAGCTCTTCTTGACCTGCTGCTCACAAACAGAGAAGAGTTAGTAGGGGAAGCAAAAGTGGATGGGAACCTGGGAGGCAGTGACCATGAGATGGTCAAGTTCAGGATCCTGACACAGGGGAAAAAGGAGCAGCAGCAGAATACGGACCCTGGACTTCAGAAAAGCAGACTTTGACTCCCTCAGGGAGCTGATGGGCAGGATCCCCTGGGAAAATAACATGAGGGGGAAAGGAGTCCAGGATAGCTGGCTGTATTTTAAAGAATCCTTATTGAGGTTGCAGGAAAAAAAACATCCTGATGTGTAGAAAGAACAATAAATATGGCAGGCAACCAGGTTGGCTTAACAGTGAAATCCTTGCTGATCTTAAACGCAAAAAAGCTTACAAGAAGTGGAAGCTTGGACAAATGACCAGGGAGGAGTATAAAAATATTGCTCAGGCATGCAGGAGTGAAATCAGGAAGGCCAAATCACACTTGGAGTTGCAGCTAGCAAGAGATGTTAAGAGTAACAAGAAGGCTTTCTTCAGGTACATTAGCAACAAGAAGAAAGTCAAGGAAAGCGTGGACACCTTACTGAATGAGGGAGGCAACCTAGTGACAGAGGATTTAGAAAAAGTTAATGTACTCAATGATTTTTTTGCCTCTGTCTTCACAAACAAGGTCAGCTCCCAGACTGCTGCACTGGGCAGCACAGTATGGGGAGAAGGTGACCAGCCCTCTGTGGAGAAAGAAGTGGTTCAGGACTATTTAGAAAAACTGGACGAGCACAAGTCCATGGGGCCAGATGCGCTGCATCCGAGGGTGCTAAAGGAGTTGGTGGATGTGATTGCAGAGCCGTTGGCCATTATCTTTGAAAACTCATGGCGAACGGGGGAGGTCCCGGATGACTGGAAAAAGACTAATATAGTGCCCATCTTTAAAAAAGGGAAGAAGGAGGATCCGGGGAACTACAGGCCAGTCAGCCTCACCTCAATCCCTGGAAAAATCATGGATCAGGTCCTCAAGGAATCAATTCTGAAGCACTTAGAGGAGAGGAAAGTGATCAGGAAAAGTCAGCATGGATTCACCAAGGGCAAGTCATGCCTGACTAACCTAATTGCCTTCTATGAGGAGATAAGTGGGTCTGTGGATGAGGGGAAAGCAGTGGATGTGTTATTCCTTGACTTTAGCAAAGCTTTTGATATGGTCTCCCACAGTATTCTTGACAGCAAGTTAAAGAAGTATGGGCTGGATGATTGGACTATAAGATGGATAGAAAGCTGGCTAGATTGTCGGGCTCAGCGGGTAGTGATCAATCGCTCCATGTCTAGTTGGCAGCCGGTTTCAAGTGGAGTGCCCCAAGGTCGGTCCTGGGGCCGGTTTTGTTCAATATCTTCATTAATGATCTGGAGGATGGCATGAACTGCACTCTCAGCAAGTTTGCAGATGACACTAAACTGGGAGGAGTGGTAGATACACTGGAGGGTAGGGATAGGATACAGAGAGACCTAGACAAATTAGAGGACTGGGACAAAAGAAACCTGATGAGGTTCAACAAGGACAAGTGCAGAGTCCTGCACTTAGGACGGAAGAATCCCATTCACTGTTACAGACTAGGGACCGAGTGGCTAGGCAGCAGTTCTGCAGAAAAGGACCTAGGGGTTACAGTGGACGAGAAGCTGGATATGAGTCAACAGTGTGCCCTTGTTGCCAAGAAGGCTAACAGCATTTTGGGCTGTTTAAGTAGGGGCACTGCAAGCAGATCGAGGGATGTAATCATTCCCCTCTATTCGACATTGGTAAGGCCTCATCTGGAGTAGTGTGTCCAGTTTTGGGCCCCACACTACAAGAAGGATGTGGAAAAATTGGAAAGAGTCCAGCGGAGGGCAACAAAAATGATTAGGGGCTGGAGCACATGACTTATGAGGCGAGGCTGAGGGAACTGGGATTGTTTAGTCTGCGGAAGAGAAGACTGAGGGGGATTTGATAGCTGCTTTCAACTACCTGAAAGGGGGTTCCAAAGAGGATGGATCTAGACTGTTCTCAGTGGTAGCAGATGACAGAACAAGGAGTAATGGTCTCAAGTTGCAGTGGGGGAGGTTTAAGTTGGATATTAAGAAAAACTTTTTCACTCAGAGAGTGGTGAAGCACTGGAATGAGTTACCTAGGGAGGTGGTGGAATCTCCTCCCTTAGAGGTTTTTAAGGTCAGGCTTGACAAAGCCCTGTCTGGGATGATTTAGTTGGGAATTGGTCCTGCTTTGAGCAGGGGGTCGGACTAGATGACCTCCTGAGGTCCCTTCCAACCCTGATATTCTATGATACTTTTAGCACAGAAAATACTGAACATATAAAGTAGACATACTAGTCCTAATCCACAACTCTTATGAGATACACCTATCATTGGGACTTAAATTCTCACATAGAATTTCCTGGAGCCCACCACACCCCCTCCTCCCCATTTGGGGCTCTGGACTTCAGCTACAGGGCAGGTGGGTCTCAGGGCTTTAGCCCTGTAAGGCATGCTGGGGCTCAGTGCTTCAGTCCGGCAGGGTGTGCCTGAAAATATCCAGTGTGGGGGCTTCAGTCCTACAGGGCACACTGGGGTTCGGGGCTTCTACTCTGCAGGAGGTGCCTGAAAATATTTACCGCAGGTCTGCTCTGGACAGCTCTGGCTGAATTTAAGCCCTGCCCATCATGTTAAAAGCCTGTATGGAAAGGCGGCCATGAGAAAGCCTTGGCATGACAAACAAGTAATATTTCAATTCATCAATAATTTCTCATAAAAAACATCCAAGATACTTTTTTATAGTAAAGATGGACACTGTGCATCCATCCATGGAGAGGTATAATAGAGCACATTTTTAGCTTACCAGTAGAGGGCTTGGTACAGCTGCAGGGGAGCAAATAGAGACCTGAACTAGCATCTCTAAAGGATCATAATGCTGAGGGTACAGAGGCATTTGAGAGGGAGGTGATGAGTTCAAAGATCCATGCTGTTCTTCTGAAACTCACCCCAGGTCCTGGATTTGCAGTGTAAGAGCATAGGTGCTAAGATATTCCCCACTACCCTACAATATTGTGCAAGAGCAACAATAGTGCTGTTGTACAACAAGAGTGTTGCCAACTCTTGTAATTTTGTCATGTATCATATCATTGTTGTTTTTTTTTAAATTAAAGGTCCAGCTCCTGGAGTAAAGTGATTGTGAGAATCTCAGCTTCCATTTTTTAAAAAGTAGATTTTTACCTCTGATGGTGACAGAGAAAAATCTGAAAACATGACTTGAGTGTACCCTAATGGCTCTGAAACCATAAGGCAATTAAAAAAAAAAACTTTACTAGGTCTTAATGATTTTTAAATGTTTGGGAGTGGGGTGGGAATTCTGCAATGGGAACCTGTTAAATATGAGTATGGAAAGTAAGCACTCAACATGGGAAATAATAATAAATTCAGTCCAGAGACTGTTATTGTAAAAGCCTGTATCACCCTCTTCTGTTTCAGTAGATATGAATAGTGCTGCAGAACTGTGTTCATTCTTGTAGGCACACAATACATAGGAGCAGCATGATTGTTTGCATAATATGTACTCTTCACAAATTGTTCGGTTATTACAAAATATCTATGAATTTCACAGCTGCCATGACTTTTACTAAAGTCTCACACAGGCCCCAAGTAAAGTGGGGAAAATGGATACACTTTCCCAGGCTCTAGTCCAGTGGTGGGCAAACTATGGCCCATAGGCCATGTTCGGCCCATCAGAATTTTTAATCTGGTTGTCAAGATCCTACTGGGGAGCAGGGTCAGGGGCTTGCTGCCGCGTAGGAGCCGGAGAGGGAGACATGCTGCTGCTTCCGAGAGCTGCTTGAAGTTAGCGCCCCCCGGAGCCTGCCCACCTGAGCCCCCACCCACGCCCCAACCCTCATCCTCCTCCTGCCCTCTAAACCCCTCGGTCCCAGCCCAGAGCACCCTTCTGCACCCCAAACTGCTCATCCCCACCCGAGCCTGCACCCCCAGCCAGAGCCCTCAACCCCCCCCACACCCAAGCCCTGATTCCCCTCCCGCCCTCCAAACCCCTTGGTCCCTGGTCGGGGCAGCCTCTTGCACCCCAAACCCTGCATCCCTAGCCCCACCTAGAGCCCTCAACCCCCCCTGCACCCCAGCCCCCAATTTCATGAGCATTCATGGCCCACTATACAATTTCTATACCCAGATATGACCCTCAGGCTAAAAAGTTTGCCCACCTCTACCCTAGTCCAAGGTAGGGACCAGCCAGAAGGCACAAGCCCATCAACATGAAGTCTTCTAAGTATTGATGAGAAAAAAGATTTTACAAGCCTAGGAATCTCTCCTGATCAGAGTAATCTCTCACTGCTGATGTTATTGAAGAATTAATGCAACTTCAAGATCAGTGTCCCAAACTTCTATTGGAAGCATGCCTTGTGACAAAAGGTATGAGAATTTTGCCACCATTACTGCAGAAGAGAGGTAGGAAACAGAAACCATTTCATTATGAGACACCTGAGGAATAATGTTCTGTCAGCACGGAAGATGACTCTGAGCCTTTATTCAGAAGGAATGTGTTCTATGCAATCCTGGCCAATGTTATCCGTCAGTTGAAGCGCTGCTACAAAGCAACTAATGACATTCATTTTACGTTCCCTTTGGTTCTAAGGTATGTCACACTGGAGCCTGAGGAACTGAAAGCAGCATCCAATGTCTCCATCGGCAATGGTGCATCTGAAAAAACCCCTTCAACTCTGCTTTTGGCAAAGAACATGAACTGCCATTTAGAACAAAAAAATGCACCTCATTGTCAGTGCCGCATACACAGGCCTAGGAATGTTTTCACCCATTGCCAGCGTCTGGGTGAGACGCTAGAAGAAGCTGCAGGGAGCTGGCCCGCCCAGGGACGCTTACGTCCCCTGGCTGGTTGGTGCAGCCCTGGCAAGACAAACGGAGGGCAGCAGGGTCACTGGCGAGTTTGCAGTGAAAACGGCTGGAGGGTGACGCGGCCTCTCACTGCCACCTCACAAACCCACGGGGCAGTGACTGGGTCTGCGCAGGCTGGGGCCAGTCACGGGTCTGCCCTCAGTGGAGAGAGCGGCGGGTTCTTGCCGCCGCCTCCTTCCCGAAGACGGCTCGCAGCTCAGGCGGGCTTTGCCGGCGTCTCTCCCCCAGGCTGGGCAGCGGCCCCAGCTCCGCACTGCGCACGCGCGGTTCGCGTAGGCAGCCCCGTGTTCCCGCTCAACAGGGGCCCGGCTGGAGCCTCTCTCTGGGCTAGGGGCGGGGGGAGGTGGAGGCACAGCCACATCCGCCCTTCGATCGATGAATCTGGGAGCGGCTGCTCTTCCCTGGGGAGAGGGCGGAAGTTCTAGCCTCTCAGCCGAGACTTGTCGCTCGCTGAGCTGCTCGCCGGTCAGAAGCTCGCGCCGGAGTTGGGGGAAGGAAGATGGTGAGGAAGGGGTCGCTGGGGCGGGCTGGGCCCAGGGAGCGAGCCCCCGTCGAGCCCTGGGCCGCTGCCGAGCCCGGGCCGAACCGGTGGCGGGGAGTGGGAGGGGCCGTGAGTCAGCGCTTCCCATGTGCGGCCAGGCCAGGCCGGGCCGGGGGATCTCCGCGCGCAGCTCTGGCAACCGGCGGGGACGGCCTGGCCCGGCTTCGCCCTGAGCGGGTCCTGGGGCTTCCTCCGCTCTCCCGGCCCGAGCCCAGCGAAACCCGCCCCCGCTCTTCACAGAGCGGCCGACCCCCACACATACACCGAGCGATCTCCCTCCGCTCAGAGACCGACCTGCCCCACCACAGGGCATCCCCTTCCCTTCGGAGATCATCCCCCAGAGCGACTGGCCCCCTTCCCTAGAGTCTGAGCTCCCTGCATCACATAGAGCTTCTCCTCTCCACAGCAACCCCGTCTCCATTCAGAGACAGACCACCACCCCCGCCCAGCGTAACCCCCTTCTCTCCACACACAGGCCTACCCCAGTCCCATATATAACTCTCCCATGTTCTCAGCCCACACAAGCCAAACCTGTATATAGGTTTCCCCATCTGATTCCATTCCACGTGAGCCAAGTTTAATTATAGTAGCTTTTAATGTCTAATTCCGAAAAGAGGAGTGGAATAACAGAGAACATAAAATCAAACCCTGTGTACTTTAGATATGCTTTAATATGCAATAAGAGAATATTTTACAAGTCACTGTATATAAACATAAAAAATAGGCCCAGATACTTGCACTTGTGAGTAACGTTAATGTACCTGACTAGTGGTGTGAGTTATCATGTAAATCCAGGAGTTTATTATGCTTTATGCCATGTCAGTAGTATCTTTTTGCTGTCCTTTCAGGTCAGTCCCCATGGTAGCTATGTACAAGATGTCATTATAAGGAAATTACATACCTGTAGCTGTTGTATAATTTTCTTACAATTGTTTCAAATGCAAACAAACTCTTTATTTCAGTGCATTTTGAAATCATTAGTTAACTAACTTCCTGTGAGGAAAAACAAACACTTATTTTTCAGTAGAACAAAAATCAGAGAACAGAAAATGAACCAATTGCAGGACTGGAGTTTTAAGCCATGAATGATTCAGCAAGGTACCTAAGCATGTGTTTAACTAAGCATGTGAGTAGCTCCCTTACTTACTTAAAGTTACAAATGCTTAAATACCTTGCTGAACTGGGGCTTTAGTTTAGGAACAATGAATTGTTAGGTTAATGGTCCATGTGCCTGCATTGCACAGTAATCCTTTGATTTTGCTGAGACTATCCACAGGCACAGGGTTCTGTGTGTAGGGTACTTATTGCAGGAAAGGGGCCTAAAGTTTTAATGTTTACATTGCAAGCTAGCATTGCCTATCAGCTTAATCACAGTTGACTTTAGAAACTTACAATTCATTAGGCAGTATTTTTTCTAATTGACCTATCAAGAACGTAGTAGAAAACCGCAGCAGTGTAAGACACATTTGTATTTTACAGATCATATTGTGTAGTAATGGAATCCAACGCTAGAGTCTTTTATAGCAGAGATGACAGGAATAGCTATAGTTCAGTCAGTGTATAGTCTGTTTTTGGGTCTACAGCATCTCTATTCACCAAAAGTAATGTGTGGACAGAACTGGAACAGAACAATTGAGCTGGGGGATTTTGAAAGGCCATATGTGGAACAGTAGTGGGAGGACTATCTGAATTGCTCTAGTTTCAGCTGTTTTAGTACTGTTCATGCTTGCACTAAACCAATGCTGGCTGAAATATAAATCAGTATTTACCCCCTGGAAAAAGCAAGTCTAATCCAAAATGTATATGTCACATTGCAAATCATTTGTAACATCTTTGTGAGTGGATTGACTGTGTTTTATAAGTCTACAGAGGGCCTACAAAGTTTATAGCACAATAAATTTATGGAGTATAGATAAGACGTTGGTGTCAAGATAAATGTGAAGCCCTTCCTCCTTTAGATTTGTAGAAAAGAGTATTTTCTGTTACCCCACATCTCCCTGTTCCTTGCCACCTGTCTGTAGCTAGGGTGAGTGAGGACTCTACTTACCTTCCCCAGCCTCCTGTTGCTGCTCTAAGGTTGTGTCTACTACTTCAACCTCTGCAACTTTCTGGTGGGTGGGAGGTGAAGGGGGACACCTATTCTACTCAACTCTCCCCCAGGCTTTGTGTAAATATTTCTCCTCACCACAGTTAGGCCCTAGAACTATTATCCTGGGTACTACTTTTTCAAGCAACAGCAGAATGAAATTGACCTGATTCTTGTCAGGTTTAGAGTTGTCTCTGTAATGAATACTAGCAGTGAAGACTAGACAATTTTCTTTTTGCTGCAGCTTGGCATTCCTCACCAGTAACATGGCTCCTAAGAGAGCTTTGTTGTAATTGATTGGCTGTCCATGCTAGAACACTCTGGCTTCCCACCCAAAAAATCTGTAGACAATCTGGAATTGGTGTTCGTTAATGCAGACAGGATTATCATTAACCCATGCAGGAAATTAATAGGAATTTCTGCATGTTTCTCTGGGGATTATAGTGCAGCGAAGCTTTCCACTGCCCCCAAATTAGCTATATCAAGATGCCCAGTTAGAGTTGCTGCTGTTTGCTGCTCAGATGCAGACACATCAATGTGTTAAGAGGCTGGTGATGCCTTTTGGGTTAAATATCTTTAAAAAGCATTTTTCTCATAATTTCTTGTTGCCAAGGTACTGTAGAGAGGATATAGGGTCACAATGCAAGTTAAATGTATGCTATGTGTTTTATGCTGAAAATATTTTGAGGTGTCATTTCGTGTTAAAGTAATTCAGATCACAGTAAGTATTATGCTGATTCAGTAATGTTGTGTTTACTAAATAATGATAAATGTGCAGAAAAATATATTGTGGTCGAGCTCTTGTTTTAGACTAGAGAAATTGTATATGTTGTATTAAGCAAAGAAAATTAATATCATTGAAAGCTCAAAGGTTTTCTTTTCCCAGCTGCGTATTCTTGTCATACTAATGAATTGGTTTTGTTCACAGTTTCGCAACCAGTATGACAATGATGTCACTGTCTGGAGCCCTCAGGTAAAAGAATATAATCGTGCTACTTGCTTTCCATTTTTCCTTTTCTCTTTTTTCACTATTATGGTAGTGGCATGAAGGCATGTTCTGGTAGCTCAAGGAGTATGGGTATGTCTACACTACGGGATTATTCCGATTTTACAGAAACCGTTTTTTAACCGGTAAAGTCGAGTGCACGCAGCCACACTAAGCACATTAATTCGGCGGTGATTGCACATTGGAATTCTGGGTTGAGATCCCAATGCATGATGGTGCAAAAACAGTGTCGCGGGTGATTCTGGGTAAATGTCGTCACTCAAACCTTCCTCCATGAAAGCAACGTCAGACAATCATTTTGCGCCCTTTTTCCCCTGGATTGCCCTGGCAGACGCCATAGCATGGCAACCATGGAGCCTGTTTTGCCTTTTGTCACTGTCACCGTATGTGTACTGGATGCTGCTGACAGAGGCGATACTGCAGTGCTACACAGCAGCATTCATTTGCCTTTGCAAGGTAGCAGAGACGATTACCATCCCTATTGCACCGTCTGCTATTGTAAATTGGTGATGAGATGATGGTTATCAGTCATTTTGCACCGTTTGCAATTGGAAATTGGCGATGACGGTTATCAATCCTTCTGTACCGTCTGCTGCTGTCATGGGTGCTCCTGGCTGGCCTCGCTGAGGTCGGCTGGGGGCGCTTGGACAAAAATGGGAATGACTCCCCGGGTCATTCCCTTCCTTATGTTTTGTCTAAAAATAGAGTCAGTCCTGCCTAGAATATGGGGCAAGTGTACTAGAGAACCAGAGAGCACAGCCGCTCCATGTCAGAGCCCCAGAGATCCCGCAGAAATGATGAGCTGCATGCCATTCTAGGGGATGCCCCTGCAACAACCCCACCCGTTGCTTCCCTCCTCCCCCAACCCTCCTGGGGTACCGTGGCAGTGTCCCCCCATTTGTGTGATGAAGTAATAAAGAATGCAGGAATAAGAAACACTGACTTTTTAGCGAGATAAAGTGAGGGGGAGGTAGCCTCCAGCTGCTATGATGAGGACTGTTACCAAGCATTTTGTACCATCTGCCAGGAATGACCAGGAGTCATTTCCATTTTTACTCAGGCGCCCCCAGCCGACCTCACCGAGGCCAGCCAGGAGCACTCACGGGATGATGAGGACGGTTTTCCACAATTTTGCACCGTCTGCCATCAGGAAAGGAAGGGGAGGGGATGCTGCTGTTCAGCGCTGCAGTATCACATCTACCAGCAGCATGCAGTAGACGTAGGGTGACATTGAAAAAAGATGAGAAATGATTTTTTTTTTCCCTTTTCTTTCATGGGGCGGGGGGCAGGGGGGAAGAGTAAATTGACAAGATATACCCTGAACCACCACGGACAATGTTTTTGACCCTTCAGGCATTGGGAGCTCAGCCAAGAATGCAAATACTTTTCGGAGACTGTGGGGACTGTGAGATAGCTGGAGTCCTCAGTCCCCCCCCTCCCTCCACGAGCATCCATTTGATTCTTTGGCTTTCCGTTACGCTTCTCACGCAGCACTGTGCTGAGTCCCTGCTGTGGCCTCTGTCTATCATAGCCTGGAGATTTTTTCAAATGCTTTGTCATTTCATCTTCTGTAACGGAGCTCTGATAGAACAGATTTGTCTCCCCATACAGCGATCAGATCCAGTATCTCCCGTACGGTCCATGCTGGAGCTCTTTTTGGATTTGGGACTGCATCGCCACCTGTGCTGATCAGAGCTCCCCACTGGGCAAACAGGAAATGAAATTCAAAAGTTCGCGGGGCTTTTCCTGTCAACCTGGCCAGTGCATCTGAGTTCAGATTGCTTTCCAGAGCGGTCACAATGGTGCACTGTGGGATAGCGCCCGGTGGCCAATACCGTCGAATTGTGGCCACACTAACCCTAATCCGACATGGCAATACCGATTTCAGCGCTACTCCCCTCGTTGGGGAGGAGTACAGAAATCGGTTTAAAGAGCCCTTTATATCGATATAAAGGGCTTCGTTGTGTGGACGGGTGCAGGGTTAATTCGGTTTAACGCTGCTAAATTCGGTTTAAACGCGTAGTGTAGACCAGGCCTATGATGCTGCTAGTGCTGCTCCATAAAGCAACCTTTGAATGTTGTAAAGCATAGTATGAATAATGCTATGTGCCTGACACACCAAGGAACTGTTAAATATGCAGTTTTGAGGATGAATTTTGTGATTTTTGTTTTTATAGTTGGACTTTACAATAATTTTATTAACCAGTGTTTTGTGCGCTCTCTCTCTCTATATATAACTATATACTAGATATGTTCTGCAGGAGTGTGTTTAGTTCTTTTTAAACTCTAATGTTGGAGTGTAAACGGGTCGACTCACCCCTGCAGCGCCTCCTACTGGTTGCTGTCTGACGTTAGCTCAGTCCAGCCCTGGAGCACCCTCTGCAGGCTGGTGATCCACCTGTTCTTAGGCCCCCCCATGGCTCCCCCTGGACCCGGTGCCCTTTTACATGGGGTGCTGCCCCCTAGCAGTAACCCCTTTCTCTCTGGGTCTCCCCTTCTTCTGGGGGAACCCCCACCCTCTATCCCTACCTTGCCTCAGTATTTGGCTACTGCCAGTCATTGTCTAGCCCCACACTCTGGGGCAGACTGCAGTATCAGCCTACTCATCACAGGCAAAGTTGGGTTTGGACCTGCTGCCTTGGTCTACCCCTAGGTTGCCCTCTGCAACCCACAGTACCTGTTGGCCCACTGCTAGGCCACAGCCTGGGGCTTTCTAGGCTGGAGCTCCCCAGCTCCTCAGCCTTCCCCAGCCCTGCTGCACTCAGGTATCCAATCTCAAGCTCCTAAGCAGCCAGGCCCATCTCTCTCTATAGCCAGAGAGAGACTGCCTGGGCTCCTGGCTCATAGCCTTTTATAGGGGCCAGCTGTGGCCTGATTGGGGTGTGGCCCAGCTGCAGCTACCTCCCCAATCAGCCCAGCTTGAGAGTAGCAGCTCTTAAGCCCTGCCAAGCTGCTTTCAAACCCCTTAAAACTCCGGAGCAGGGACTCCACCCTGCTACATGGAGTATTGCTGGGGGGCAGTCATCCAACACTTCAGGTTGCTTTTGTAATGTGAAATGTACAAACATTCAGTTACATAATAGCAACTTTATGGACTAATACACAAGCAACTTTATGGACTAATATCAGGATGGATTTGATTTAAATCACTAGTCAGGAAGGCTCGATTTAATCACAGATGTCTACATAAAAGGGCATTCTGGAATATGCTGCTCAGTTTCACTTTTGGTTCTATTGCCTGTCCCTCCCTTCTCACATTTATCTCCAGACTTCTTCTCCTTGTCCAGATCTATTCATTGAACGTTTTGAAACTTTGCACGTTTAGAGAGAAGTAAGGGATTGACGCTGTGTACACAAATCTGCAGAGGGACAATAGGGCTGAGGTCTGTTATTTCTCGCCTCTATATATTTATTTTGCTGTTAATAAGCATGTTATCCCTGGAGAGACAAATCCACAGTTTGAGAACTGTAAAACTAAGCATCTCTGATGGTATCTTCTAGACTGTGTACTGAGTCCCATTGGGTAGATAGATTATTTAGGTTAATCTTTCTATACAGAAGCCCCTGGAACCCCATAAGATTAGGTCCCTAATCCATGAACTATTGGAACTCATTTATAAAACTTTTCTTCTATTGTCTCATACTATAGAATTAGAATTTATAATCCCTATTCCATGAGACATTATAGCTCAAAGATATATCTTAATTAAAACTATCTTTAGATAGGTTTTTCCTCAAAAAGCATTTTATCAAAAAAATCTGATTTAAATTAAAAACAGATTTAAAAAAAATCATTGATTTCTGTCCACCCTAATTAATATATTTAATGAGATATTTACAAACATAAAATGGAGTGGGGAAAATGCAAAGAATTGAATTGTAAAAGGACAAGTTGTCTCTGTGATGCACTAACATTCTGTAGTTACAGTGTCGTATTAATTTTCTATGTATTTACCTGGTATCTGCTGTAATATACAATGTGTAATTATGGAAGCCTCATAGTGGCTCTAAGTTAAGGTTGCATTGAGAGTTGCATGTAGCAGGAATTAAACCTTTTGATATGAATAATATATTGTACCTTTTCAAAACTTACAGAGGTTAGTGTTGAGTGGAGAATGAATCTTCTGAAAACTAACAAGCAAACCTCTTAATTAGTTTAAGAATTTTAAAGAGGTCCCTTTGCAAGTTTTTGGGAGTCCAATCTTTTTTCAGATACTTGTAGCAAATTACAGAAATTTTGAGATCTGAAAACTGACTCACTTCTAGATTTTAGCAAAATCAGAGATGTACACTATTTAAAAAGTTCATTAATGTTAGTGTAAAGTGTTAAAATTACTGTTTCTGCACGGCAATTATTATTAGTGAAAATTTTCATCAAATACAAATTCGGTAAATAAAATTTCAACTAATAATGGTTTCTAGCCTCTTGTGAAAATAACCTTGAAAACTTGAACTGAGCATAAAGCAATGCGGGGTTGTCTGTTTTACTTTTTATTGAGTTTTCAAGTTTATTTCAAAATCGTGAGGCCTAGATTTGCCTTCACAGATCTTTACTGTGAGATTATATGCCCTGTTACGAGTGACAGATCTCATTTTAAAGCAGCTAACCAGTTGGGTAGGGGTTTTTCTTGAGGCAAGTGAAATTGGTAGTGTCAAGAAGCCAGGCTGCCACAGTTACAATCTTAAAGTTTGCCCTTGAGCCTTCCCTATTCTGTAGTGTTGACTGCAGACTGGTACGTGTCTGGTAAAATTTTCAAGCTATAGTGTTGAGATCCTTTGTCACGCAGTGTGGGGGAAGACAAGGCCCTGCTCCCCCAGCTTCCTGCGATTCACCATGACTCTCAGCCAGCCAGTAAAACAGAAGGTTTATTTAGACGACAGGAACACCGTCCAAAAGAGGTCTTGTTGGTACAGACAGCAGGACCCCCTTTAGTTCAGTCCATCTGGGGGCCCCAGGGAGGCCACAGCCCTGTTGGTTGGGGTGGCCCTCTCCATTTCCCAGCCAGCTCCAAACTGAAACTCCCTCTAGCCATCAGCCTCCCCCGGCTCCTCCCTCAGCCTTTGTGTCCTTTGTCCAGTATCCTGGTTACCTGGCCTCCAACCCACCTTCTGGGTTCTCATGTTACATGCTCAGGTATGCTCCCTTCCCCAATGCAGGCAATCCCAGCAAAACTCCCCTGCAACCTTCCCAGGTTAATACTCCCCACTCAGCATTCAAATAACACATCAAGAACATTCCCACTTCGTCACATCCTTGAATTAAAGGTGTTATGTTACTACACTGTGTCTTCTGTAAAGTTTCCCATCACCATAGTATGTGAGTGCTGTACTACTATGTTTGCCAAAGACCTACCCAATTCGTATCTTGCTTGTCTGATATAAAACGCTGGTGCTGTGTTGTAACTTAACTATCCACAGAAGAAATCTTAAACTTGATATGCCCTTGTGTTTATGCCACATATACTAAGCCATATAAAAACTGCAGCAAACATGGTCTGAAGCTGCATGTGAAATGCTGAAGTATATGAGATTTAATATGCCCCCAGACACCAGTGTTTTAGGATGAACAGCTAAGTAATTGCTGTTAATCAGATATGGTACTTGTTAGTGATATACAGACATTATATGGGGTGAGACATAAGTGTATCGTTCACATTCTAGGTACCTGAATTCTGCGTTTTAGTTCTTTCCAGCTTTTTCATCTGTGTGACTTTTAACTTTGAATTTCCTGTTTTTATTTTTAAAACTAACATTCCTTAAGATATTTGTTACTGATGCCTAATTACTGCCTTAACTCCTGCTCAGTTTTATTTTGTATCTGATATTATTTATACTTTGTTGTAAAGTACCTTGATACTATGACAAAGATGTGTTTAAAAGGAACACTTAAAATAGCTATTCTCTACAGGTTGAAATTACTTCTCCACAAACTCTCGGTTGTTTTTTTTTAAATAAATACATAAAAATTAGTAGGTGGACTTAAGGCAGTGGTGCAGCAGATGCAGTGGTGTAACACCACAATAATATTTTTTAGATCTGTTACTGTTTATGGTGGCATAAAGGAGTAATCAGGCCTTAATGGTGCATGCTGTCAATCTTTGTATTAGAGTCAAGAATATACACTTCAATGACTGGAAAGGATTTTGACACGAGTTGTGATCTTCTGTGTCAACCATGCAGTTCTTAGTCAATAAATAGATGTATATGGGACAGCCCATAATGGTTTCAGAGTACTCTGTGACAGGAAATGTGTTATCCCCTATTACTGAAATTCCATATCATCTCAGTGGAAAATAAAGGAGTGTTTCAGATACTTCTGGTAGATCTTTCACTGTTGTGATAAATGTAAAACCAACACGCACCAATCAGTTAAAGGTCTGATTTCAGCTGAGACTGAAACTCTGTTCTTAATTAATATTGAGTGAAATCTTGGCCCACTTAAGTCAATGGCAAAATTCTCATTTACTTGAATAGGGCCAGGATTTCACCCTTTGTGTGTAGTTTTTGCAGAGTCTCTACCTTTCTTATATGGAGAGTCAATTTTAAAGTTGTTAATTTATTTCATTCTGTAGGGCCGAATTCATCAAATAGAATATGCTATGGAAGCTGTGAAGCAAGGCTCAGCTACTGTGGGGCTGAAATCAAAAACCCATGCAGTTCTGGTTGCTCTAAAGGTAAGTTTAAGAAAAAAAAATTGGAATTACTTTTTTCTTCTTGCAAGCGCAAACATGGTCAATTCAAGGCCTTTATCGTTGTTAAATTAAAATGTCAGATAAGGGGAGGTAAATTTCTGGTTTGGGGCAGACAAATTTTATAACTTTTTTTTCTTTTGTACATTAGAAAGTAAGATTTACATATTTTCATATGTTTTAGCACTGGTGTAGAACTACTAATATTTTGATTAATCTGTGATAAAATGGGTCTTAATCCTGTGGTGGAAATGGAAGAAATTGATGACATTGTCTAGTTATAAAGCCAAATATATGTTGGTTCAACTGACCCTCCCAAAAAAATTGTAAATATTTTATCTTATTTATTTCTTATCTCTTTTACTTGAAAGCCCACTTTTTTTTCTTCAGTACATTTCTTATTGGGGTTACAAATTTGGGGCTGTAAGTTCAGTCCTTATTGTTAGTTGCTCACAATTTTTTTTAAAGCATTGTCCCTATTGATTGACACATTGTTTAAAGTCTGCCGCAATAATTTTTATGACTAATATGGCTTTTTTGTGTGTAGAGAGCACAGTCTGAACTGGCAGCTCATCAGAAAAAAATCCTGTATGTTGACAACCATATTGGCATCTCAATTGCTGGGCTTACTGCTGATGCAAGACTGTTGTGGTGAGTTTCTTATGACTAATGTGTACAATACTCTAGTAATAATGAAGTAAAATAACACAGACTTCTCATACTGTCATTTAATGAGGCCAGCTAAGAGAATTTGCCTATGGTTACTAGTCCTGCACTAATATGCAAGAAACCAGGGGTGGAAGCCTTGTCCTATTAAAGTAAATGTCAAAATTCCCATGGACTTCAGTAGGGCCAAGGTTTAACTGCTAGGCTTTATTCCCTGTCCAATATCTTGCTTCCCCAAGCTGGTCGAGACTGAGCAGTCTCAGAAGTGTACATCACACATTGGCTACTAACAATTCCTTCAGCTAGTGATGTAGGTAAACTCTAGAGAGGTATTCTTTTGAACTCTCAGCTGGCTGTGTGGTTCTGGCAAACGAGATAAATATAAAATGAGCAAGAAGGATTCCTCTGTTGCATAGAAAGGGACAGAAAAGGCATACTAAGGACCACTTACATATTAATTGCAATAACATTCCAAAGGAATATTTCCTATTAATTTTTCATTTTGCTCCAAATAACCCCTCTTCACTGCATATTCTATAAATATCCATTTTGCCTTCATTCATAGGGTTTCATCTGTACAATATTCTTTCAGGCATATTGTCTTCTAAACAACAATGATGGGTCATAAAATTTTATAGTGGCATTTTTGGTCTTCGTAGCAATGCTGAAACAGTAATAAATTATATACATGCACACAAGCTTAAAGAGGAAAATATCAAGTTGCAGAAGCTTCCTTCTGTTTGTGATCCATATATTTTTATTTGCTCTTCTTATAGTAATTTCATGCGTCAGGAGTGTCTGGATTCTAGATTTGTGTTTGACAGACCTCTTCCAGTGTCCCGTCTAGTGTCTCTAATTGGAAGCAGTATCCTTTTTATGTTTTAGAGATGTGTATATATATATTTGACATGTAATGACTCCATGCTTTTCTTAAAATTCAGTTCAGTTTTCACTTTGTTGATGTGTTTAGAACTCTTTTATATCAAAATATTTGTTTTATTTCAAGCAAAGATTGCTTCGAAAGTTACAGGAAATAGATGCAAAGATCTTGTTTGGTTTTTGGGAGGCCATCCTTTCTTCATCCATGGAATTAGTAGACAAGGCAATAAAGTGCCATGCAGGAGACCTATTGTAGAATTGGAAACAATTTTTTTACTTGTTTTCTGGAACACTTAAAAAGCCCCAGATAATGTCACTTTCTGATGGAAAAAGAACATTTAATGTTACTGCCTCATTTACCTTAATTGCCCATCTCTGGAACACACTAAGCATTTTGTATGTTGATTGTACTTGATAAAAGCAAGTGTATCAAATGGAAAGGGGATGAAATTGGCCAGACTAGCATAAAATCAGTCACTCATATTACTTGCCTGAATATACCAGTCACTTTGTTTGGGGAAGCTAATTGCTATAGGTCTGATTGGAGGTGAAGAAGACCTTACCATTGGTGCTCAAGACAGATGAGATCTGTTTCTCTGGAACAAATTTTTTCACCACAGGAAATGGCTAACAAACCTATAGCAGTTCTGATGGAGTTTTACTTGGATTAAGAATAAAATTTAAAAAGTATTAACTTGAATCTTCACAAGGAACCTTAGCTTGTTTAAGAAACCCAGATACCAACGCAGCGATACGGCAGAAGACCATATGGTGTAGGACTGCTCATTGCAGGTTATGATGTAAGTTGTGTGTGTATGTTTCCATTTCAATTTATCCAAAAGAAAAATGCAGCCAGTAAAATATTTCACTTTTGTAGCAACTAACCTTTTGTTGAGAGGGAGGGAGGCTGACTATAGCAGTACTTATCAATATTCATATGGCTAGAGGAACCTCTCTTTTTTTTCTTGACCCTGAAACGTAATTCTCTTAAATGTTAAATGAAGATAATTTTTTTTGCAGGTCCCTGGAGTGGATATTGATGTATATATGTATACATATGGCTTTACCCATGTGGCTTAGAATTTAAAAAATGGCTAATGATTTTGGGGCCCAAGGTGAGACACTTTAAGGGGGCTTGACCTTCAGAGGGTGGGTGTTCACCACTTCTGAAAATCAGGGCCCCTTTAAGGTGTCTCCAATTGGTTATCCCGTTTGTTCTGTGTAGCACAGACAAGTCACTGCCCTGATGATCTTACAAACTAAGCAAGTTGAAGATAGTGGGCAGCCTGATTGAATCTTGCATGCCAAGGTTCAGCCCTGAACAGGTTTGGACATTTGTACATGTGGGAAGCACTGGGAAATGTGTTTAATATTTATTCCAGGTCATAAAATGGGATCTATTCATAATATAAGATCAATACAACTTATAGGATTTTATAGAGAAACAGGGTTTTCAGTGGCCTCCATTGAACTTGCATAAAAACTTCTGATTAAAGGACATAGTGAAAAGGGGCAATTTAGAAAATTTAGGCTTGAAGCAACTATGTAAGAACTGCGATGTGAAGCACCGTATAAAACATACCTTCATGCATATATGACACACACATCATGTGACAGAGTTAGTGCTAAAAATATTTTAGAAAACTGCATGCCCTCCTGTGAACAGTTTATAAAATTCACACCTTTTTTTGCCAGGATATGGGTCCTCACATCTTCCAAACTTGTCCTTCTGCAAACTATTTTGACTGCAAAGCTATGTCCATTGGTGCTCGTTCACAGTCAGCTCGAACTTATTTGGAGAGGCACATGACTGAGTTTGCTGATTGTGAGTGATGAGACTCTTCTGTTACATTTTCTAATGATCTTTAAAATATATGCTTGCTTTGTTTATATCGCATCTTATCTGGTAATATTTATTTACTGCTGTGCAGAAGGGGAAGATATAAGAGTTGAATAGAAATATCCAATGTAAATCAGGAGGAAGACAGAAACTAGATTCAAAACACTGAAGGTTTTCATGTCTAACTTATTTCAGTTGTTTAGCAGGCAAAATGGAGGAAAAGTGTCTGCCTGGAGAACCTGAGAAAGAGTTAAACAGGAAGAATGAATTTGGTTTTTAGAGAAAGTGATGTTCCTTCCATTTCAGAGAGAGGATAGTATTTCAAGATATGCATGTTTTGTCTGCTTAATATTTAATCTGTAAATAAGAAGTGGATTTTAAATCCCAAATTAATTTTGTTTTTAATAATTAACAGAGGCCACTGAAGAGTCGTGGGGGGGTAAAGCAGCTTAGATATCATGGCCCAGACACCATATAAGTACCTAGATGGATTTATCTGCCATTAGCTTAGAGTCTAATACTACTTTTGTGATTTAATTAATTGTCTTGAATGAAGGGGAGGATTGGTTCCTTATGGCATACTTATATTGGATTTCCAGTTACCTATCAAAGAAGCAACATGCATAAAGCAGTTTGGGGACAGAGCTAGCCAGACTATTTTTCCAGCTAGGAATGGAAGGTGCGGGGAGGGAAGGGTCTCGGGAAACAATACTGTATGTTTAACTGTTTTTCTGATGACAGTGTATTGTTTGTAGGTAACCTGAATGAGCTAGTTAAACATGGTCTGCGGGCTCTCAGAGAGACCCTTCCTGCAGAACAGGATCTGACCACCAAGGTAAACACCAGGATCTTCCTTCTTACTAGAAATTACCGTGACAGAGTTGGTGTTAAATATGGGTGTGTACTGTAATCCTCATTTTTAAGTATGGGAGTCAAACATTAGTATTTAGGTAAAATATATTCAAGTGTGAGTCTAATTCCATATACTATCAGTGTACTATCAGTTCTGAGTCTTAATCTTATAGATTACAGTGCAACTTTCTGAACTTTTGATGTTTGACCTTAACAAAATAATGCTATTGCTAAATAGAAGACTGTTTCCCTTGTTAGTCTCATAAATTCCTGTGTAAGATAGCTCTTCTTTACTTTAGTAACTTTATTGATGATTATTTAAGATTTGTTGAACATAACAAAATTAGTTACAGCATAGAGTGACTCAGCTTCATGCTTAAATGTTCATTTACTTTTAACTGGAATCTTCTGTTGGTTTCTTCAAGATAAAGTATTTACGTTCATGTTTGTGGGTTTTTTAAATGCACTGCACTGTTTCCCCCTAAAAACAATTTAAAGGGGGCTGGAGCATTGATTTTTATCTCGTGATTTCTGGCCCTGAGACCTTGTCCTTAGGTTTATAAGATAGGTTTTATATATTTTTTCAGTGTAAGGGAAATTTTAGTATCTTAACATTTTCTTCTATGGGGCTCATAAAATACTGTCAATGAGAATTTTCATCTGAACCAGTTTTTTTAAACACTTATATTAAGGTAACTTTAAAAAAATAATTCTATTGTGTAATTTTCTTTTGTCCCCTTTCTGGCTACTAGCCCCCATTCAAAACTATTTGTTTGGCCTAGCCTAGTCTTGCACATTCTGGAGCTGCTGCAGAGCTCCTGGAGCATAATATGAAGCAGTATGTTGGTCATAATATGAAGCAAATCCCAAATGGTTATGTTGGTCATCTTTCTTTGTTTTTGATGTGCTCTTTCTTATTTACACTTTGAATTTTAACTTAATACCTGGAGTTAAATCTTAAAATTTCTAAAGTAGTAGTTAAATTTGTTCATTCATTCATGCCTATGTCCAAGTATTCATTAAATATTTTACGTGTCTAGTAATATTATTCAGGTATAGTACAAGGCTATTGATAAAAGGCATATGGCTGGTGGGATGCGCAGAGATTTAGGCACGATTCCCATTGGTTATCATTGTGCATCATATGGAGAACTTATTTAAAAATCCATGAAGACTTTTCTTTAACTAAACCTACACCTGTGAATAACAAACCATGAACACACAACAAACATTTTTATAAAGTCTTGAACTTCTCGGCCAATTTCCACAGCTGTTATCTCTACCAAAAAGCCATATCCTTAGATACCTTGTACCTCTGCTTTCAGAATTTTTTTCCATGTCACATCAAGTTCTTCAGTTCGATCATTAATTTTACCCAGTTCTGTCATGTTAATTTACCAAAGTGTCATGCCACTTTCTAAGGATCCATCTCTTTGAACAACTTAGGACAATTTTAGTCCATTCCTTAAAAGGCTTTGTAGTTCCTTGTATTGATAAAAATTGATATAATTCTTACTCAGCAGGTAATATAGAAATACTGTGGAATCATAACTTAACACCTGACCGGAAATATCTGATATTAGAACAATGCCAAATAAAATGGGAAATAACCATACTTAGTCCCACACTGACATCATTTATTGAATCAGATGTGCAGAAGTACAGTAAATTCTATGCAGAATTTAAAATTGTTACTAATTTTAGCCTTACTAGCAATCTGATAATATAGTCCAATAGGTTTTTACTATTATTTTCTTAAAATATATGTTTAGATCGCATTCCCATATCCTTTGAGAAACTCAAGTGCACACATAGGATAAGAGACAATGAGAGAAGGCTGCAAATTTTAATATTTAAAGATTTATGGAAGATGACTCATACTCTGGGCAATCAGATAAATTACTTGAAATTCCATTAATTTTAATTGAAATGAAATCTAGATTGTTGAATGCATTGGGATTACTCTGGATTTACACTGGCATAGCTAAAATCAGAATCTGGCCCTAGGTCTGTTTGATTATCTTAAAGGTTAAGTTAAGATAAATCTTGCATTTTGTTTTTGGTGTCAGGAAACTTAAAACAGTAATGTTTTCCTGAGGTACTCTTCTGGGTTGATCCATTGAATTCCAAAAGGAAGAGTCATGTACGTTAGTGGGTTTTGAATCAGGGTTAATAAAAGCTTTTCATCTTAGGGCTTGGCTACACTTGAGAGTTGCAGTGCTGGGAGTTTACAGCACTGGTCATCCAGCTGTGTAGGAACAGCGCTGGTGTGTGGCCACACTCACAGCTACCAGCGCTGGTGTGTGGCCACATTTGCAGCATTTGCAGCGCTGTTGGGAGTGATGCATTATGGGCAGCTATCCCAGCGTTCAAGTGGCAATAACGTGCTTTTCAAAAGAGCGGGGTGGGGTGGGGTGTAGTGTGACAGGGAGCGGGGGAGAGAGAGAGAGAGTGGATTTTTGGAGCCAACACTGTGTGTTAGCTTCCTGTCTTGCAAAATCAGAAAATGTTCCCGATCCCTTACCCTTAACTCTTAACTGCAAACAGCCTGCATCCAACAGACTCCCTTTCTCCCCTCTGCCCCTGCTGTTTCTGTCAAGCAAACACTCCCTGCCTGCCTGCCTCATTCACAGGGGTTACCTCATTTGATTGTTCACAGTCAGGTACAGATTGATCACAGCAAACAGGAGGTGTTTGATAAGCAGCTCCCGGAGCTCCAGAGCTCCGAGTTCACAACAAAAGAGAGGCTGCATAACAAAACAAAGAGAGTAATTTAGTTAAAAGCATTCTGGGATATCTGCTAATACCCTGGAGGCCAATAACAGCGCTGGTGTGTGTCCACACTTGATGAGCAGCGCTGGATCACCAGCGCTGCACTCGCTACACCCCAAGCAGACCAGGTGTTCAGCCAGCACTGCAGCCAGGGAGTTGCAGTGCTGGATGTGCCTTGCAGGTGTGGACGGTTACTAATTGCAGCACTGGAAAGCCTCCACCAGCGCTGCAACTCTCAAGTGTAGCCAAGCCCTTAGACAGTTTTGTTTGTTAAAATATTTATACTAAATATATGCTGAAACCAGCAATACTGAAAAATCATATGCTATGTTTATATATGCTGAAACACAACTAAAAAACAAAGGGAGTTGAACCTGTTGTGTCTGAAATCATCAAACTGCATTTTTGGCTGATACCATTTTGGAACATGATAGCATCCTTGTAGAGAGTGAGCCTCCCTCACTTTGTTTTTTCTAAGGAAGCCTACCATAAAGTAAATCTGATAGAGAATTTCCTTTCTTAATTTGATTCACTGTGCCAAATGTATCTTAATCTTAGGAGGAAGCTGTAATTGATACATTTCCCAAGTAAAAGCTGCATGTTAGAGATTCACAAGAGACAGTTTCTCAGTTCTTTCAACATTGTACTTAACAGAATGTTTCCATTGGAATTGTTGGCAAAGAAATGGAGTTTACTATCTATGATGATGATGATGTGGCTCCATTCCTGGAGGGACTTGAAGAGAGACCACAGAGGAAGGTATGTGACTTAGTTAATGATCTTAAAAATAGTTTGAGTTGTTTCCTGTTTGAGATGGCATATCTAATCCTCTGCAATAAGACTGAAGATGAAGGACAAGAAGTCTATTTAACCAGACTAGTCTGAATTAGCAGAAAGCCCTCTCAAGTTGTTTCCATCTTCTCACCTTGGCTGTGCCTGGCTACATGTGCTTCCCTTGGAACATGTCAAGCTCTATACAAGTATAAAATATTACCCTGACCTTTTAACTCAAAGATGCAGCTTGCAGATTCTGTAAGTCCCAACACGCAGTTCTGCCATTCCTCTGATGAAAGTGGAGTATTACATGTTGGGGCCTGTACACCTCTGCTTGCCTTGTTTCCATATTCCTGAGGGGGTTATGGGAGCCTCGTACATGTGTGGGCTTATTTTTGCCAACTTTCTCAGTTAATTCCTGTGCAAAGCTGTCTCTTTCCTGTTTGATTTCTGCCCTTTTATAGTAAAATCTTTTTTTTTTTTCCCCCCCTCTCCTTAAGCTTGCTCCGCCTGCTGAGGAACCTGCAGAAAAGGCAGAAGAACCAATGGAGCACTAATGTTTGTGGATAAGCCCATGTATTAACCTATATATAACAATATAGGAATGTTCATCCATTAATCTTTACCCTGAACCAAGTGCATATTATAGTAATACATTATGGGGAATTAGTCCTAGAGTATTTTCAGATATCCCTAAACTGACATCAAAGAAGTCATACTTGGGCACCTTTTCTTTTTTTAAAGTACCCGAATACTATCTGTTTTGTATGAAGAGCAGATTGTCTTGTAAGGGCATCTGGAATAAATTTTTCTTTCTTGAAACTTGCTATATTGATTTGTTTTTAATCGGTTACACAAAAGAATAATTGGTCAAATTACTCGCATTCTCTCTTCATATATATTTTTACGGCACACATCAGACTGGTGTCTAGGTACCAATAGATATTTAACCATTTGTTATGTTAGCTACAAAAATAGTAGCTGATCAGTGGACTTCATCACTTCTTTTAAAAATGAATTTAGTGCTCTTAAAAGGTGTTAAATTGACAAATGGAAATGAAGGTCAATTTATCTTGAGAATAGATCCAGAAACACAAGCTTCTTTGCATCTTATCAATGTCTCAACCTTGACCTGAAAGTCTAGTAATAAGGGTTGTTCCCTACTCTGTGCTGTCAGTTCTTGGCATTTCTGGTGAGGCCTCCATTCAATAATCTCAGTTTTTATTGATGTCAGTTTTAATGATGTTGGATCCCTGCTCATTTAGAAATGAACTGAGTCAATAAATTCATTTCACAAGAGCCACTAAACAATCATCAAGTGGGTAGGGACTTTCAGAGCACTAACTGGGCTAAAATGAACTGATGACAAACAGTCATGAGGAAACAGGCCATTTCTTATACCAAATAAATGGTGAGTTGTGGGATTGGGACGAGAGACATTACCAGCCCCCAAAGCCATCCTGACTGTGTTGCGCCTTACTAAGCATGTGCATTTAATGGATCTCGGTCTACAGCACATGACACAGTCAGTGTTTAGCCACAGTTTGGGTTTAAGTTGAATGCCATAGAATCTAAATTATCTTTAAATAACAAGACTTTCCATGCCACTGTTCTACAGATCAGCTTATCTCAAGTTTCTCATTGAGGTTCCATAAATCATATCAACATTAGGCATTTTATTTGATTAATATTAATTTGATAAAGTAACATTAAAACAGTTTGCAATTTCTAATATTGTGCTGCTATATGGGACATCTCTAATGAAGCTGCTTTTCAATGAGACTGCTGCTACTAGCTATAAATTCTGATATGCCAACTGAAGTTACAGTGAGTTTCAAATACATTTTGCACTTAGCACAATGGAGCTCTATGAATGTGATAAGCAAATGAACTTTTTCATTTCCACGGTGTTCCACACTCATATCCTTTGTATTAGATTTTAGTGTTGTAAGAAAGGTATTTGTAATATATAACTGGGTGGGGGCATGGATTCATTCTTTGTCTTTAAATGTCAGGTTAAAATTAAGTTCTTTAACATATTTTCTTGTGTAAGTTACTAACCCCACATTGATTATTTGCACTTTCTGGTTCTTGTGCAGTAACATACAATGCTGTCATGTTGGGTTGCAAAAACTATATGGGAGTGTTTTCTTAAGTATTTAAACATTTTTATTTCAAAAATGTTAGTGGGATTTGTATTTTCATAAAATCATAGAAATGTAGGGCTGGAAGGCACCTCGAAGTCATCAAGTACAGCCCCCCTGCACTGAGGCAAGATCAAGTAAACCTAGACCATTCCTGACTGGTATTTGTCCAACCTAGTCTTAAAAACCCCCAGTGATGGGGATTCCACAACCTCCCTTGGAAGCCTATTCCAGAGCTTACCTCCCTTTATAGTTAAAAAGTTTTTTCCCTAATATCTAACCTTGCTCCTGATTTAAGCCCATTACTGCTTGTCCTGCCTTCAGTGGACATGGGGAACAACTGATCAGTCATTCTGAAAACAGCCCTTAACATACCTGAAGAATTATCAGGTCCCTCCCTCAGTCTCTCTCCCCTCCGCCCTCTCCAAAAAACCCCAAAAACTAAACATGCCCAGTTTTTTTAACCTTTCCTCATAGGTCAGGTTTCTAAATCTTTTATCGTTTTTGTTCCTCTCCTCTGGACACTCTACAGTTTATCCATCTCTTTCCTTAAGTGTGGCACCCAGAATTGGATGCACTACTCCAGTGGAGGCTTCACCGGTGCCAAGAAGAGTTGGACAATTACATTCCGTGTCCTACATACAACACTCCTTTTAATAAAACCCAGAATAATATTAGCCTTTTTGGCAACTGCACCACATAGTTAGAATGACTCTCATTCTAACCTAGCCGGTCATTCCCCATTTTGTAGTTCTGCATTGGATTTTTTTTTTTTTTCAATTCATAAGTGAAGTACTTTGCACTTATCTTTATTGAATTTCATCTTGTTGATTTCAGACCAATTCTCCCATTTGTTGAGGTAGTTTTGACTTCTAATCTTGTTCTTCAAAATGTTTGCAACCCCTCCCAGCTTGATGTTATCTGCATATTTTATAAGCATACTTTATACTCCATTATCCAAGTCATGAATGAAAATATTGAACAGTCCCGGACTCAGGACTGACCTTTGAGGGACCCCACCACATATGCCCTCCCATTTTGACAGCAAACTATTGATAACTACTCTTTGAATAAGGTTTTTCTGCCAGTTGGGCACCCGTCTTCTAGAAAATTAATCTAGACTGCATTTCCCTAGTTTGCTTATAAGAATGTCTATGGGAGTGCATCAAATGCCTTACTTAAATCAAGGTACATCATGTTTACTGCTTCCCCCGTATCCACTAGGTCAACAGTCCTGTTAGAGAAAGAAATTAGGTTGTTCGGCATGATTAGCCATGCTGGCTATTCCTTGTAATTCTATTTTCTACTAGGTGCTTATAACTTGATTATTTAATAATTTGTTCCAGTATCCTTCCAGGTATCTAAGTTAAGCTGACTGGTGTATAATTACCTGGGTCCTTTTTGTTTTCCTTTTTAAAGACAGGTACATGTTTGCCTTTCTCTAGCCTTCTGAGACCTCACCTGTCTTCCATGAGTTTTCAAAAATAGTTGCTAAGGGTTCCAAGATTGCTTCAGCTAATTCCCTAAGTAGGTGAGGATGAATTTCATCTGGCTCTGCTGACTTGAATACATCCCATGTATCTAAATATTTTTTTCCCTATTTTGGCTTGCACTCCTTCTCCCTTGTTCCCTCAGGTAATGAAGGCTGCTATCAAATCCCCCCTCACTCTTCTCTTCTGCAGACTAAATAACCCGAGTTCCCTCAGCCTCTCCTCATAAGTCATGTGTCCCAGCCCCCAATCATTCTTATTGCCCTTCACTGGACTCTCTCCAATTTGTCCACATCCCTTCTGTAGTGGGGGGACCAAAACTGGACACGCTACTCCAGGTGTGGCCTCACCAGTGCTGAATAGAGGGGAATAATCACTTCCCTTGATCTGCTGGCAGTGCTCCTATTAATACAGCCCAGTATGGCATTGGCCTTCTTGGCAACAAGGGCACACTGCTGACTCATATCCAGCTTCTTGTCCACTGTAATCCCCTGGTTCTTTTCTTCAGAACTGCTGCTTAGCCAGTCAGTCCCCAACCTGTAGCAGTGCATGGGATACTTCCTTCCTAAGTGCAAGACTCTGCACTTGTCCTTGTTGAACCTCATCAGATTTCTTTTGGCCCAATCCTCCAATTTGTCTGTCACTCCAGCGTATCTACTTCTCCACCATCTGTGAACTTGCTGAGGGTGCAATTCATCCCATCATCCAGATCATTAATAAAGATGTTGAACAAAGCGGGTCCCAGGACAGACCCCCTGGGGCACTCCGCTTGATACTGGCTGCCAACTAGACATCGAGCTGTTGATCGCTACCCGTTGAACCCGACAATCTAACCAGCTTTCTATCCACCTTATAGTCCATTCATCTAATCCATGCTTTTTTAACTTGCTGGCAAGAATACTGTGGGGAGACCCTATCAAAAGCTTTGCTAAAGTCAAGATATATCACATCCACTGCTTTCCCCAAATCCTCAGAGCCAGTTATCTCCTCATAGAAGGCAAACAGGTTGGTCACGCATGACTTGCCCTTGGCGAATCCATATTGACTGGTCCTGATCACCTTCCTTTCCAAGTGCTTCAAAATGGATTCCTTGAGGCCCTGCTCCATGATTTTGCCAGGGACTGAAGTGAGGCTGAGTGGTCTGTAGTTCCCCGGGTTCTCTTCTCTTCTCCTTCCCTCTTCCCCCCCCTTCTTAAAATATGGGCACTATATTTGCCTTTTTGGTGATGTAAGATGCCATACACAGCTTGAACTGGATAAATAGTTTTTAGGTAATTATTTTGTTTTTACTTTTGCTATCTAAGACTCGTGAAAATAGAAAGATGTAAAAGAAATGTGAACTTTTGAACTTCAGCAACTAAAGCTAAATGGTGCCAATTCAGAGACAGCCAAAATCTGAGTTCCTGGATAGTGGAAGTCAGTTGCAGGCTTTATGAGTGCTTTCAAGTTGGCTTCTCTGTTTCCTCAAAACCTGAAACAAGGGGAAATTACTAGAAGTCTCCTCTTCATATTCAGAAGTCTAATTTCCTAAATATCTGTTGAATGCTTCTACTTTGTTATACATGGACAGTACATTCATATTCCATCCCAGAAGAGAGGAGTTCAACCTGTCTAAATGTCCAAAGATGTCAGCAAGATAGGCTAAGCATTCCACTCAAGATGAGTTGAAAGAATCAGTAAGTAGAAATTGCTGCTTCTTTGAGAAAACCTGCACGTAGCACTCTTTGGGTTCAGTTTGTACTTTACTATGGGAGACGCACCTCTTTTAAGTATGAGAGAAGAGTTACTAGTTAAAGGAACCTATGCCATCAAGAAGCAATACAGAACAAGAATTCATTAGATAGCTATGAATTACGTTGTTTGCAGTGTTGTAGCCTTGTTGGTCCTAGGATATCAGGAACAAGGTAGGTAAAAGAATATTGGACAAACTACTGGTGAGCTTTCAAGCAGCACCAAGCTAGGTTGTACCTTCCACACAACAGAAGATGGTCCAGTAAAAAACATTACCTTGTGTCTTATGAATTAAGTTTTCTATTTTGTCAACTTCTTGCAGGACCTCATGGTGATTTTTTTTCAGGCATTTCTTCAACAATAATAATATTACTACTGAGGGAATGCTGTGCCAAAAAATTAAATTCTCTGTGCACAAAATTTTAAAATTCTGCAAATGTTATTTGTCAAAATAACACAATAATATAATCACAGCATTTTTAATTATTTGCTGACAAGTATTTTGAAATAAATTACCAAAATAATTGAAAATGGTGTGATTATATTGTGGTGTTTTGAAAATTAAAATATGCAGAAATTTACAGAAATTTATTTTTTTTAAAAAAATTTTGTACAGAATTCCCTCAAGAGTACCAGGGTTCTGTGAAGTGCAATCTGGGTGTGGACAGCTCGGTGGGGACAGGATGGATTTGATTTAAATCACTAGTCAGGAAGACTCAATTTAATCATGGATTTCTACATAAAAGTGCATTCTTGTGAAGAATATTTATTAAGGTTATAACAACCAACAACTCAGAGATAAACATGTAGGTTTCATTAAAGTGATTTATTTTGAAAACTTCAGATTAGTTTTACAGCTATATCAGAAAATGAATGATTGGTTATTTCATATACCAAAGGTAATTGAAGCAGATATTTATGGAGTCATTGGGAGGTGATCTATCTCCAGTTCAACAGATTAATCATTAATATTTGGAGGATTTTCTTGCCATGCTGTATTAGGAGGAGAACATCACCAGACAGACATTTAAATTTTTTTATTTAACTAAAACAACGACGTTATGTATTCTTGGGTTTTTTTCTTCAACAGCAAACATAATATTTTAACAAAACAAGTGCATGAATTTTTTTAATTTAATTAAACATTTAAGTTTTTTTAAATCAGGTTTGTTTTTGTTAATGGTTTTTAACTAAAATAGTGGTGTTTGTTTTTTTTAAATAATACAAAAATTAAATTGACTGCATCAGCCAGGTCAACCTGAGAAACTTAAAATATTGGCTTCTGGAGCGAACTCGGTCATCTTCACCTTCATTTTCCTGTTTGTTCATTATCTGGAAAAGAAAAACGAGCTTTCCTGCTTTTTCAGGTCCCAAATGACTTCTCAATTTGGAATGAATTAGTCCAAACAAAGAAAATATTCTTCCTACACCAACAGAAGAAACTACTGCTGTTAAAAGTGAGATTATCACTTCAACAATCTCTGAATCCAAGTGCATAAGTGACTTCCACCAGTTCACTGGGGTGACTTTCTTTAAAACATCATCAGCAAACATATATTTCTTGAATGGTTCTTATTCCCAAACTTTTACGGCCTGCTGCCATTATAGATTTTTCCCTTCTCGTGAGAGAATGGTATGGTAGATCTCAAATCAATGAAGGCTGCACTCAAAAGACCTCAAGACTTCTGGAATATGTTGCTCAAACAGTTTGACTTTTGTTTCTACTGCTTGTCCCTCCCTTCTCACATTTATCTCCAGACTTCTTCTTGTCCAGATCTATTTTGCCCCCAACAATCTTCTATTCATTGAACTTTTTGATACTTTGCACGTTTAGAGAGAGGTAAGGGATTGACTCTGTACACAAATTTGCAGAGGGATAACAGGTCTGTTATTTCTCACCTCTATATATTATTTATTTTAAAACATTGTTGCTGTTAACAAGCATGTTATTTCTGGAGACACAAATCCAGTTTGAAAACTGCAAAACTAAGCCTCTCTCATAGTATCTTCTAGACTGAGCACTGAGTGCCATTGGGTTAGGGTGACCAGATGAGATGAAGAAAATATCTGGACACATGGTGGGGGAGTCTGCCGGTGGAGCAAAAAAAAAAAGCCGAGTGCTGCTGGCACAGGAAAAAAAAATAAAGCCAGTGCTGCCAGCGAAGCGAAATATTGATCGGGACAAATTGCGGCCCGACCAAACAGCGGTCGGGACATGGGACAACCACCCAAATATTGTGACGGCCCCGATTTTATCGGGATATCTGGTCACCCTACATTGGGTAGATAGATTAACCTAAATAATCTATACAGATGCCCCTGGAACCTCATAAAATTGTGTCCCTAATCCATGAACTATTGGAACTCATTTACAAAACTTTTCTTAAACATTACATGAATATATTGTCTCATACTATAGAATTTATAATCCCTATTCCATGATGAGATATCTTTGAGCCATAATTTATCTTAATTAAAACTATCTTTAGATAGGTTTTTGCCTCAAAAAGCATTTTATCAAAAAAATCCGATTTAAATAACAAAAATCAGATTTTTTTTTTAAATCATTGATTTTTATCCACCATGGGTCGGGGGATCTGGGTGCAGGGGAGAATCTAGATGCACAGGGGCTCGGTGTGGGGTTCTGAGTGCAGGGGGAATGGGACTCTGCTGGGGAGTCCAGGTGACGGTAGTTAGGGCTCAGTGGGGGGAATATAGTATGATGGTGTAAGAGACAGTGAATACACACTGTATTAACTACTATGATTTGGATCCATATGACTCATCTGCTATTCTGTTATTGTTGGCCTCCTCCATGCAAAGGGAATTCCCTCTCCTCACTGAACATGACAAGTCTTTGACTGCTTCCACAAATATCTTAAATAAGCCTTTTCTTTTTTCTGGAACATCTATACCAAACAGCAAGTGTTTTCGTTTTTTTGTTTTCCCCTAAGAGAGAACCATCACACCTGTATTCCTCATGAACATTAAAAGTTGTACAGGAACAGGTTTATCGGTTATCTGGAATTACATGCTAGACACTCTTCCTGGGGGTTTAAAAGCAGTTGCTCTATTACCTGCAGTGATATGGGGGAAATAGAGTTTTTAATTTGGTAGCTGCTTCAGGCATTGTAAGTTTTGAAACTGTCTACTACCCAGGAAAGGATAAGATTTTCTGAAGTGATATTGCACCTTATAGTCTGGTGTGATTTACTGAGGAAACAGGTAAGATGCCTGAAGGATGTTTGTGTTGATAGTATGAGTAATAGAGTTGTCTTGATTTTTAAAGGTTTCACATTTTCTTTGAAATCTTCAAGTTTGTGTGTCTGTAGCTGGATGTTCAGTTTCTGACTGTGGCAATAACTTTGTACAGTCCTGCTTTGTGCAATCGGCAATGAATTCTTCACATTGTTTTCTAATTAATTGCTGTAAAATCATATGTAGTAGTTTTTTTTCCTGCATTTTCTTTTTCCTGCTTTAGGCAATCAGTACAACTTGCTACTCTACTTTCCCAGAAATATTTCTCTTGCCTATTTAGCTGAGGGGAGAGCTGATCGCTAACAGAGACTGACTAGTCAGGCTGTGTGCGATGTGACCCAAGGAGGCTCAGTCACTGGGACAGCCTGCTAGCTAGCTTGCAGGGCAACTGGACCAGCTCTGACCGGTTTTTGTGGCTAGCTGTCTGTGTAGTGCGCACACTGTTTTTAATGGGGCTTGTTCTCTGTTTGGTAGCTAGGGTGACCAGACAGCAAGTGTGAAAAATCAGGAGGAGGTGGGGGGATAATAGGAGCCTATATAAGAAAAGACCCAAAAATCAGGATTGGTCCTATAAAAGTGGGACGTCTGGTCACTCTATTTGCAGCAGAGAAACTCAGGCCCACACACAAATGTCATTAGCAGCTGGTGTAGTGTAGTAAATTGCTCTGCAGAGGAATGTGCTGCCACTGTGTACTGAGCATGCTCAGTTCATCTGTTGAAGCCACTGCCCTTATTAGCCCTAAGATTCTGCAGCCTGCTTTTGATGGGTTAAAAATTGGCAAAGGGGATGACTAGGAGCATGGGGGTGGCCAGGGTCTGAGCACAGGGTCGAAGTTTACTGGTCAGGGGGGTCAAGCAGCTGGAGGCAGCATTAGGAGAGGGGTTAAATGGCAAATTCAGAGATGGGGGGGGAGGAGGTGGAGTTAAGCCCAGGAATGAGGTGCTGGCAGAGGGTGTCAGAGGGCAAAACTTGGCACAGACAGGGGCACAGGGGCTAGCAGTTACCCAAGTGGGACTAAGACACCAGTGTTTAGCAAAGTACTTGGGGGGGGGCAAAAGAGGCTTTTTTATTTGATTAAAGTGGCTTTTTTTGTATGGGCAGATTAACTGAGTATGCTCAGTAACATCTGCTGAAGCCGCTGCCCTTCACCCTGCCCGTATTAGCCGTAACGTTCTGCTGACCGCTATTTACAGGGGTGCAAAGGGGGTGAATCGAGAACTGCTCCATCAGGCAGCAGTTTTCTACAGTAGCAGTTTCTTACAAACTAATATATCAGTAGCTGCTGCCAGTAGCACGTTCCTACACTGCACCGGCCGGGCCCCACCACGCGACCAGCCGCCTGCCCGTGCAACGCGCCCTACCCAGCCCTCCCAAGGACACCCGGGCGCAGTGACGTGGCTGCTTCGTGCCTAGGCCGGCGGCTCGGACGGTCAGGAGTCACGCGGCGAGCGAGGGCGGCGCGCGGGGCTGGGACTGGCCCATTCAAACGCACCGAACCCAGTCTCCCCTCCCCTCCCGCGCGGGGTGCGCGCGCAGGGAATGAGCGCGGCGGAGCCCCCCTCTGTGCATTGCTGCGTACGGAGGAGGTGTGTCCTGCTGCGGCCGCCGTACTACCGATGTGGTCCGTCACTGTCGTGGGGAGCGGTTCCACGTCAGCCACAGCGGAGCAGCGGGCAGAGCCGGGGCTGGAGGGGCCCTGCCGCGGGCAGCACGGGAGGCAGGTACAGCGCCTAGGGCGGCTGCGGAGCGTGGAGGGCGCGAACGCCTCTGCTGGGCCCCTGTCGCCGTGAGGGCCGCGGCCCCCGCCCCCTTCCGGAGCCAGCGGCCCCGGGTCCCTCGCGGCCAGCGGCCTCGGTCTGGGCTGAGCCGCAGCCTCGGGGGTAGGAGCGGATCCCCGGGGCGGGCAGCCGAGCCGAGCCGAGCCGGTCCCTGCTCTCGGCGGCCCGGGGGGTTACGGTCGCCGTGCAGCCGCCGAGTCAGCGGGTAGCGCGGCCCGGTGCCAGAGCGGGGAGCCGGGACCCCCGGGTCCTGTTCCCCGGTCTGCACCGATTTGTTTCGTGAGCTGTGGGGGCAGCCGCGGACCCATCGGGCCGGGTCGGTGCAGCGCTGGGGAGGCTCCCGGGGAGGTGATGCAGAGAGGTTTAAACTTAAGCTTCCCCCGACCCTGCGATTGGCTTTGCCCCTCTGGACCTGAGGCCGCCTGCCCAAAACTCAGCGCAGGGTTGGGGCGTGAGGTTGCAGCTTTACTTTGTTATGATTTCTTTTCAGCTTTTCTAAAAATTCTCATTCTCTTTGGCCTGAAACTTTCTGTGTCAAAATTGTTTGTGGAAAGTTTCAACAAAGATCCATTCAGCTGATGTTTTTGTTTTCTTTCTGGGTTCTTAAACCTATGTTTTTTGTTATGGTTATTTAGCAATATTGTTAAATCTATGGAGTCAATATGAATAGAAACAAAATTAAAAGTTATATCTATCGATATTTATAATGGAGATTATGAAATAAGCCTTTATTTCTATTTACTATTTAAGTGTCTCATTTTGCAGACATATATTTGAATAGCTTTGTGCTGGAGCATTCCCATTGAAGTCAATGGCACATGCTTAAAATTGAGTTCATATGAGTTTGCAGGTTTGGGGCCATGGTAATTTTTTTTTTAAATAGCCATTCATAAAGATTAGGAAAAATGTGAAATAAAAATGACTGAACTTGAAAACTTTGAACTAATTATGTGGCTAGTTCTCATCAAGGAATAGTCACTTGGAAAAATGAAAAGAGAATTGTAACTTTGCCTTGCATTCTTGATGTTTTTATCCTGTATCTTCAGAGCAGTGAGTTTTAAATAAGTGAAGTTGCTGAAAAACACAGTTATGCACCTCTATAGTTCTAGGGCTAATGATTTAGGGCAGGGGTTACCAAACTTGGTTCGCAGCTAGTTCAGGGTAAGCCCCTGGCAGACCGCAACATGCTTTGTTTACCTGAGCATCTATAGGTCAGCTCCCAGTGTCTGTGGCTTGCAGTTCCCTGCCAGGGCGTGAGCGCAGCAGAGCCCCCCTTTGTGGCCTGTGCCACTTCCCACAGCGGCCAGTGGGAGTTGTGTGTGGCTGTACCTGCGGACGCTCAGGTAAACAAAGCATCTTGCGGCCCACCAGGGGCTTACCCTGAACAAGCCGCGAACCAAGTTTGGGAACCCCTGGTTTAGGGCAATGGTTCTCAACCAGGGGTGAATGTATCACTGGGGTTATGCAGAGGTCTTCCAGGGAGGGTTCATCAACTCATCATATGCCCACAGCCCTCTGAGGCTTCTTAAACATTTTGATAACCTTGTTTATTTTACAATACACCACTAGTTTAGTTATATGATATATAGACTTATAGAGAGAGACCTTCTAAAAAACATTAAAATGTATTACCGGCATGCGAAACCTTAAATTAAAGTGAATAAATGAAGACTCGGCACACCACTTCTGAAAGGTTGCCGACCCCTGATCTAGATATTTGCCTAGTTTTACAACAGGCTACATAAAAAGCACTAACAAAATCTGTACATACTAAAATTGCATACAGACAATGACTTGTTTATACTGCTCTATATATTATACACCAAAATATAAGTACAATATTTATATTCCAATAGATTTATTTTATAATTACATTGTAAAAATGAAAAAGTGAGCAATTTTTTAGTAATAGTGTGCTGTGACAATTTTGTATTTTTATGTCTGATTTTGTGAGCAAGTGGTTTTTAAGTGAGGTGAAACTTGGGGTACACAAGACAAATCAGACTCCTGAAAGAGGTACAGTAGTCTGGAAAGGTTGAGAGTCCCTAGTTTAGGATATGTAGTGTTGTAGTTAACAGACTTGTGCAAAAGAGAATTGCACAGCTCCATAGTGTGCAGCTTTGTTCTCATTTTAAAAATAAAGGAGTTAAATGCAAAAATCTGTGTCCATGCAATGTTAACACTGAAAACCTAAAATGTATAAAACCAAGAAATGCAACAATTATGATTCTTACAGCTCAACTCTTAAGAATTTTCAGCACTTATGAAATGTTGTATATTGGCAGTGTTTTACATACACTGATCAACGATACCTGATTATACCTTCTATGAAGCCTCACATGATTCTGAAGACATTTACAGGCTTGTAACTGGTGTGAGCAGAGCCATTGTAGACCATGTAGAAGTTGTAAGCCTGCATATTTTGTGGAGCTTATGATGACCATGAGCACCATGTTTCAAATTTCTCAAAATGAGTAAGTTCCAGCAGGTGAGCTCTGGAGTTCTGGAGGAATGCTCATATAGTAGGGTTTTTTAATGAGTAGTTGAATTTGATCAGTTTAAACAAGTTATAAACCTACCGTATCTACTCAATCATAAGCCGACCCCCCTCAAGAGGGATAAGTAAAAAATGGAAATTTTTTATAACCCGTTCATAAGCTGACCCTATAATTCAGGGGTCAGCAAACTTTGGCTTCCGGGCCATCAGGATAAGCGGCTGGTGGTCCGAGATGATTTGTTTACCTCAAGCATCTGCAGGCACGGAGGAAAACCTATTTAAACAAAGTGTCCCGGCACACTGGCTGCTTACCCAGACGGGTCAGGACAGCAACTGGTGGGGAAATTTTTTGGGGGGGAGAAGCTGGGAGTCAGGGGAGTAATCCCTGTGATCAACCCCCACGTAACCTAACCCAGGACCCCCACACTCTCCCCATCCCATCCCTTCCCACCTTATCTGGGGAGGGCCAGGGGAGGATGTCTCTGACCTGGCTGGAGCTGCTCCGGCAGGTTGGGCAGCGCGGCCGCAGGCTGGGCTGGGCGGCATGGCGGCAGCATGCTCTGGGGCTTGGGACCAAGCAGCATGGCTGTAGCCTGTCAACCCTGGAGCTGCAGCTGCTTTGGAGGCTGAGGGTAGAGCAGCGTGGCCAGAAGTGGAGAGACTCTGGCCCTGCCTCTTCCCCTCTGTCTCTGCTGGCTGTGCTGCCTCTCTTGGCTAGGACTATCTGGGTATATCTCAACCATTTCCCTGCCATTAGGACATAAGAATGGCCATACAGGGTCAGACCAGTGGTCCATCTAGCCCAGTAGTCTGTCTTCTGACAGTGGCCAATGCCAGATGCTTCAGAGGGAATGAACAGAACAGGTAATCATCAAGTGATTCATCCCCTGTCGCCCATTCCCAGCTTCTGGCAATCAGAGGCTAGGGACACTTCAGAGCATAGTTTTGTATCCCTGCCCATCCTGGCTAATAGCCATTGGTGGACCTATCCTCCATGAACTTACCTAGTTCTTTTTTGAACCCTGTTATAGTCTTGGCCTTCACAACATCCTCTGTCAAAGGTTGATTGTGCGTTGTGTGAAGAAATACTTCCCTTTTGTTTGTTTGTTAACCTACTGCCTATTAATTTCATTTGGTGACCCCTAGTTCTTGTGTTATGATGAGGAGTGAATAACACTAAGTTGAAAAGTCCCAATCTTATTTATCTTTCCTCATATAGAAGCTGTTCCACACTCCCAACAATTTTTGTTGCCCTTTTCTGTACCTTTTCCAATTCCAAAATATCTTTTTTGAGATGGAGTGACCAGATCTGCATTCAGTATTCAAGATGTGGATGTACCAGGATTTATATAGAGACAATATGATATTTTCTATCTTACTATATATCCCTTTCTTAATGATTCCCAACATTCTGTTAGCTTTTTGGACTGCCGCTACATATTGAGTGGATGTTTTCAGAGAACTATCGACAAAGACTCCAAGATCTCTTTCTTGAGTGGTAACAGCTAATTTAGACCCCCATCATTTTATATGTATAGCTAGGATTATGTTTTCCAATGTGCATTACTTTATATTTATCAACATTGAATTTCATGTGCCATTTTGTTGTTGTCACCCAGTTTTGAGAGATCCCTTTGTAACTCTTCGCAGTCTGCTTTGAATTTAACTATCTTTAGCAGTTTTGTATCATCTGCAAATTTTGCCACTTCATTGTTTACCCATTTTTCCAGATCATTTATGAATATGTTGAATAGTACTGATCCGAGGACGGATCCCTGGGGGACTCCACTATTTATGTCTCTCCATTCTGAAAACTGACTATTTATTCCTACCGTTTGTTTCCTATCTTTAAATCAGTTATGGATCCATGAGAGGGCCTTCCCTCTTATCCCATGACAGCTTACTTTGCTTAAGAGCCTTTGGTGAGGGACTTTGTCAAAGGCTTCCTGAATATCTAAGTAAACTATATCCCCTGGATCACTCTTGTCCACATACTTGTTGACCACCTTAGAGAATCCTAATAGATTGGTGAGACATGATTTCCCTTTACAAAAACCATGTTGACTCTTTCCCAACAAATTGTGTTCATCTATGTGTCTGAAAATTCTGTTCTTTACTATAGTTTCAACCAATTTGCCTGGTACTCAAGTTAGGCTTACCAGCCTGTAACTACCAGGATCACCTCAGGAGCCTTTTTAAAAAATTGGCGTCACATTAGTTATCCTCGAGTCATCTGGCACAGAAGCTGATTTGAATGATAAGTTACATATCACAGTTAGTAGTTCTGCAATTTTGAGTTTCTTAAGAACTCTTGGGTGAATACCATCTGGTTCTGGTGACTTATTCCTGTTTGTTTAATCAGTTTGTTCCAAAACCACCTCTGATACCTCAATCTGGGACAGTTCCTGAGATTTGTCACCTAAAAAGAATGGCTCGGGTTTGGGAATCTCCCTCACCTACTCAGTCGTGAAGACCTGTGCAAAGAATTCATTACGTTTCTCGCAGTGGCCTTATTTTCCTTGAGTGCTCCTTCATTCATTCATTCATTCATGCCCGTCACCCCAACCGGGGTATGGGCCGCCAACAACAGATCTCCATAGTCTTCTATCCTGGGCCATTCGCTCTAGCTGGTTCCAGGTATAGCCCATTTTTGTGCTATCAACCTGAAGGTCGCGTCGCCAGGTATTTCTTGGGCGGCCTCTTTTCCGCTTGCCTTGGGGGTTCCACTGCAGTGCCTGTCTGGTGATGTTGGTTGGCTGCTTGCGTAGTGTATGTCCTATCCAGCCCCACCTTCTCCTTCTAATTTCTTCCTCTGCTGGGAGTTGACGGGTCCTCTCCAAGAGGTGGATGTTACTGATGGTGTCTGGCCAGCGGATCTGGAGAATCCTTCTGAGGCAGCTATTAATGAAGGTCTGGATCTTCCTGGTGGTTGTTTTGGTTGTCCTCCAGGTTTCAGCTCCATACAGTAAGACTGATTTCATGTTGGCTTGAGTGCTCCTTGGTCCCTCCTATTTTCTGACTGTGACACATAATATAGTCTAGTCTCCTGTGGACTGTAATTCTTTGATCTCATTTCAGTTGCTGGATTAGTGTGCGAGTGCTTGTTAGTATTGGTGGCCTGTAATATAGGAAGTCAGACTAAATGATCCTTCTGCCCTTAAACTCTGACTCGATCGCACCTGTTTTCACACATTTATAACTTCCTGATATATTATGCTTTGGGGCTCAAATGATCAAGTTTACTACTTTTTAGTGGCTAAAAATTTCATACTGTATAGCATGCTTAATAAATATTAAAATAGAGAGTCACAAAACTCCGTAGTAAAGGGTATATTTCAATTTCCATTTTGAGACCAATTCTGAATTACTTACATACAACTTCCAGAATAAAAAGCTACTTTCTGCATAAATTTATCATGGATAATCTCTACCCAGAGAATTCTTAAATTTGAAATTAATTGAACAGGTGGTTACAAAATATTGGAAAAGTGAGATTTTTTTCATTAAAAAAAAATCTCCTAATTAAAACATTGCTATGTAAAGTTTCAAACTTTTTTTATATATGAGTTCTTAATAAGAACTAGTGAAAATGACTTTTCTTACACCAAAAATGCTCAGTTATTACAGGCATTATGTAATAGGCCTTTCACAAAAATCAGAACACATAACAAACATTAAAAGTTTTACTCTCCTAACTTAAGGGTATAGTTTCGCGACATAGTTAGCTTCTCTCAAGTTAGCTTAGCCCAAGTGAGAGCTTCCATATTGCAAAACAGTTCGTATTTGGAGGCTGTTCCAGAACTTCATCCCTCTGATGGTTAGAAACCTTCTAATTTCCAGCCTAGATTTGTTCATGGCCAGTTTATACAAATAGTCTTGTGCCAACATTTTTCCTTTAGCTTAAATAGCTCTTTACTCTCCCTGGTACTTACCCCTCTAATGTATTTATAGCGAGCAATCCTACACCTTTCAGACACCTTTTTGCTAGAGTAAACAAGCCAGGCTCTTCCAGTCTGTAAGACAGGCTCTTCATTCCATTGATCATAGACGTGTGGGACTGAAAGATACTTCAACAGATCATTTAGTCCAGTCCCCTGCACTCATGGCTGGAGTACATAATAACTAGACCATTCCTGACAGCTGTTTGTTTAACCTGTTCTTAAAAATCTCCAATGACAGAGATTCCATAACTGCCCTAAGCAATTTGTTCCAGTTTAAACTAAATTAACTTGTTTAAGTAGTTCTTCTTTACACTTGTTCCAGTTTAAATTAATCTTTAAAGGAAATTTTATAATCTTGGCTATAGTATTTGTTACTATTTTATTTACTATAATACTTTGCTCTTACAGCACTCTTCATTCATAGATCTGCCTTATACTCAATTCACTAAACCCTATCTGTCCCTATAAAACTTGTTCATTAGTATCTAAGTAGTACACATGTTCATTAGATTTTTGCATATTACTTTTTATTTGAGGATTTTGCATACTTGTTTTAACATTTTAATACACAGTATTAATAAGAACATTTATAAAGTGAAAGGGGATCTCACTCTTTGGGGAGAGGTTTTGAATAATTTCCTTTAGAAGTCCTTTAAATCCAAATTTTTAGAGAAATATTTAATATTTTTGTAGAAATTGCAATAGCATACTTTTGTGCTGTTTGTTATGCAGTTATTAACACATTCCATTAATTTCATTTTGTTTTTTCTAGAGTGCCTGATATTTGTCGGAAGTAGTTCTTCTATTAAGAAAGTATTTATAACCAAGAACAATGACAGCCGCAGAGAATGTATGTTATACACTGATTAATGTTCCAATGGATTCAGAACCACCATCTGAAATCAGCTTAAAAAATGACCTAGGCAAGTAATGTACTTTATGGCTAGCAAGTGATTCAGTTTTACTTGAATTAACTCTTGATTTTCTTTCTCATTATATGATAACCTTTAATGTAATACTTACTGTAAATATAAAACAATCTCTCTTAAACTAATTGCTTTTATAGTTATTTTAAAAAGTACACAACTGTAATATGTTTAAATAAACTTAATTTGATAATTGAAAAACTGAACCTTTATCCATAACATTACTATTCTAAGTCCAATAAAAAGGTAGTCAGGATACAGACCTGTACTTAAGCATGGGAGTTCAATGGGGCTACTCACTCACTTAAATACCTTGCTGAATTGAGGCCCTAGTTGGTTAATATAGGATCTAAAGCACCTATCAGAATATGCCTTACAATTTAAAAGCAAGAAATCTTGGGGCAAAGTTATCATTCTGTTTTATGACTTGAATACGTTTCAAGTATCCTAAGACCTTTTTGAGGATGGGAAATAGAGGTTACTTCATGGTAAAGCCTTCTTTTTGGCCCCTCAAATACAAATTCAAACCACTAAGTAAACTGTCTCCCATGCATAAAAAGGTAAAACTTAATACCTTTCTGTATTTTATGTATGTAGAAAGATAGCACTTCCTATTGAGGTCAGTGAGAGTCAAAGTAGTCCTACAATGCAGATTTCAAGGAGAGTTCCTGGTTGCAAATTCTGTTCTACCACATCACATGTTGGAATACTTAAACCGTTCTGAAAGCAGAGAAAGGAAAGAGGAGAATACCTCCAAAAACCACTGGAAATAATTAACATTTCCAAAGCCAGTGGTACTCTAGCAACCATTTCCTCCCGATAATTCAAGAGTACCTACATTTTTATGTGTTGGGTTGGAAGTCTGTCCGTTGCAAAATAAATGTCTGATGGCCCTAGCAATCTCTTCTAATTAAATACTGATGTATACAGTAATCTGTGAATTTAGGTTCGCTGGATTAATGTTGGATTTTGAAACCTGAGGGAAAATTTCCTGTTTACAGTGTTTTGGTAGTAACTGTCCACTAATGACCTGTCATTCATATAGCTCTTATCTTTATTGTATCTGAGCAAGTCTCTCTTTTTGTGTCTGTTAACGCTCTTTTTCTCTCTCTCTTTTCCTATTTATGTGTTTATGCTCCAGGTAGATTTAATAAGGAATGCACTGACATACTAAAGTCTTGAAGTTTTTGCTGCTTTGTAGTTCAGTACATATTGCCAACACTATTGCATTCTTACTAACTCAGAGGTTACTCCTGAGGGCATTCTGTGCCAAAAAATTAAAATTTTTGCACACAATAGTTTAAAATTCTGCAAATTTTATTTGTTAAATGTGGAGGCTCCAGTATGACATTGAGGAGCATGCGCCACTGGCTCCACAGAGGTGGGAGATCACTATGCAGCGCTTCCCTCCCTCCTCCCTCTTCCCCCCGGACATGGACTCAGTAACGAGGCTGCACCCAATCCTGACACAGCGCAAGGACTGGGTCTTCCCCAGAAGCACCCCAGGGCCCTGCCCCTCTGTGCCGGGCACACTAGCTGTGGGCAGACAGGGTCAGAAAGGCAGTATCCAAGTGTAGAGGGGCTTATTGTGGGGGGATCCAGGTGTGGGTTGAGAGGGTTCTGTATGGGGCAGTTTGGGTGTGGGCGGCTCAGTGGGGGATCTAGATGCACAGGGTCTTGTTAGGGGGTTCTGTGTGCAATGATCATGAGACTCTGCGTGAAAGTGGGACTCCAGGTGAAAGTGGTTGGGCCTCGGTGGGGGTGTAGGGGGATGGAGCTCAGAAGGGGGGTCTGGGCGTGGGGGTTTTAGTGGAGGGGGGTCCAGATGCTGCGGAAGTGGGGCTCAGTGGGGTGGGGATCCAGGTGCACCCGGTTGGGGCTCAGTGGCGTGGGGGTCTGGGTGCTGGTGGCTTGTCGGGGTGGTCCAGGTGCAGGGGGAGTGGAGCTCATCGGGGGGCTTCTTAGTGCAGGGTGTGTGGCTTGGCAGGAGGGTCTAGGTATGAGGGGGTCTGGATGCACAGGGGTTTGGGGGGATGGAGGAGCAGCTCCCCGTAGAGGGATCCCTCACCTTGCAGTTGAGGAGCAATGGGTGCAGGAAGTGGGGGCAGGGGAAGTTTGCAGAGCTTCCTGCAGCTGGGGGAGAAAACTGAGGGTGGGTCTGACCCAGCCCCAGATGCTGTGCAGGCGAAGAGGAAGTCCTGTCCTCCCCAGCCCAGCCGCGACTAGCAGCTGAGCCTGGTCTTCCCCAGTCCTGCCCCCTGCCCTTGGTACCCAAAACATACTGCTGGGGAGGGTTGCATGACCGCTCTTGTGGCTTCCCTTTGCTTCCCCGTAAAGTCACTTTTCTGCGAGCGAGGAAAGTTGTCTGCAGGGGACATAAATTCTGTGCATACACAGTGGTGCAGAATTCCCCCAATGTAAGAGGTGCATATGCAAGAATGACTGCAACACCATAATGCATTGTGATTTCTTGGTGTGAATATGGTCTGTCAGTAATGAAATTCCCTTCATTAGAACTGTGTAGTGGAATTAACTGAGCTTCAGTGGAAGCTAAATTAGAGCTGTATTTATTAAACCTCCCATGCTCTTTATTATTCTCTTAAATTTAGGAGTATGAATTCATTAGCGTACTCTCTAGCACAGTCGGGTTCTGGTCTGTGACTAGGGCTCCTACGTGCTACGGTAATAGAAAAAATAATAATGTAGTGGTGTCCTGAAGGGCAAGGTTTATATTTGCTGGCATCAAGTATCAATATTTCTGTTAGATTGTTTTAACAAGCCTTGATTATTTAAGTAATTCTGGGGGCACCTGTTATTTGTCACTTTCTATAATTGCTGTGCTTACTTTTGAACTCCTGCTTCTCTCTACCAGAAAAGGGAGATGTAAAGTCTAAGACAGAGGCCTTGAAGAAAGTAATTATCATGATCCTGAATGGTGAAAAACTACCTGGACTTCTGATGACTATTATTCGTTTTGTACTGCCTCTTCAAGATCATACCATCAAGAAACTGCTGTTAGTCTTTTGGGAGATAGTTCCGAAGACCACTCCAGATGGCAAACTATTGCAAGAAATGATCCTTGTATGTGATGCCTATAGAAAGGTAAACATGTTTGTTATTTATTCTATGTTTTTATGCCCTATCACCCTTGTATCTGACCAATCTCTACATAAAGCATAACCAGGTAATATAATATTGTGATCCAAATGAGTGGAGGCACTGCATTCCTTTCCTCAGTGACCTAACCACTCTGCCTGCATGGGTCAGAGCCGAGGAATTGCCATCTGGAAGATCTATTGCCAAGAAAATACAAATATTTTCAGTTATGCCTAAACAAAGATGTGCACTGTCCGCTTTCCAGCGGAAGTGGAACTGAGTTGTGAGGATCAACCCTGTTACCTTTTCCTGTGATATCTTCTCTGGGGATTAACAATGTTGATGCAATTGTTATGAGGGAGTATAAAAGGAAGAGGTTATCTTTGAAATAACTGTATCCTGTGCTATTTAGGACTTTACAGATGGTAACCAGCACCTTCAGTTATACCTGGACATGAAATTGCAGCACACGTGTCCATTTGTAATATGCACTTACCAGTTTCTCTTGTCTTCTAAAAGATGGCATATGTGTCCGGTCTAGCTGGAGCATTCAGGTAACCTTCAAGAGTAGCCCTGGATAGAGTTTGTTGTATTTGCGTAGTTAAGTGCTAACGGCATGGACTGTTGTGGCATATTCTGCATTTGAGAGGAAAGGTTGTAATGTCTTCGCCAGTTGCAGATAAAAGTCAATGATTTTGGCCATTGCTAATATCTTTTGTCTTATGCACTGTTGTTGAAGCCATGTTGGTCCCAGGGTTTTAAAGAGACAGGGTGGATGAGGTAATATCTTTTATTGGACCAACTTCTGTTGGTGAGAGAGCAAAGCTTTTGAGCTTACAGTGACCTGAAGAACTCTATGTAAGCTCAAAAGCTTCGCTCTCTCACCAACAGAAGTTGGTCCAATGAAAGATGTTACCTCACTCACCTTGTGTCTCTAATATCCTTTGTATTAATCAGATTTAGCCTGTGCGCTAGTTTTCATCCACTTGCTGGAAGTTCCAGGAAATAGCTCTGTCCAGATAAATGAAAGAGGCATACACCTGAGCATCATCATAGTGATTTTACTATTTCCCTCAGTGGTTTCACAAACACTGAACAAAAGAGGCCTCAATTTTGCACCCCGTGGGATTCCATTGGTGAGAAACAATGAGAAAATACTGATTAGTATGATAGACAGTGGTCTTAGCACATTAGTTGCCCAACTGTTGTCAAAAATATTTTATAGACATTGCAAAAAAGAAGTTTTAAAAAGGAATTAGAAAGAAGGCAAGGCTTTATGGGGGACTCCTTCCATACAAAGTGGGAGCATGAGAGAAAGCATGAAAGTACTTGTTCAGAAATTTAACAAGTGGGCAGTGAAGGCTGGCATCATTGGCAGAGCAGAAGTGGGATGCCATCTCAAGATCAGTGGCATAGGTCTAATAGAATCATCCTGTATTTCTGACCTTTATCCATCTTTTTGGGGAGATTGACTGCTGAGATTAATAGATTCTGTGCCATGTCCAGGTTTGAGACCCAGCTGAATATGGTCCAAAAAAGGAAGATATTGGGTGCTGCTAGTTTTTGGCATTCTGTCACCTATCCCTTAAAAATAGGGCAGAAATTGGCAAGTTTGTTTGAGCAGGGACCAGACCTTATAGTGTTTAAGGGTGGTCACAATTGCCTTCCCTCAAGGAGGCATTAATTATCTCTATCAATAAAGAGCACAAACATTTTACACTAGGAGGGTCATAACTTCAGCTTGTTGAATGAGCATTTCTCTTCCAGTGCGTTTGAAACATACTGTTCTGAAACTGTTGGAAGAGACAGTACATTCATTCTTTTCTGCACTGATGCTACTTCTTTGGTGCCACTGAGACGGTCCTGAATCTGATTAACATTATCCTTGAAATATGGTGAGAAAACTTCACTATCAGAAACATTTGACTTTGAGATCTAGTTGACAGTCTGGAGTAATACAATGGCATTGCTAGACCATATGCTTTCCAATGAAATCTTCAAATTACGAAAATATGGATAGTCAGTTAATTTTCCTAGGTTTTTCTTAATTGCCATTTTCAATCAGAATAATGTAGTAATGTAATGAATAATTCAGCATGGTTGCCACTGGGTCTGAAACACTTTAGGAATTTGCTTGTTTTTGTTGATCAGGAAAAATAACTACATTGGAATCCTACAAGTAGCAGTAAAAGCTTAAAAACTTGAGCCCAAGGAGTGCAGCAATGCCAAACAAGTGTCTGGGTGTTTTCCATTTATAACAAGTATATTCCTTTGCAAATTTGAAAGTCCCCTTCCTGTTTGCTTGGTGATACATGCAGTGGTCTCAGTGATTCTCTCCAGGTGGCCATGCCTGCTCCACACACCAAGTGATCCCCGGCTTGGAGCAATGCCGAGCTGCTGGACCACGTCCGCATTTGGGGAGAGGAGTCTGTGCAGTCCCAGCTGTGCTCCAGCCATAGGAATTATGATGCCTATGGACAGATTTCACAATGCATGATAGAAAAGGGCCATGACTGGGACACACTGCAGTGTAGGGTAAAAGTGAAGGAGATGTGGAACGACTACCACAAGGCAAACCGCCGCTCCGGTGCTGCACCTATGAGCTGCCGGTTCTACAAAGAGCTGGATGTGATACTTGGTGGCAACCCCACCTCCACTGCGAAGCCCTCTGTGGATACTTCTTTGGCTCACGTGCCAGTCGAGAGTGGACTGAGCCAGGAGGAGGAAATCTTGGATGAAGAGGGGGAGGGGGGACCCAGAGGCAGAGTATGCATGCAGTCAGCTCTTTTCTACCCCAGAGGAGCCTAGCCAGTCACAGCAGTCAGATCTTGGCGAAGCGCAAACAGGAGAGGAGGCCTCTGGTAAGTGGATCTGATTTGGGGAATTGCTCAAGCAATTTGTTGGGGGCAGGAAAGTTGCAGAAAGCAGGCTTGTCTCCCACCACATACCTATTCTGAGCGGCGGAACAGGCTGTTGATAGACTCCGTCACTTCACGGGAATCTCCCTCAGAGATCTCCAGGAAAGTCTCTTGGAGATACTGGGCAATCTGCTGCCGCATGTTCCTCGGCAGAGCTGCTTTGTTTCTTGCCCCATTAACAGTAACTTTCCCGTGCCACTGTGCCATCACAGGGGGAGGGGACAACATTGCTGCACAGAGGCAAGCCACATAGAGGCCGGGGTGGAAGCTGCAGGCTTGGAGAAGACCTTCCCTTGATTCCCTGCTCACCCTCAGTAGCGAGATCTTCCATAATAATCACATCCTGTGGAAAGTGGGGGAACCGGAATGATTATCAAGCCTCCCCTACAGTGCTGGCTCTCCCCAAGAGCCACGTGCCCAGTGTACAGCAGGGTCCGGGAAGAGTGATTTTCCCCTGCCCCTGTGGCTACTCACCACTTTTGGGGTCTTGTGGCTCATGTGTGCTTGCCTGAGGACAGCCAGTTAGTGACAGGTGTGTGAGTACTGGCTGTGCTTTAAAGCACAGAATCAGTGTTATCTGTGTTGCAAACAATACTGCTTCTGCAAAATGTTGAATTTAAACTTCACAGAGATGATCTTGGGAGGCGAGCCTCCCTTATTGGCGGCAGAACAGCTGTGCAGAATTAGAAAGCGGCCACAAAGAACTAAGAAGGACTTTCTCCGTGAGGTTATGATTCAGTGTGCCGCTGAGAAACAGAAATTGGAGTGGCGGGAAAGCGAGAAGAGGGACTGAAAGGAGAATGCGGCACACTAGAACAGGGGTTCTTAAACTGGGGGTCGGGACCCCTCAGGGGGTCACGAGGTTATTACATGGGGGCTGTGAGCTGTCAACCTCCATCCCAAATCCTGATTTGCCTCCAGCATTTATAATGGTGTTAAATATATAAAAAAGTGTTTTTAATTTATAAGGGGGGGAAGGTCATTCTCAAAGGCTTGCTATGTGAAAGGGATGACCAGTAAAAAAAAAAGTTTGTCACTGCACTAGAAGGAAGCCACGGAGCGGCTCTTAAACTATATGGAGTGCCAAGTGGACACACTCCAGGCGATACTAGCTCTTCAAACCGAGCGGCTCCATGCCCGTCCTCCCCTGCAGCCGCTGTCACAAAACTCTTTCCTATGCACCCCCGCCCTGCCAACATACTGTTAGGAACCTCCTGGCTCCACACTCTACCCACAGCATTCCGCTCCTCCCTCCTCACAGTCCAGCAGTGTGGACTCCCACTATCCACTGCACTTAACACCCATCCCTCTGCAGTTTGGCCCTGCTGAAGTACAGCACCCACTGCATTGTACTTCAAAGGAGAAGGTTGGGTATGATCCCTGGACATACACAAATCTGTAGCTGTCCCGGGACCCCTCCTACGGAGACCTTCCCTTCCCCCCTCCCTGCTGATGTATTTTTGTCGTTTGACTCTCTCCTCCAGTTGTTGTCTTTTAATAAAAGAATTGTGTTGGTTTGAAAGCAATCTTTATTCTATTAAGTGAAAGCAAAAAGAGCACTGCAAAGCAACATGCAATTATGTTAAACCTCCTTATTGCATCATGTGCACCAGTCATCACCTAGCATTATAAGCACTGCAATCCTGAACAGCAGCAAATATTAGTGGCTTTCAGCTTCAAATTGCTGCCTCAAGGCATCCCTGAACCTTATGACCCTGCACTGTGCCCCTCTAATAGCCCTGGTCTCTGGCTGCTCAAACTCAGCCTCCAGGTGCTGAGCCTCTGCGGTCCAGCCCTGAGTGAAGCTTTCACCCTTCCCTTCACAAATATTATGGAGCGTACAGCATGTGACTGTAAGCATAGGAATATTGTCATCGGCCACGTCCAGCTTCCCATACAGGCATCGCCAGCGGGCTTTTAAATGGCCAAATGCACACTCAACAGTCATTCTGCACTTGCTCAACAGTCATTCTGCACTTGCTCAGCCTGTTGAAATGCTCCTTGCTGCTGTCAAGGTTTCCTGTGTGTGGCTTCGGAAGCCATGGCATTAAGGGGTAGGCAGGGTCTCTAAGGATCACAATGGGCATTTCGACTTCCCTTACGGTGATCTTCTGGTCTGGGAAGAAAGACCCTGCTTTGCAGCTTCCTGTACAGGCCAGTGTTCTGAAAGATGCATGCGTCGTGCACCTTTCCGGACCAGCCTGCGTTAATGTCCGTGAAACACTCATGGTGATCCACGAACGCCTGGAGAACCATTGAGAAATACCCCTTCTGATTAATATACTCGCGGGCTAGGTGTTTTGGTGCCAGAATTGGAATGTGTGTGCCATCAGTTGCCCCTCTGCAGTTAGGGGGACACATTTGTGCATAGCCATCCACAATGTCACGCACGTTGCCCAGAGTCACGGTCTTTCGGAGCAGGATGCAATTAATGGCCCTGAACACTTCCATCAACACAACTCAAACATTCGACTTTCCTACCCTGAACTGGATAGTGACCGATCAGTAGAAGTCTGGAGTAGCCAGCTTCCACTGTGCAATCGCCACATGCTTCTCCAGCGACAGGGCAGCTCTCAGTTTCGTGTCCTTGTGCCGCAGGGCTGGGGCAAGCTCATCACGCAGTCCCATAAATGTGGCTTTCCTCATGCAAAAGTTCTGCAGCCATTGCTCGTCCTCCCATACGTGCATCATGATGTGATCCCACCACTCAGTGCTTGTTTCCCGAGCTCAGAAGTGGCGTACCACTGTGGTCAGCACCTCGGTGAATGCCACAAGCAATATCGTGTTGTAGCTACGTTACATGGCAAGATCAATGTCACACTCCTCTTGCCTTTGTAGTTTAAGGAATAATTCCACTGCCACTCATGACATGTCAGAGCAAGTAGCATACTGGTCAGCAGTTCGGGATCCATTCCTGCAGCCTGAAACAGGCAGGGCATGCAGTACACAAACAGTTGAAAGATGGCGCCAAATGGGGACGGAAATGCAATGCATCACGGGGCATTGGGACTGGACCCAGCATGCCCCGTGACCCCCCTCTGCCTTCCCACAAGTCTTAGCAGCAAAAGAGAAAGAAGTACTCTGTGGGATAGCTGCCCAGAGTGCACTACTCCAAATAGCACTGCAAGTGTGAACATGCTATTGCACAGGCAACTGTTAGTGTGAACACACAACAGCGGTTTTCCTTCTGTGCTGTCTGAGCAGCGCTGTAACTGCCAGCGCTGTAATTTTGCCAATGTAGACATGCCCTTTATGTTCTGGTTACAGACATTCTGATTTCCCTTATTCCACTTTTTCCACTGAAGAGAGAGAGATCTGTTATCCCATATGTGGTAATGGTTTTAAAACCCCCAATGTTTCTAGGGTCATGAAGAATTAAAATCTATATGTAGGGAGTAAAATAAAATAATCTCTCCTGTATCTCAAGACAGTTAAACTCTCAATTTTGTAATTAAACAGTCATTTTAGCTCTTGTTCAGAGGGCAAATGTTTAACAGCAGGGAAAATTGTAAAATGGTAATATTGGTATTTCAGCAAACACTAATACTTTACTTTTCTTGTTTTAGGATCTTCAGCACCCCAATGAATTTATCCGGGGCTCTACTCTTCGTTTTCTTTGCAAGCTGAAAGAAGCAGAATTACTGGAACCTTTGATGCCAGCTATTCGTGCGTGTTTGGAACATCGTCACAGCTATGTGCGCAGAAATGCAGTCCTGGCAATCTACACAATTTACAGGTAAAAATTGTGAATTATTTAAACCTTTGTATCCCAGAGGCCCAGGCTAATGTCAGTGGATTTCACCTGGGAAGTCCCGATAGAAAAGGAGTCTAATATGAGATTCATTTGAATTTTATTTTAGATCCTGCTTAATTCAGTAGACTTAGAATATATAGTACCTTTTACCATTACAGCTTTCTCAAATATAACTAAGGCCTGATCCTGCAAGCCACTTTGAGTGGGCAAACCTCTGCACCTGCCCAGAGCGCCAAAATTGTTAGGAATGAAGATTGTACAGCTGCTGTGAATACATTGAAAGTTGTCCCACTTTCTGCTAATTTAATTTAATTTTTTAATCAAGTAGCACAACATTATGATTTAGTTATATATGCAGAAGCAGTAATGTGAAAATTGTTCTCAAAGGAAAACTGTATTTGTGTGATTGAATAATACAAATAAACTAAAATTAAAACAAAACCATTGAAGGGCGGTGGGCTTAGTTACCAGAGTAACAAGCAATAATTCAGTAAATATGAACGTGTATATTTCTTGCATCCATTCACTTTTTAACATAAGTGTACAAAGGTTTTTGGACAAAAAATGAAGATCTTATCTATTAACACTTCATTTTAAACATTTATGTAGAATACATGCAGTTAAGTATTTAGCTGTATCATTCTGTTTACCTTTATTACATTTTTTTTCCAACATATTTTTTTTAAAAGAAACTTTGAACATCTTATACCTGATGCTCCCGAATTGATCCATGATTTCCTGGTGAATGAGAAAGATGCAAGCTGCAAAAGAAATGCATTTATGATGCTAATTCATGCAGATCAGGTAAAATTGGTTGTCCTAATTCTCTGATGGTTTTGAGATTTTCCTTAAAATTATTTTTGAACACCTAGTTAATGACTGACTAACCCGTTGTTTGATTTGTTGGTGGTGTAAATTATCAATAAAATAAAATAAGTGCAATTTAGTTAGTTCTATGAAAATTATAAACTAGAACTGAAATATTTTTAAAGGTTTAATTAAGTAATAAAAAATACACGGTACAGAAATTTGAGATGGGAAAGCTCTCAGGTCATGCAAAAGAATACATTTTTGAGAGGTACCATATGCTTAGTTTCCCTGGTTATACCTTGGCTGTTTAACTTGGGGCAGAGGTAGCTGAATGTTCTGTTTTGACTGAAGATAGGTTCCTGTATATCAAAATATGAGTTTACACTGGCTTCCAACATTATTTTTGGAGGAACAGCTTAATAAGTAAAATGTTTGTTTCCCTGGCTTCTGCAGTTCTGTCCATCTCTGTTGCTGGGGATTTTCAGGGTTTTTAAGCGTGTGAAAACTCTAAACGTAGAGCTAATGGAGATATTTGTAAACAATTGGTTATGGCAGATGTTTTAATACAACAAATATGCCTCCCTGCCTCCCTCATGTAAAGACTATTCATAGATTTGTGAAGTATTTGGAAATGAAGAAGAATAATAAAGCTAAGTGAGGCCTTTACACCTCTCTGTTTTCAAACAGTGCCATCCCCTTATGTGGAAGGGAGATACACTGGCACTGAGAGGCATAATCATCTTTAGCCATGTGAAGATTTGCCACATTACTTACCATTTTGTAACTTATATTAGCTATTTATTTCTCAAATGACATCTCCAGTCTTGGCTCAGAAACCTTTTCCCTCATTGGCTCAAAAATTGAAATATTGGTTATGCAGCAATTTTTTGGTGATTTTGACCTATTTGCCTGGTTGGTGGCAACAAATAAGAAAATAATTGTGTGATGATAATGCTCTTTAGGGCCTAAATGAATTCATTATTTTGTAATTTTGTATATTGTTTTATGCGCTGTTCTAAAAGTGTTAAGTTGAATGTAGCAGAAGGAATAATCTGTGCTTTTAATTTTTATATTGTGATCACTTTAAAATTTGTATTAAAATATAACACTTAAAAACAAACCAGATTACTTGTATTTTATTTCCGTAGGATCGAGCTTTGGATTATCTGAGTACCTGCATTGACCAAGTCCAGACATTTGGTGACATTCTTCAGCTGGTTATCGTTGAACTAATTTACAAGGTATGGGGAAATGACTACAGTCATTTAAATAAATGTGCATTCTTACTCTATATTGAAAAAATACAGTTCAGAAAGGTTGGCTGGATAAGTGAGATGTTTCATAACTAGAAATCTAGTCTTAAGTGAGCAGCTAGTCCATTTGGAAATGATGATTCTTCTTCGAGTGCTGTCCCTGTGGGTGCTCCACTCTAGGTGACGGTGCGTCCCGGCGCTGTCGATCGGAGATTTTCGGTAGCAGTGCCTGGTTGGGGCGCATGCACCCAGATGGTATCTCCCGTCTAGTTGGAATCTTCCTGAGTGCGTGCGCCCCACACCCTCCTCAGTTCCTTCTCAACCGTCCTCGGCTGAAGACGGGACTCGGAGCAGTGCTGCCTTCTCTTCCCTGATCTCTGTAGGAAACATAGAAATAATTATTAATTACTTCCCAGTTGTTTCCCTTCCTTTAGTATAGTTACATAGTTAGTTACTTAGTTTAAAAAAAAAAAAAAAACCCTCAGGCTTGTCTCCCATTGAGACACTTTCCTCGCCCATCTCCAATTCACAATGCCAGGAGCTTCGGGTTTCAAAAGATGCATCTCCTGTCAGGACTCCATGCCACAGTCAGATGGTCACTCCCAGTGTGTGAAGTGCCTCGGGGACACCCACATCCCCGCAAAGTGCCAACACTGTGCGAGCCTCAAATCAAGAGCTCGTCGTGACAGGGATCTGCGCCTCAAGATCATCATGATGGAGAAATCCCTGCAGCCACTGTCGGAGACGGGAAAAGTGGAACCCGCTCCCACACGCTCCCCAGCCAGATCAGAACCGGTGGGGAGCGTCGCTTCACCCTCCCTGGAGCGGAGGCACGAAGTGCAGAAGTCTCACAAACGAGACTCTAACAAGGGTAAGGGGTCTCCGGCGAGATCCCTACCCCCTGTGCTGACAGCAGGAAAGACAGCTGCCTCAGCCTCTTCGAATGCCTCAGCTACTGCTCTGACAGAGCTGAAAGGCAGGGACCAGACTTCCCGCGCTGGGAAGGCACTTACCCGTTCGGTCCCCTCGGCGCCGCAAACGGCTGCGGCACGGACACCTCGCTCCTCTGCGGCACCCAGGCACGCTGCAACACCGGCACCACGTGCCTCGGCACCAGCAACAGCAGCGGGCATTCGGCACCGACACCAAGAACAGCCGCGCTGCTTTCAGCCTGGTCAATTTCAGCGCTGAAAGCAGCCGCGATCCCGCCAGCGCGCTCTGCCTCAGCGACAAAAATAGCTGCGGTGCCGACAGCTCGATCAGCCTCGGCACCGAGAACAGGGTCTGCACCCAGCCACTCTGCTACCCGTGCACTAGCAGCAGACCCCCTGCAGGGGGCGTCCAAGCACAATACAACAGGAGACTCTCTGTCACTCTTGCCTAGTAAACAGCTACAGCAGAGAGTAGACTTAGCTCAGCCTAGAGGGCAGGAAGGACAGCTGCTCACTCAAAGTGACCTTTTAGTGCCACCTGAGCCTCACTCTCCACTCCTGGAAGCAGAGGACTCCTTGCTTGACCTGCCACTTTCTCCACCTGAAATGGCTTTCACCGACAGTGACCTTGAACTGCAACAGCAGGCAGAGTTCTCCCCTCCTGCTTCTCCTCCACAGGCACCTTTACCACCTCAGGTCACGGCTCAAGTTCAGCAGCCTCAGTTTCCCTATGCTGCCCCTCCGTGGGTGATGCCTGGGTTCTCCTACCCCATGCCTTGGCCGCAGTGGTACCGTGGCAGAATCCTCCTATCAATCACCTTCCTTCGGTACCTCAGTCTCCTGCTCCATCCACTTCCAGGGTGCCTGAACCCCCTCCTGAACTGGGGAGCTATGCACCATATCCTGATTCGCCTAATCCTAACTCTCCATCAGCCGCAGATGAAGCCAGCCTCCCTCCACCTCCACAGATCGTGGACGACTGCAAACAGTTCCAAGAACTTTTTCGGAGGGTTGCGATCAGCCAGGATATTCCCTTAGAAGAGGTTCAGGAGAAGCAACACAAACTCCTTAAAATCCTTCAACCGTCTGCACCCTCGAAAATCGCGCTCCCTATAAATGAAGCACTCATGGAGCCAGCTGACACACTCTGGCAAACCCCAGCTTCTCTGGTACCAACTTGCAAGAAGGCTGAGCGTAAATATTACGTTCCTGCAAAGGACGCAGACTTCCTATTCTCTCATCCACCACCGAACTCCCTTGTCATCGATGCAGTGACACAGAGGACCAAACATTCACAATATCGACCCACCCCTCAGGACAAAGACCTTAGACGCCTTGATGTCCTGGGACGCAAGGTTTATACATCCTCTACACTACTGTTCAGGATTGCTGACTACTCTGCCCTCCTCGCCAGTTATGATTTCGATAATTACAATAAGCTTTTCGAATTTGCCTCCTTGTAATAGTCCGAGGTAGGGGCCGTGCAGTCTCAGGGGCCGTCGGGAGCCAGGCCGCCTCACTACACGGTCCCAATCAGTCTCCGGGTTCTGAAGGTTTTGGGGTTCTGCCCCTCAAGCAGGGGCGGAACAGAAGGCACACGGTTAATGCAAAGAGTCCCAGCCCTCAGTCAGGGCGGGACAGCAGACACTAAGTCTAGGCTCAGACCCTTTCCGCAGGCTGAGCACCCACAAAGTCAATAAGCCACGGCCCTCGTTCAGGGCGGGCCAGCGAACCAGTTCTAAGCTCCGGTCCTGGCAGCCGGAGCTGAGCAGTTACAAAGTCAGTAAGCCCCAAGTCCTAGGTCAGGGCGGGGCAGCACACAAGAATCCAGGGAGCTCAGATCCCACTGCAGGGCTGAGCAGCAGTCTAAGTCTGTAAAGCCCAAGCCCTAGCTCAGGGCGGGGCAGCAACACAGCAGTTCTAGCTCAGACCCTCAGGCAGGGGCTGAGCACACAAAGTCACTAGTTTAAGCCCAAGCCCTCAGTCAGGGCGGGGCAGCAACACAGCAGTTCTAGCTCAGACCCTCAGGCAGGGGCTGAGCACACAAAGTCTGTAAAGTCCAAGCCCTAGCTCAGGGCGGGGTAGCAACACAGCAGTTCTAGCTCAGACCCTCAGGCAGGGGCTGAGCAGTACTAATAGTTCAGGGCTCAGGTCCTTAAAGCAAGAGCTGAGCAGAAACCAAGTCCAGAAGCCCAAGCCCTCGATCAGGGCGGGGCACCAAACACAGCAGTCTAGGCTCAGCTCCTCACAGCAGGGGCTGAGCAACAATAAGAGTTCAGGGCGCAGGTCCTTGCATCAGGAGCTGAGCCACAATAGGCAGTAAGCCCCAGCCCGAGGTCAGGGTGGGGCAACGAACAATAGTCCCAGGGGCTCAGGTCCTTGTCCCAGGAGCTGAGCCACAAGAGTCAGTAAGCCCCAGCCCTAGGTCAGGGTGGGGCAACGAACAGTAGTTCAAGGCTCAGGTCCTTGTAGCAGGAGCTGAGCAACAATAGGTAAGTGCAGGCTTCTCTGCCTGACCGCTGGTAGGAGGGGGAGTCTGCCACCCGTGAGTGGGGTGGCAGGGGGGATACAGGCCCACCCACTCCACTGTGTCCCAGCCCGGGGCCCTAACAGCGGCGTGGATCCGCTGCAGTCAGTGGGGATCCTGGCCGCAACACACTGACATGGGCACGTCAGTGCCCTCAGCCGGACAGGGGTCGGCTACCCCAGGCTACACTCCATCTCCCCCTCCATGGGTACCTGCTCCTCGCTGGGCTCTGCAGCGGGGTCCCACACCATGGGCTCCTCGTCGTGCTGAGGGCTCTCTAGGTCGGGCTGCTCCTCTGGACTCGGGTCACGGGAACGCTCGGGCAGCTCCTCGGGGTACCGGGCTCGGGGCAGGCTCGGCCAGTCCACCTCGGGGTACCTGGCTCGAGGGAGGCTTGGTCCGTCCGCGTCAGGGTACCTGGCTCGAGGGAGGCTTGGTCCGTCCGCGTCAGGGTACCTGGCTCGAGGGAGGCTTGGTCCGTCCGCGTCAGGGTACCTGGCTCGAGGGAGGCTCGGCCAGTCAGGAGCCTGAACAGGAGCGTCCGTCCTCTCCGGCCGCTGGGCTCCAACTGAGGGTTGAGGCCGGGCTTTTATACTTCCTGTCCCGCCCCTTGACTTCCGGGGGGCGGGAACAGGTGGCGGTGGCTCCGCCCACTGAGGTGGCTGGTCTGGTTCCTCTCTCTCAGGGGCCGTCGGGAGCCAGGCCGCCTCACTACACTCCTACATACCAGAGGACAGAAGAGCAAACTTCAAATCAATCCTGTCTGAGGGACAATTAATCTCCAGAACAGCCCTACAGGCGTCTTTAGACACGGCGGACACAGCAGCCTGTACTACCGCAACTGCTGTGGTTATGCGCAGAACCTCATGGCTCTCTGCATCCGGCATTCCTAAAGAACTCCAGACTAAAGTGGAGGATCTCCCATTTGACAAGGACAAACTTTTCTCCCAAAAAAACTGACGAACTCCTCCATACCATGAAGGATTCCAGAGCGACACTGCGCACCCTGGGCATTCAACCATCTCTTCCCAAGAGACAGCGATACCAACCCTACCAAAGAACACGTCAGTATTATCGCCCTCAATCCAGACCGTACGACACAACTCGGAATCGTAATAGACCTCCCAAACGCAGACAAAATCAAAACCAAGCCACCACCTTCCGTCCACAGGGCAATAAACAACAGTTTTGAAGCTTTGGTCAAGGGTCTGCACGACCACCCCTTGATTCCACCACTTACTTTCCCATTTGGCCACCGCCTCCAGTATTTCCAACATGCCTGGCAGCGGATCACACAGGACCGCTGGGTCCTCGAAATAGTTCAGACCGGTTACTCCATTCCTTTTATTTCCTACCCTCCTACCCATCCCCCTTCCCCGTCCCTCTTCAGGGACCCCTCCCACGAGCAGTTACTTCGCACAGAAGTGGCTCACCTTCTGCAATTAGGCGCAGTGGAGCCTGTGCCTCTGCAACACCAGGGGACAGGTTTCTACTCCCATTACTTTCTAACACAGAAAAAGACCGGGGGATGGAGGCCTATATTAGACCTACGCCGACTGAACAAATTCGTGAGGACACAAAGATTCAAGATGGTCACACTGGGCACAATAATACCCGCATTGGATCATGGGGACTGGTTCACAGCCCTCGACCTACAAGACGCTTACTTCCACATATCAATTCATCCAGCTCACAGACGCTTCCTACGATTCACAATCGGTCACGATCACTTCCAATACCGAGTTCTTCCTTTCGGACTCTCCACGGCTCCAAGAGTTTTTTCCAAGACCTTAGCCGTCGTTGTGGCTCACCTCCGCAAACACGGAGTCACACTTTTCCCCTGTCTAGACGATTGCCTCATCAAGGGCGACTCCCGTGGCGACACACTTCAAGCCACACATCTCACCATCTCCCTCTTTCACAGCCTAGGTCTCCAAATAAACACCCAAAAATCCACCCTGATACCCACGCAACAGATAGAGTTCATTGGAGCTCATCTCGACTCAACCCAGAGCAGGGCCTCGCTCCCATACAACAGATTCCTCACTATCACACAGCTCATACGCACACTCTCTACTCGTCCCAGGACACAAGCAAGAATCTGCCTACAGCTCCTTGGTCACATGGCAGCTACCACCTTCGTGGTTCAGCATGCCAGGCTACATATGAGATGCCTCCAGGGCTGGCTCAACTCCAATTTCAAACCCAGCAGACATCCCTTAGGGATGCTGCTAACTCCTCCTCCCAATGTTATAACTTCCCTACAATGGTGGACAAGTCCAGAAAACCTCTGTGCAGGGGTTCCCTTCCAGCAACGATCCCCAATGCTCATGCTCACCACGGATGCTTCCCTGATAGGTTGGGGAGCGCATCTAGGAGAACACAAAGCACAAGGTCGATGGTCTCCATCAGAGACGCATCTACATATAAATCTCCTAGAACTCAGAGCAGTGAGGAAAGCATGCCTTCACTTTCTTCCCCTTATAAAGAACAGATATCTGCGAGTTTTAACAGACAACATAGCATGTATGTATTACATAAACAGACAGGGGGGTGCCAGATCACATTCCCTCTGCATGGAAGCCATTCGACTCTGGAATTGGTGCATACAACATCGAATACAGATCATCGATTCCTATCTACCAGGCTGCCACAACACTACTGCCGATGCACTCAGCAGGCACTTCTCCACAGAACACGAGTGGGAACTGCATCCCACAGTACTCCAATACCTTTTCTCCCACTGGGGCACTCCATCAATAGATCTCTTCGCCACGACCCGAAATCGAAAATGCCCCCTATTTTGCTCCAGGGCGGGACTCGGGACTGCATCCCTAGGGGATGCATTCCTCATTTCATGGAACAGTTACCTCCTGTACGCCTTCCCGCCTATCCCTCTACTACACAGGGTTATTCGGAAGATCGCGGACGACCAGGCCCAGGTCATTCTTATTGCCCTGGCTTGGCCAAGACAGACGTGGTACCCTTACCTTCTCCGCATGTCCTCCCATCACCCATGGGCTCTCCCCAACAGGCCAGACCTCCTTTACCAGGACAACGGGCGGGTCCTTCATCCCCAACTCCAGAAGCTCCACCTCACGGCCTGGTTCCTTCATGGTTCCAAACCCATGAACTAGCTTGTTCCGAGCAAGTCCTACATGTCCTCCTGCACAGTAGGAGAGACTCCACCCACAAAACCTACCTTCAGAAGTGGAAGCGCTTCGCTCTTTGGTGCTCTCATAAACATTTAGCACCCAACAATGTGACCCTTCCTAACATTCTAGATTACCTCCTCGAACTAAAACAGGACGGACTTTCGCTTAGCTCCATCAAAGTGCACCTGGCGGCGCTTACCACCTTCCACGAACTATTGGATGGGTACTCACTCTTTACACACCCCACCATTAAACGCTTTCTCTCTGGCCTGCAAAATCTCTACCCTGAAATTCACACAACAGTGGCTACATGGAATCTTAACCTCATTCTTCATGCTCTCATGAAACCTCCATTTGAGCCCTTGGCTACCTCCTCTGATCTCCATATGTCCATGAAGGTGGCTTTCCTAGTTGCCATAACATCAGCAAGGAGAGTTGGAGAAATAAGTGCCTTGATGGCCCACCCTCCATACACAATCTTATCCAAAGATAAAGTCATTTGAGACCGCATCCTCAATTTCTTCCTAAGGTGGTATCGACCTTCCACCTCAACCAACCTATATATTTACCAACTTTCTACCCCAAACCTCACAAAACGCCACAGGACGCAACCCTGCATACTCTCGACGTCAGGCGAGCAATTGCCTTTTATTTAGACAGGACTAAACCATTTCGCAAGTCTCCACGACTCTTTCTTTCAATTGCCGAAAGATCAAAAGGCACGGCTATTTCTAAACAACGCCTATCCAAGTGGATCTCTGACTGCATCAGATCCTGTTACCGTGCGAAGAATCTTCAACCGCCTGAAGGCGTTAGAACTCATTCCACTAGAGCCATGTCGGCATCCATTGCCTTCCTACACAACGTTCCCATTCCCAATATCTGCAAAGCAGCTACATGGTCATCTGAACACACGTTTGCAAAACACTATGCTTTAACGCAAGACACCACGGCAGACACACTAGTAGGTCATACAGTACTATCTTCAGTACTCCCTGCCGTATCTCCAAAGTCCCACCAACCGTAGTGGGTACTGCTACACATTCACCTAGAATGTGTAGCACTCGAAGAAGAAGAGAAAGTTACTCACCTTGCAGTAACTGAGGTTCTTCGAGATGTGTGTCCCTGTGGGTGCTCCACTCCCCACCCTCCTCCCCTCTACTTTGGAGTACTGAGATGACTCTCCACGGTAGAGAAGGAACTGAGGAGGGTGTGGGGCGCACACACTCAGGAAGATTCCAACTAGACGGGAGATACCATCTGGGTGCATGCGCCCCAACCAGGCACTGCTACCGAAAATCTCCGATCGACAGCGCCGGGACGCACCGTCACCTAGAGTGGAGCACCCACAGGGACACACATCTCGAAGAACCTCAGTTACTGCAAGGTGAGTAACTTTCTCCTCATTGTTTAGCTGAACTGGATATAATTTCTCTTGAAAGCAATGGACTGGTCAAGCTTAGAAGGTGCAAGCTAATGCAATGAAATTTGCACACATCTGATTTGCTTTAACCTGGTCTGGGAATAAGTATTTTTTGTTTTCTGTGTTTCTCCCTCTTATGGAGTACTCCATAAGATTAGCTAGTGCAGGGCATTCTTTACATGTTGAGATCTTAAGAGGTGTATAATACTCTCTCGCTTCATATTGCCTGGTTCCTATCAGCCTAGACTGAGCGGCTCTTATTCTCAAACAAAGTCATTCCTGCTTTTCACTGCCTCCTGCAGCGAGGTAATTAAGGAGATAAACTAGGGTTCTTGTATTTTTACAATAGCTTTTTATTTTTCTTCAGTATGCTTTCCATCTATTGTTGTTTTTTTCATCTAGGTCTGCCATGCTAATCCATCAGAAAGAGCTCGATTTATACGCTGTATTTACAACTTATTGCAGTCATCTAGTCCTGCAGTAAAATATGAAGCAGCAGGAACACTAGTTACACTCTCCAGTGCACCAACAGCAATCAAGGTATTGCAGTGATTTATGATGTTTAAGAATGCTTTAATAACTTGTCTGCATTACACTGGGTTAGCATATATTACAATTTAACATGTGTAATGTCTGAAAGATTGACGTTCTTTGTCACATGACTGTTTTGACACTAGACAAATGACTCAACCATCTTGTGAATATCTCCCTTTTCAGTGGTTAGCTAACGTGAGCCTCTGGATGTTTGTCATTGGCCAGTAGGAAATGAATTTGTGGTCTCTATCCAGTTGCCAGTGGACAGATGTAAACATTACACAAACCACCTCCACAGTTGATACTACCTTGAAGTCGTCTTGGCGCTCTGAGCAATGAAGCCAAATACTGAATAGTTACAGACTAAGGCCTGTTCTACACTGCTGAAGTCGACATACTTAGGTCCACTTACCGCAGTGTCTTAAGTATGGGTTACCCATTTGAGTAAAGCTTGCAAGATTGGCCCCTTAATGTGCAGCTGGGCTTATATTTTGTTTGTTGATCTTTTTGGAAGAGGGAACCATAAAAACAGACCCTATCTTTAGCCTGTAAAATTCGTAGTTTGAGTATAAATCATGTTATATGGGCTGGTGAGATTACCTTTGTGAGCTGTAAGAACAAAGCTAATTTAGATGAGCTTCAATCTCACCATTGCCTTCGCAACTTTCTGCAGTTGGGTGCTAGTAAGAAAAAAAAAAAAAATTCTGGGTATTTCTGGCCAGCGTCTCTGCTCAATAGGTAAAACTGCCTTGTAGCATAGAAAAGGCTACCAGTAATGCATCATCAAGTAAGCCCGAAATTGAAAAATGGTTCCAGCAATGAATTCCTAGAAACCTGTTCAGCTGCCTAGTTTATCTTACATATTATTAAAATAACCCCTCATACGTTTCTAGAGTGTGTTTCTTCATTGGATTTCCCCCAGGAATTGGTGTTTCCTAGGAATAGTTCTTATCTTTCCCACAGTTTCTAAAAAAATTTGAAAAAATGCTTTCACTCTTTATTATTATTATTTAGGCAGCGGCTCAGTGTTACATTGACTTAATTATTAAAGAGAGTGATAACAATGTGAAACTGATTGTGTTGGATCGCTTGATTGAACTGAAAGACCATCCTGCTCATGAACGAGTATTACAAGTAAGTACCCTACTGTTGTTGTTTTTTTTGTTTGCCCTGGGAAAATCTATTTTAGATTTTACTTTAACTAAAATAAAAATAAAATTCTGTCATTATGGTAAGAAAAAAAAATGTACTTTTGACATTTAAAATAATCGGCGTGTTTATAAAATGCTGCTGGACAGTATTTTATGTTTAGGTCTAGTTTTATTTGATAGCATCAGAACTAGCAGCGATAAACAGGACCGGCTCCAGGCACCAGCGCAGGAAGCAGGTGCTTGGGGCGGCCAATGGAAAGTCCCTCTCGGAGGGAAGGACCGGCCGCCGAAGAATGAAATGGTGCAGTAGAGCTGCCGCCGAAGTGCCGCCTATCACGGCTTTATCTTTTTTTCCCTTTTTTTTTTTTTTTCCCTTCGCCACGTGGGGCAGCAAAAAAACTGGAGCCGGCCCTGGCGATAAAGGGTGACTTTTTTGGAAAACTTCAATGATTTAGTTTGTTTGAAAAATGCTACATAAAATTACAGTGTTTTAGACAAATATTTTGAATTTCCTTAATGAACAGCCAGGGTTCAAATACTAATCTCAGAACAGGAAAAAAAGATGATAAATCTTAATTGAGACTAAGAATCATTTTATCATTATACTTTTCTGTCAATATGCTATACACAACTTACATGTTTTTTGAACGATCTCTTCAGTAATTCTGTACTGTAGCTTTGGAATTTGTATATTTGCACAAAAAAGAAAGAAGACTTAATTAAAGCAAGAAAATTATTTTTTTGTCTGACTAAATGTTGGTTTTGTCACTTAATTTAAGTGCGTTTATTGATTTCAGGATCTGGTTATGGACATACTGAGAGTGCTGAGTACTCCAGATTTAGAAGTGCGCAAGAAAACCCTTCAGTTAGCTCTGGATCTTGTGTCTTCCAGAAATGTAGAAGAGGTAAATATGTATTTTTTTGTGCTTTAGTTTTAGCTTGTTCTTCAGTAAAGCATGTGGTTCAGTTGAAACTTATTTGATGTGTTTTATAGCTGGTGATTGTTTTGAAGAAAGAAGTAATTAAAACAAACAATGTGACAGAACATGAAGATACTGACAAATACAGGCAGTTGCTTGTTCGGACACTGCATTCCTGTAGCGTTCGGTTTCCAGATATGGCTGCAAATGTTATTCCTGTGGTATGCAAATATTTAATTATATTTACAGTAAATGTGTTTTAACTGATCTCCAAGATCCTTGCTACTTTCTCCAAGAAAATAACTGAAGCTTAGATCTTACCTTTTAATATCTTCTTTGTAAAGGTGTTATTGTAAATTATACTACTATTCCCCTAAAAAGTTTAGGGCGGCTTTGTCATTTGCCGGTTACCCATCTTCTATAAGTTTTTTATTTTTTTTATATATATATATATATATATAATTACTGTTCTTGATGAGCACGAACTGGAAAATTGTTTTTTTTTGTTTGTTTTTTGTTTTTTTTAATCAGTGCACACTAACCCATGCAAATAGAAAAAATGTTTCAAGGTGCTTATGGAATGCGCAAGTTTTGGTTGAATAAAGTATGAAGGCATGAATTCTTTGATCTCTAGGGAACGAATATAAAAGATACATAGTTTGTTCTCTTTATTCTTCTGAATTAGTAGAGAGAGCTTTGGGGTAGCTCAACTTAAATCAGTTTGGCATCAGTTTGCAAATGACGGGCAAAATACTATATTCACTTTTGTTTCTTGTCCTTGTTCCTTCTGTTGCTATTCAGCACTTGGTGCTGTAATAGTTCTTGTAAAGGTTGTGACCGTTTAAAGTTATGTAACTCTGCTGTTTGAGCTCGTGTTCACTCTTGTTTGTCCTAGTTGATGGAGTTCCTAAGTGATAATAATGAAGCTGCAGCTGCTGATGTCTTGGAATTTGTGCGTGAAGCAATTCAGCGGTTTGATAATCTCAGACTACTTATTGTTGAGAAGATGCTGGAAGTCTTTCATGCCATTAAAACTGTCAAGTAGGTTTAAAATATTTTTAAAGAATACACTGCACATTAACTAAATTTAAGAATTCTCATGCACCTTGAAACTGTTTGAAAGGGGAAATTAGATGAGAGAATTTTATTTTGAGCAAACTTCAGACTACAGACATTCCCTACTTAAAATGAATTTATATTTGCCAGGAAATTTATTTCTGGGGAATTTCTTTCCCTCCAAATTTGTGTGAAAAACATAATAAATTAATATCGCATTGAGTGAGGTACATTGACTTAATAAATCTCATTTTTATGATGCAATTGTGAGTTGTTTGCTTTACATTTGCTAGACAGCAGCATTGATGATGAAGGCTAAATCTAAAATGTTGTAATCGTTAAAATAACCTAGTGTTGCCAAGGGATGACCACAACATGATTTTAAATGCATTTGATTTGAAGGAAACTAGAAATTGCTTATTGTATGTTATCGGAGAACTCACTGTAAAAGAATTCCAATCCACATAGCAGAATATGAAATAAGTGGTGGCTGCAAGGAGTCCTAGCTTCCTTTGCCTGGCACTAAAAATTTAGTATTCTGATGGACCAACAGAGCTTCAGTCATAGCAGAAGTAATCACGTTTTTTCTATGACATTATACCACTTTTATTATTGTGATACCTAGCGCACATCTGAATCATAACTTCGTTACAATCCAGATAAAATTGTAACTTCCTATTGGGCAGAAGATGGACTAAATTAAGGGGGGAGGAATAGCTCAGTGGTTTGAGCATTGGCCTACTAAACCCAGGGTTGTGAGTTCAATCCTTGAGGAGGCCACTTAGGGATCTGGGGCAAAAATTGGTCCTGCTAGTGAAGGCAGGGGACTGGACTCAATGACCTTTCAAGTTCTAGGAGATTGGTATATCTCCAATTATTACCTTTTTTATATTACCTAAATTGAACAGTTGGGGAGTGTTCATCCACAATACCTGTTTTGATTGAAATCTTCCTAGAATATATTTTTCCTTATTGACCTGATAGCGGATTTAAAATCTGACCCAATTTCAGTGTGCATGGTTTATTAGAAACATTACAACTGACCTCATAATAAAATAGCGGTTCAGCTAAACATTTGTGAAGTGTTGGAATTGAATTTACACATATTAAGATTAATGTAGCTAAGAATAAATCCTTAGCAGAAAACTCTCCTTGTATAGTTATTTTAATTTGAATATTGAGTTTATAATTATACAGTGGGATAGGATAGCAGTGCCAAAAAGCTGATTGTCTTGACCAGTCACGTTATATATTTTTTAGCTTGTGGCATACTGTAAGCACAATGTATTTTTTTTTCCTCATACTGTAACTCATAGCCCCATGAAGCTGTTCAGTGTAGCACTTCCTCATTGTGCATTAGAGCACAATGGAAGAATCATTACCAGTAGTGCTTGAAAACGTGTCTTAATTATGTTTCTTATCTCAGGATTTACAGGGGAGCTTTGTGGATCCTTGGAGAATATTGTAGCACAAAGGAAGATATACAAAGTGTAATGACAGAAGTCCGCAGATCACTGGGAGAGGTATGTGTGTATTGTCTAAAAAACTCTTTCTGCTTTCATTTCTATATTTTTATATGTAATGTGTTTTTCAAGAGAAGATTTAAAAATTGATATAAGATGCAATAGTATTTTGAACTTCAAGACTTTGCAGGCTCTGTCATGTGTAGTCTTACTCTAGAGCAATAATTATTCATGACTTCATGCATCATTTACTTCTGATAAACTAGTAAACCATCATCATCATACTCCGAGGAAGCGATATCTGATTATCTGATAATCTCATTGTCAGAAGGGGAAACAAGAATCCTTATTCGGAAAGAATACAGTGAATTTGAAATTATAGGGTACACCTTGACTAGTGTGTGTCTGCTTACAAATGGCAAGTACATGAGGTTTTAATTTGTAAAAGGCATCCAAGACAGTATAGAGGGGGCAAGGCTTATTCCTGTTTTGGAATGAGCTCTTGGGTATATTAACGCCCCCTTCTAAAAGAAATTTTTTAAAACTCTCCAAATTATTATGCTGTAATTGACCTATCCCTGTTTAAGAGGTGGAGAAGTGACAACACTTCTATGAAAAAAAGGCTGCTTTCCTTAAAACAAAAAGATTGTCTTTATATTCAAATTCTTTACTGAATTCTTTGTTAATTTAGCATATATTAAATGTCTCCTGTTGTTCATTGTCAGATCCCAATAGTAGAATCTGAAATAAAGAAAGAAGCTGGTGATCTGAAACCTGAAGAGGAGGTGACTGTGGGTCCAACCCAAAAATTGGTGACAGAGATGGGCACCTATGCTACACAGAGTGCCCTCAGTAGTTCCCGACCTGCCAAAAAGGAAGAAGATAGGTAACTAGGCATTTTATATTTTACTAGTGGTAGCTACATTAAAAATGGTTAAAATACTAAAGCCTTTCCAGAATTCTTCTCTGTCTGAAAAGGAACTTCTGCACGTATTCTTCAGCTAAACATTTCTTCCTAGGAGAGGGTTTTGGTGTGTGTTTGAAACATTCATTGCTCTGTTGCCCCTCCATATCCTCCTTACTTATGTCAATCTCTAATAGCAAAACTCGTGTTTATCACCTCTTTAGTTCTTAGATGTGCAAACAAAACAGGGTGGATTGATACTTGGCCAAAATGTGGCACTGTAGCGGCAATAAAATATGGAAATTGCCACATTTTCTAGTTGTTTCCGCTTTTCCAGAAAACAGTTCATTTAGGCTGAAATCCATTTTTCTGTGATACAGACTGATTTAGTTTAATGTTTTCTTTTAATCCTGGGTTGGTCTGTAGCTTTATGATGTGGACTGGCAGTGAAAATATGAGTTTTTTCCTCTATTATATTCTCCACTTTCTGTCTTCTCGTCTGTCATTCTTTCTTTTCCTCCATTTTTCTCCATAATTTTATCCATAAGTCTTACTATTCTTTCCTTTTCTGTTTTAGTCTCTCCCTCTCTGTTCAGTGCTGAGTTAATACCTGAGCTTTATGGCAAAGACCATTGCCCTATTGAAGGCTATTATCTTCCAGATGATACTTTGACCACTTGTGATCTTTAGTCAACACATGGCACTTCTTGTAAAAGTACTTTTGTTAACTGTGATGTACTGGCCAAATTCCAATTTGGGTGAATTACATTCTGTCTACCTAAATTCCCCCTACAGTTTTAATTGGGTATGGTGTTCGTCACTTGTTACCTAAATTATTGCTTAATGTTCCTGTGCTCTGCTAAACAGTTGCATGTTCTATCTCACTAGTGGGTGAAATGATTACTATATTCTTATATACTTCACAGTGAGTTATTTTGTGGCTTAGTTAGCTGATACTGGTACAGAGCTGTGAGATCCTTTGATGATAAAAGTGAAAGTTATCCTTTATTCTTTCCACTCCCCGTCTCACTGCCAGTGTATGTAAAACTTCACTTAGTCTCTGAGCCCTTCCAAACTGTCTGTACAACACTGGTCTTACAATATGAGAGTTAAAGTAAAATGTGGAAAAAAGGAGGAGAGAGACAATGTCTTCCAAAACTAACACCCCATGATTGACTTTCTTTGCAGACCTCCATTACGAGGATTCTTGCTGGATGGGGATTTCTTTGTTGCTGCCTCCCTTGCCACAACTTTGACTAAGATTGCTCTACGCTATGTGGCTCTTGTTCAGGAAAAGAAGAAACAAAATGTAAGTCATATTTCCTCTGGCAGTTCTTACAGATCTGATCATAAGCTTTTGAGAGAGGCCCAAAAATGAAATGCCTACATTCCTTGTGTTTGATGATAATGAATCTAGTACCAAATAGAATCATAGAATCATACGGTTGGAAGAGACCTCAGGAGGTCATCTAGTCCAACCCCCTGCTCAAAGCAGGACCAACCCCAGCTAAATCAGTTGGGGACCAAAGCAGGACAAACCTCAACTAAATATTTCTTACTACTTTCCGACTGGTATGACTGGTAGGTCTCTTGGGTTCTAAGCAACAAGTCACTGACACAAATCATCTTACCTGCTGGGATATAGTTTTAATTTTTAACCATATTTTAAACTTGAATGTTAAGACAAATGTAAATATTTCTACAATTTTAAGAATATGTAAGATTTAATAACCCCCTTCCTCTCTCCTTTCCACCTTTAGTCTTTTATTGCCGAGGCTATGTTGCTAATGGCCACTATTCTCCATTTGGGTAAGTCCTCTCTTCCCAAGAAGCCAATTACAGATGACGACGTGGATCGTATCTCCCTATGTCTGAAGGTTTTGTCAGAATGTTCTCCTCTAATGAATGATATTTTCAACAAGGAGTGCAGACAGTCCCTTTCTCATATGCTATCAGCTAAACTAGAAGAGGAGAAACTTTCTCAGAAGGTGAGATATTGTAAATTTCATTGTGTAATCATAAACTTTTGGGTGCTTGAATTTTGAAGTAAGCTGGCATCCAAGGATACTCCAGGAGCTGCATAAAGTTCACTACTTCAGTGTACGTTAGAAGATAGAATTAATACTTTGCTTTCTTACCACAGAAAGAGTCAGAGAAGAGGAATGTGACAGTTCAGCCAGATGACCCCATTTCCTTCATGCAGCTTACTGCTAAAAATGAAATGAACTCAAAGGAAGACCAATTTCAGCTGAGCCTTCTGGCAGCAATGGGGACCACACAAAGAAAAGAAGCTGCTGATCCTTTGGCATCCAAACTCAACAAGGTAATGTATAGTTCAGTATCTCATTTTTGTAAGTGTTTTGCTCACACCTAGCGACAAATGTTGACGATTGGGTTTGTAAGGGCTAAGGAACCTAATTAAGCTCATCAGGTATCTGAAAAGTTCATTTAGGTTTCGTTGTTGGCGAGGAAGGTGGGGGGGTCTTGAGAAGTGAAGAATCCTTTTGTCCCCGTGCTTCATGATGCTCCCTTGGCCCCATGCTGTAGGTTGGGGGAGGTGGGAATTGGAGAAGAGAAACCAGGAAGTGGGGAGGTGCTGCGATGTGGAGACCTTGAGTTTGTTGGATGGCTCAAGAGCCAAGTAAGGTTTATTAGGGTGGTGAGAGGACGACAACAGGGAGTGCCATGGTGTGAAGATCCTGTTCCTTCCTCCCCGTATCCTGAGGCTCTTTTGACCCCATGCAGTATTTTTTTTGCTCCACTTTCCTGCCTTCTATTCCCCAGAAGCCATTCAGGAGGGTCCAAGGGAAAGAACCCCTACTTCGCTACCCACTCTGGGGACCAGGGAGCAGAAATAGCTTAAAAAATCAAAAACAAACCTAAGAAACTTCCCAGAGAAGACTTTCCAATATTTGGTTTTCATTCAGTTTAATCATAACTCAGCATTTTCTGGGTTTCTAATGTTTGCGTTTTAAAAAAATAACTAACATTATTGTAAGTTGGAGAGGCAGAGATTCTATGGTTTAGAGGGTTGTTTTTTTAAATCCTTAAGGGTCTGATATGTATTATGAACTTTAACTCACATTTAACAAAAAAAGTGTATGCATATGAGAGGGGGTCTATTGCTTATTTAGTTAATCTTTTCATACTTGAAGACCCTCTCTTAACAGTGAAATTTATGAACTTTTAATGGTTCTTAAATTGATTACTTTTAAAAAATCATTAATCAGTTTGTTGACGAAGCTTCTATTGATAGGGTGAAGAGTTAGTTTTTTCAGGGGCAGGAGTTTAAATACAAAAACAATAAGCTAATAGTACAAAACTAAAGGTGGTCTTTGTACAGATCTCTTGTTTAATTAGTAATTTTGTCTTAGACTACCAAATATTTTTCTCTTTTTCTATTGTTTTTGTTCCGTCTCTGCACTTGTGTGACCATGTTCAACTTTTTAAACTGGCAATGGGGAAAGATACTTCAACAATTTGTATTAATCTTCTTTCCTTGACAGGTTACTCAGTTGACAGGTTTCTCAGATCCTGTCTATGCAGAAGCATATGTTCATGTCAACCAGTATGATATTGTATTGGATGTGCTTGTAGTAAACCAGACCAGTGATACTTTGCAGAACTGCACATTAGAACTAGCCACACTAGGTAAGGAATAATCTAGTGCAACAAGAATATTTGTTGGTATAATTAGGTCTGAAATTAAACAGTGGGCATTGTTGAAGTACAAGAAATTGCATCTCTTATTATAAATGCCTAAAGAATTGTTTAATAAAACCAACTACTTATCATCTTAAAAGGTATTTTAAAATGCGTTTTAAAGAATTGATTTTTCATGGAGCAAGTAAACTTTCTTCTGCTGGTACTGATAACGTGATCATGTGCCTTCTGGGCAGTCTTCTTCCTGTACTTGCTTCACAGTCAGGGTTGAGGCAAGTTGGCAAGGCAGTGCGGGGAAACTTGAACTGCTGTTGCACGTTTTATCTGCTCTATGGATGAATAAGGGACCTAGGCATTTCCATCACCTTTCATAAGCACTAAATTCAGACTAAAATCTGGATGGGGGGAAAAAAAATCAGAATGGGCACATGACTTGAATTTCACATGGAGGCTGCAGTGTATGTGTCAAATAAGCTTTTTTCTGTCTTTATTTTCCTTCACATCAGTTTTATACATTTAAGATGTTGATATTATAGACCAGTGGTTCCCAGCTGGGGCGCCGCAAGCCCCGATACCCTGTAGGGCAGAAGCTTCAAACCCATGGGCAGCGTTGGAGGGTGCCTGGGGGGCCTTGTCCCCACCCCCAACTGCAGTGCCAGAGCAGGGCAGTCCCAGGAACCAGCTCCACACCTCCCCACTTCCTCCTCCTCTCCCACCACCTGGCCAGGTCAGAGTCAAGAAGCAGCAGTGCAGGACGGCTGCTGCTCTGGCTTGTGCCATGGAGCAGGCAGCCACAGCACTCCCCGATTTCCTCCTCCTGCTGGTTACTGGAGCTGCAGCTGCTCCTCAGCTCCCAGCCCCCTTTGACTGCTCATGCAGCCAGTAAGAGCCACCTGGGCGGTTGACCCGGCTCCATGGCTGGCAGAGCCCTAGGGGAGCAGTGACTGAAGGGGAAAGCCCTCCCAGCAAACAGCCCCTATCTGCCCCTTTTCATGCACACTGAGCTACCCACCCCTCCTCCCCCCGCCGCCTGCACACAGCCCCTATCTACCTCTTCCCTAACGGTCCCTAGTTAGCCCCTCCCTGCACCCTGAGTGGTTTTCAAACTTTTTGAGCTGAGCTCCCCCTCTTTGAGTTATAATATTTGGTTGCACACCCACCCACCTAGACCCAGGGTAGCCTGCTGAGATGAGTCAGGTGGAAGTGATGCTCCCTTCCCCGGCCCCACCATGCAGAACTGGGCAGAGCTCTGGTGGGCCCTGCCCACTCCCCAAAATAAAAGTTAAACTGTGCCTATGCCCAAGGCCCCCCCCTCCCTGCCCAGTGTCCAAAGCCCAGCGCCATTTGACTTCAGTGGGCTTTGAATCAGGCCATTAATGTTTTAATTAATGTGTACATTTCATTAGTGCTTCAGCTTTCAAATATGTTGGATCAGTGTTTTACAGTTTATTGACTTCATTGCAATTTTGGTAAGATTTTAGAATTCAGATCAGAAATGGTAATCTGCTGTGTCCTGAAACTGATTTTAATTGGACTTTATCTCTTGTCTGTTCGTAAACTGTTCTTTAAAAAAATAATTTAACAGGTGACTTGAAATTAGTGGAAAAACCATCTCCTTTGACGCTTGCTCCTCATGATTTTGCAAACATTAAGGCTAATGTCAAAGTAGCGTCAACAGAAAATGGAATCATTTTTGGTAATATTGGTAAGTAGACAATTCTGTGTGCAACCTTAAAAAAAATTAGAATACTTAACTTTCTGTGGAGAAGTAGAATTATTTTTAAAAAATTTAATGCTGGACGATAAGTGAAATATTCCACGATATGAGAATGTTTTATTGCTGGATTTAAAAAAAATTCATTATGAACGTAATTTTTAATATTTTTAAAAAAGCATGCTGGTGTAATGCAATGCCTGTGAGTGGTTACAGTGGGGATTGAATCTAAGTCTCTTTGGATCTAAAAGCATGAGCCTCTTCTGCCTGAGCTAAAAGACCCACATCTGTTAATTCAAAGGTTTTAGGAAACTTTTAAACTTCTGGGAGCCAGCCACTAGAAGGACAGAGACCAACACTCTGCATGTGTTGGTTATACCGACAAATCTCAATTGAACACTCATTTTGTGTTGACAATTCTGTAGCCACTTTCAATTTGTAAACCTGTGGTTTGTTTTTCTTGTTTGCAGTGTATGATGTATCTGGAGCAGCCAGTGACCGAAACTGTGTTGTCCTCAGTGATATTCACATTGACATCATGGATTACATCCAGCCTGCTTCTTGTACTGATGCAGAGTTCCGCCAAATGTGGGCAGAATTTGAATGGGAAAACAAAGTTAGTTCTTTTGGCGATGATCTATTTGCCATTGTTACCTAGCTTTACACTAGTACCTTATCTCAACAGTTTTCAACTAAAACCATCACCAAAAAATGATTTCAGTAACACGTTGGTTATTTTACATAACCCAAGCTTCATTTTAAAACTAGAAGGTTGCATCTGTTTCCATTCTATAGATAGCTTGCCCTATATAAGTTAGTGTACTGTTGTCTTCTGCCAAACCTCCTCATTTGAAAGGCTGCTCCAGGATATGAAAGGAAGTCTCCAAGCTGTAAAATATGTAGATCATTCGTTTTAAAAGTCTGATTCTTCTGTTGGTTTCCTGTCACTTGTTTACTGAAGCTGGGCCTTTTTTGCGGGGGCATCACATTGTTGACTCATATTCAATTTGTAATCCGCTATAGCTCCTAGATCCTTTTTCACAGAATTACTGCCTAGTCAGTTATTCCCCATTTTGTAGTTGTGCATTTGTTTTTTCCTTCCTAAGTGAAGTACTTTGCACTTGTCTTTATTGAATTTCATCGTGTTGGTTTCAGACCAATTTTCCCATTTTTTTGAGGCGAGGCAGTTTTGAATTCTAATGCTGTCCTCTAAAGTGTTTTCAACCCCTCCCTGCCTATTTTATAAGGCTATTCTCCACTCCATTATCCAAGTTATTAATGAAAATATTGAATAGTACTGGTCCCTGCAGGACTGCCTAGACTTGCCCTCCCAATAACTACTTTTTGAGAATCATTTTCCAACCACTTAATAACTTTAATCTTGAATGCATTTCCATAGTTTTCTTGTGGGAATGTCACATGGGACTGTAATCAAAAGCCTTGCTTAGATCAAAATATATTCTGTTTACTGCTTCCTGTATATCCAACAGGCTAGTAACCCTGTCAGAGAGTTTAAGTAATTTGCATGTGATACGCACATCAAATTGGGCAACTTATTAGGGTCATTAAATAGAAAAAACAAGTGTACAATCCCAGTCTGTAATACAAATTACAATTGTACCCAACTAAAAGGAATGCTAACATACTTTTCAGGCAGATTTTTTTCCCCCAGTTTTTTTCTTTTCACCCTGTTCGCTCTAGATTTCTTCTCTCTGGTAATAAGAGTCTAAACACCAGGGCTAGGAGCTCCCCGAGTCCAAATGATAGATCTTTAGTCCTCTTCTGTTAGCACAGGCAGTGTTGAGCTGGCCCAGGAGCAACTTCAAAGGGACTGGTTCCTATAGTTGGCTGTTTGTGCCAGCTGCACCCTTCTCCTTGTGCACTGCTTTTCAGCAGATACCTGGATTTTTTGGCAAGGTTTGAGCTAAGATCATAATGTTTTGTGTAAGCTTTGATGTACTAGGGCAGCCATCATAAAAAGATCTTTGAGAGGAGGCTGTGTGGTGCGCTTCCTGGAATAGTGAGGCAGTTAGAGCCCTCCGTACCTGTGTCTTTTCTTTTCCTCACGCCCCTTGACTTCATCGTCCAGTTTGTCTGAGAGTTCCTTCCCTGGGTCTTGAGCCTCGAGTAATCCTGGATCTTCACAATCTGAGATATAGCAAAGGCAGTTTGATTCTGGCACGGGAAAGTTTCTAGCAATGAAAAAAGGAAAAATGGATGCACACTCTCACTCTCACTGCTCCACACAACCTTTCTTGCAGTAACCTGTCCTCCATGCAGTTCTACATGACTCAGGCTTTTGTTGGCCAATTAGAATAAACCCCTTCTCCCAAGGAGTTTAAAGTAAACACTTAAAGCCCACCTTGCCGCTAAGACATATAAAACAGATCCTGACCACTTGTAGTCATTAAAGTTCCAATGCCACTTTAAGAGTATAAGTTTTTTGTGTCTTTTCCAAGTTCCTGCTCTAATTACGATTAGGGTGACCAGATAGCAAGTATGAAAAATCGGGACAGTGTGTGTGGGGTATTAGGTGCCTATATAAGAAAAAGCCCCAAATATTGGGACTGTCTCTACAAAATCAGGACTTCTGGTCACCCTAATTATGATCATCCTACCTAAATTTCTCTGGCAGTTTCAACTGGATACAATACTCTTCTTCACTTTCTGTCCTAAACTGTCACAGTATCATTGTACAGTGTTGAACAGTATCATAGTATGCTATTGAATGGCTGCTTTTTTCAAGAGGTGGCTGTATTTCATTGGAGGGTGAAGTAAACGCTAGCATTGGTCAGTCAGAGAAAAGCTACTGGACTACATGTATCTTTGACTTGTTCTGGTATGGTAATTCAAATGTACACATTTAGGCTGTAACTAGACTTGAAGCAACCATTCATGATAAAGACTCTTTCCACATGTTTAGCAACATATGATGTACACTTATTTTGACTGATACTTTCTACCATATATTTAAATAAGAGGCCATCCCTACTTAACCACTGGATGGTGGAAGATGAAACCTTTTTGTAAGATTCTCCAATATAAAAGGACTTACAGCCATCAACAAGTACAGTATGGTACTACAGGATAACTGACAGTGACACTTTCTTTTCCATAGTCCTAGAACAAAAATGATTTAAAACGTGTCAGAGAAGCTGATGAAAACGGTCACACCTTGTTCTTTCTTTCTTGAAGGTTACAGTTAATACAAACATCATTGATCTAAATGAATACTTACAGCACATACTAAAATCAACCAACATGAAATGCCTTACCCCAGAGAAGGTAAGATACTTGCTGAAAATTCTTCAAGCACTTTTTAAACTGGAGTAAAATTACTGTGCGAATATAAATAGATTTGGATGCCAAAATATAGCATTTTTTTTCCCACCTCTTGAATTCTTCTTGGGCATTGATTTCACTCTTCTTTGGAAGCCACGTGTTGCATAGGATAAGTTTCTTAGAACTCTCATCAGATATATTTATATATTTAAAAAATTCAAAACAAAAACACACATTATCAAACAGACACACTCCTGCACACACTTCTCCCTCTAGAGAGAGGATGAGAAACCAAACAATAAACCACAGATGTGTAGTCCAGTTGATTAATTCACTACTGGAAGGCACTCAGATACTAATGATGATGAACGTAGTATAGGAACCTATAGAGAACAGTATTTTCCAGTACCCTTTTTGGAGTTTGTGTTCTTTAGACTATTTACCTGGTCTAGTTTCTAAATTTATACCTCCACCAATTATATAGATCTATGTTTAGTCTGGAAGATTTTAGTATTCTTTAGTATTTAATACACTTTAGAAATGTATGCTCTAAGAAAGCTAAAAGGAAATTCATGGTAACAGTAATTTTCAACCACTTTCTTGCTTTAGTTGAGCAAGAAGCAGTTAATAAAATGTCAGCTAACATCTGCTTCAGAATGGTCAGCACAATTTTTTTCAATAGGTCAAGACTTCCTACCTTCCAGTAGGAATTAATCTTTCTTAAAGCCTTTTTGCTATGCATTACTTCAGAGCCTGAAAATGCCGCTTATATCTCATTTAAATGACTTGATTAAATCTGTCAGCTTTCATTTTAGAAAGCTCTATTAATGTTTCCTTCAGAACCAGAGTCCAAGTATCTTACAAAAAGCTGTATTTAGAAGGATAGATTTTAAATATAAAAACCTACTGAGTTGTGCTTAATATGGAACAAAATATGTCTGTTAAAGGACAATTAGCCTTTTGCAAAGAGTTAAATTTAAGTGTTCTTTCTCTAGGCACTTTCTGGTTACTGTGGCTTTATGGCTGCCAATCTGTATGCGCGTTCCATATTTGGAGAAGATGCACTTGCAAACGTCAGCATTGAAAAGCCAATTCATCTTGGACCAGATGCTCCCGTCACTGGCCACATACGAATTCGTGCAAAGAGTCAGGTAATGAATGATAGGTTTTTTTAAAGCTTTGTCTCTATAATTTTTATTAGGAGTTCTATAAACATTTGCAGAGCTTGCACTGTAGTTTATGGTTAATTTTTAGTATTGTTAATTAGATTCCCAACTTCCAGGAAAAGTGAAGAAGGAAATCCCTGTCTCAATTTTAATACTAGGTTTTCTGAATGAATAGCTTTCATCTCTACTCCCCTTAGACAGCACAATTGTTGACTTTTTTTTTTTTATTATTTGGAGGGGAGAGCAGTTCAACAGTTAGGTGGAACAGGGTACCTTAAACCAAATTTAGGTGCCTCATACAGCAGTGCATTATTATAGTCCAAGATTTTGCTGTATTAACATATCCCATTTGCAAATCTATGTTCTTTTGTTATTAAAAAACATAATGTACCACCAATATGCCCCTCATGCTATTTCTCAAAGTGTTGAAACAACCATTGTAATTTTCATCTCATGTTGGAATAAAGGATTCTATTAATAAAAAGCCAACATTGTTAGGAACCAGTAAGAAAGGGATAGATAATAAGACAGACAGTATCATAATGCCACTATATAAATTCATAGTATGCCATGGCAGGCTGTTCTGGCCACCCCATCTCAAAAAAACCATTAGGGGTATGGAACAGCTTCCATCTGAGGAGAGATTAAAAAGGCTGAGACTGTTCAGCTTAGAAAAGAGACAACTAAGGAAGGATATGATAGAGGTCTATAAAATCATGAATGGACGGAGAAAGTGAATAGGAAGGGATATTTACCCCTTCACATAACACACAAATCAAGCATCACCCAATGAAATTAGTAAACAGCGGGTTTAAAACTAACATAAGGTAGTACTTCTTCACACAATGCCCTGTCAACCTGCCAGGGGATGTTGTTAAGGCTAAAAGTATGAATTAGATAATTTCCTGGAGGACAGGTCCATCAGTGACTATTATCCAAGATAGTCAAGGATGCAACCTCATGTTCTGGGTGTCCCTAAACCTCTGATTGGCAGAAGCTGGGACTCAGTGACAGTTGCATTACTCAATAATTGACCTTGTCCATTTCATCAGAAGTATTTGGCACTGGCTGGTGTCAGAAGACAGGATACTGAGCTAGATGGACCGTTGGTCTGGTCCAGAATGGTCATTCTTATGGTCTTCTATGTATTTGCTGTGTATATAAAAGAAGTCTACTTATATAAAATATTCTCACTTGCAAAAAAAAAAAAAGAAAAAAAAAAGATTTTGTGGGAATTTTTTAGTCCTTAGAAAATGTAACCTTGAATAAAGAAGAAACTAATGTATAACTAGAAGTATATTATATAGCTTATCATAAGGGTTCCTTTAGGACTTTCTGATTAGAAAGAACCATTTACTTTACATGAAGAATTTTGAAATTGTTTTGATAGAAGTGGGTAGTATGTTTACAATGGAACCAATAATGTCAGTGGAACTCTTACATAAGACACTAAGTTCAGTTAAATCTGCGACTTGGTCTAACCTAGGGAGTAATTCACTATTGATTGAATAGCAGCTGGAACTTTGAATTTCCTTACTGTTGTTAGTTTTACTGAGACCCTAAAACACACACACACATTATTCTGTTTATGGGCTAGTATCATTTTTTGTGGAGGTGGAAAAGATTTTGGGGGGCTCAGCATGTTGAGAGCTGGTGTGTCTATTTATAATTATTATTTTGTGTGTATTATGATAGAGTGTTGGATAAGCTCAACACTGATTTCAATTACTGCCATGTGGACTGACCTTTGTAACTGCTGGACTGACCATTTTTTAAAATGGTGCAACCTCAAAGGGTTAAAATTCTTGACTCTTGCTTTTTTGGGGTGATGTTACAACTTTCTAGTAGCAAAAGATATAGTTTATTTATGGTTCATTATTTCAGCAAGATATTGTACGCAAATCTAGCTTATTCAGGCTTTTTGGAAACTATGTACTGAACTGTAGCTACAAATAAATAAAATGTTGTCATTGCTGAATTAGAAATATTTTCTTTTCCATGTAATTAGTTTCATGAATTTTATATACTGAACTTGTAGGTTAATACTGGTAACAGAGGGATGGTGGTGTTTTGGGGTTTTTTGGGGTGAGGCGTTGAGATGACAATTTTATGAAATATCCCAGGTGTGAACATCTTTCTTTTTTTATTTCCTTACAGGGAATGGCCCTAAGTCTTGGAGATAAAATCAATCTGTCTCAGAAGAAAACGAGTTTATAAACTTTCCAGATAGTCTTTTCAGAGCTTTTACAATTAAATTTTAGGTATGTGGCTTGTTGAATTCAGAACATCTTGTATTCTTCCATGTTCTGTAATTGTAGAAGCAGAGCTTTTGTGCTGAATGCCTTCCAGCGGATAATTTATAGATTCTTCTGATCAATATTGAGTAAAACTTTAAAACATCAATTTATTTTTTTCTCTTTGTCTTAGAAGTCATGTATACTTTGTCTCTAATATATACTGACTATTTCACAGTACAATAAACAAATCTAAGCCAGGCTGGTTTTGTTCTGATTTACAAATAAACTCAGTATTATTTTATTACTACTTTTTATATATCAAGAAAGTAAAGTTACATTGCTTGCAATGTTTATTGTGAATGAATAACCCTGAAGTTTGTAAATATGCAGCTATGTGACTCTTAAACTAATACTGTGATGTGCCCAAAGGAACTTAAACTTCAGAGTTAAATCAAAGACTATCTTTTATGCAGTTGGTTTTGGTACTTTAATCACCTGTCACTGGCAAAACTTCAATGCTAAAAGCTAATGCAAATCCCAGCTCTTGCCAGCAATGGGTGAAATTTAAACTAAGTCATGTTCTTTAAGCTGATTCTGTTTGAGAGAAATTGGAAAATGAATTAGGAAAATCTTGGTGTTTCTTTTTATCTGTTATGAGTCTGTTTTTAGTAGCATATTTTGCTCATCTCAGAATACCAAAAAGGGAAAGTGGTGTGTTAGCACTAAGCTGTAGAAATGTAAGCAATGTTTTAACTGGATGCAGTGCACATAGCCACCTTCATTAGATCAGCAAGAAAGGATTCAGATTGTGTGTGATCTTGAGTTGAAGAACAATAAATTGCACTGCATTTGTGTGGTACACAAATTATGGAAAAGGTTTAGGAGGGAATCTAAATGGTGGTATAAGCATATCCTTCTGCTAATGTTTGCATACAATAATATTGTAGATGGCAGTGCTATATTAAAATAACTTAAGACCCTAAGTACACCTCCCTCATGGCCTTGCCCCCTGCTTGGGCAGCAGTGGTATTGGCCAGTCACAGGAGCAGTCTGCTGAGTGGGTGAGGAGCCCACCACTCCTCTTTGAGAAAACGAGGGCCTCCCTGCTTCCCAAACTTTCATTCTGTCTTCAGCTCCTGCTCACCTAGAGGGAGAACTCTGCATGAACTGCAGTGGCTGTGAGAATCCCTTTCATCCACTCACCACCCCTCCTGCACCCCAATTTCTCTCCTGGGATGGAGCAGACCACCTGCTCCAGGGGGCTTCAGAGTCAACACCCCAGTAAGATGGTTGGAACAGCTTGCATCTCTCAGCTGTTGTTTTAGGCTGTTTGGAAAATGCATTGTCAAGTTATCAAGCTGCTTTTTTTAAAAAGAAAAACAAAAAAACTGTGAGAACTAAAAACATCATTTTGCTTTTAAACAAAACTGTTGTCAGTAGTTACCAGTGTGGTGCTTTGCTCTTGTTCGATGATAACATCGGCTGCGTGCGTGTTCCCTCTGTGTGCTGCCCCAGTTCTGCTCAGATAGCTGACAGAGCAGACCCCAAGAGAACCCCCAAAGACTACAGACTCTAGTAAGGTACGAAGGAACTCGAGCCAGGTTGATTGTCATATGAAGCACAGTAATAGTTTCCTATAGACTCTAGAGGACATACTATGAATGTGCCCCCTAGCGATGGACACAGCTCAGTCAGTGGTGGGACACTCCACTGCCCCCTAGGCTGGACAAAGATGTGCACTCCCGGGACCTCCTTTTATACAGTTACAGGACAGATGACTCATCCCTCCTGATGTATTGAAGTACAGCCCCTTGACTCATTGGGGGCTGTCTTCTCCTTTGATCATGTTGTTTCAGACTGATCTATCCATCATGCTGTCCTTTTGACCCTGTCTTTAAGATGCACCTGATTCTAGCAGCCCTCTTCTCGCCAACTTCTGTGAGTGAGGCCTGCCTCTGGCTCACAGCCCAGCTTTGCTTAGCAATGCCTGGAATTACTTTGGTTCAGGCTTCAGGCCTCAGACTGGGCCTCTGACACAAGAGTTTATATTTCAGGGCCTCATCTTACTACAAAAACCTTACATTCCCATGTCTCACATGACATGACACAAGAGGGAGTGGAAGGCATGTGCCTAAGCATCAATCCAGCCCTAATGATAGATTTCCTGTGAACTCGGTTCTTTCTTTTCTTTATCCTTCTGCACCCTCGGGTGCATAGGTTGTCTACCTGTTTCTGCCACTTATTTTGGTCTTGTGCAGGTCTGTCCAGGTTTCAGTGTGTCATGTTGATGGATTTAGCTTCTTTATTGCTCTAAATAATGTTTCTCTAGGTCGGGGTGGGGAAACTACGGCCCGCAGGACAGATCTGACCTGCTGCCTAATTTCAACTGCATGTGAAGATGTAATTTCTGTGTCATAAGGTGGATCACATCTCAAGAGAGAGTCTTGTGGACAGCTTCTCTCCACATTCACAATTATGTGGATCACCTCCCCTGTGACTGCTGATCAAAAACCATTCTTGTGACAACTACAGCAATTGCTTATATGGAAAAGGAGAAATAAGAAAATGTGCTTTGCTCTGTTTTTAATGTGAGTTAGCAGCTGGAAATGAGGAGAGCCAGGAGCATGTGACCAGCAAAGATCCTATAGACCAGTTTGAAAACTGTTGTTCTAAGGCAGGGGTGGGCAAACTTTTTGGCCTGAGGGCTAGATCTGGGTATGGAAACTGTATGGAGGGTCATGAATACTCACAAAATTGGGGGTTGGGGTGTGGGAGGGGGTGCGGGCTCGGGGGTGGGGCCAGAAATGAGTTCAGGGTGTGGGAGGGGGATCCAGGCTGGGGCAGGGTCTGGGGTGTGTGTGGGGGGAGTGGGCTCTGGCTGGGGATGCAGACTCTGGGCTGGGACTGAGGGGTTTGGAGGGCGGTAGGGAGGGATTAGGGCTGGGGCAGGGGGTTGGGGCACGGGAGGGGGTCAGAGGTGCAGGCTCTGGCCAGGTGGCTCTGAGCGCTGCCCTGTCTGCAGGCGCCACCCCTGCAGCTCCCATTGGCCATGGTTCCCAGGCAATGGGAGCTGCAGGGGTGGCAGTTAGGGCGGGGGCAGTGTGTGGAGCCCCCTGGCTGCCCCATCACGTAGGAGCTGGAGGAGGGGCATGCCACTGCTTCTGGGAGCCACAGCACATGCGGAGCGGGGCAAGCCTCAACCCTGCCCTCCGGTGGGAGCTCGAGGGCTGGATTAAAATGTCTGAAGGGCTGGATGCGGCCTCTGGTCTGTAGTTTGCCCACCTGCCCACCTCTGTTCTAAGGGTTGCAAGAGACTATGAATCTGAGTAATTGGTATGGAAATATAAGATGGACTTTAATGGGCATGCAAACCTTGTCACAGGTTCCCAGATCTCAATTAGGTGTGTCCTACAAGAGCATTTGTTGCTTGTCAATAGAGAAATTACTAAATCAAGAAGACTGCTGTGCTTTAGGATCCAGTCACCCAACATACAACTTTTTAAATTGAAGTAAAATTTAAGCAAAGCAGGTATTGGAACATGGATACTCAACATTGTATAAAACTCCAGCATTGGAGCATAGCAACCTGTTCTGGTGGTCATGAAATTGTGTACACTATATAACACCCACACAGTAAATATCTACAGAAGGTAAATGTCTTCTAAAGCCTTGGCTTGTGAAACTCAGGAAAGAAGCTGGAGCAGCTATAAGCCAGTGGCATATTTTAGAAACAATATCTGATGACAGATGATGACTCTGTTTTGCTATACAGATGTATGGAAAAAATCAACAATGTGTTTATACATATGACAAAAAGCCCACATACAACCCCTAAATTTATAAAGTTAACATATTACACAAGAGGGTGCTATCTTACAACTGGTCTGAAATTTGGTGATTTAGTATTTTAAAGCATTAATGAGGAGGAGCTAAATCAAGGAAATACCCTTAAAATCTAGGGTGTTTGTGGATTTTTGTTTTGTTTGGTTTTTGAAACGAAAGATATAGAATGAATCTGCCCTACAGTTTGGAACGTTTTCACTGTTTTAGGTATATTTGCAGGTTGCCTAGCTGCATAATCAGTGCATGATGGTACTGGCAGCTCAGCATACTAATATAATGCATCTGTTTCAGGGCTGACTTTTTCCTCTAGAGATTGTATTTTTTCAGAAGCAGTGAGATAGTTTGATTGTGTACATATGGATTAGGGAGTCTCTCATATATGAAGGGCATGACAATGATTTCATTGTGGGAGGGATGTAGATTAAATTTACGTAGTCCTAACCATCGTTTTGCACATAAATTTTAGGCAATTTTTGTTTGTTTGATTAAAGCTGCAAATATACAACTTATCTCACTGGACTGGACCTTTTTCCCAGTCCCCGGAGAATCCCCTTTTATGACCATTTTGCATAGTGTATTTTAGCCTCTCTCAGATTCTAGTGTATTGTTTGCAACTTGAATGTATTACCTAGAATGATCCAGAGTAGAGCCATGCAGGAAATGTTTTGTTTTTTTTTCCATCACGAGAAAAATTGAGATTTCAGATGTTTTTCCTATTTTGCATTAGCATGAAACAAAGACCTTTCAAAATTTAGAAAGAGAGAACGCATGCAGACACCCCCTCCTCAGAACAGCCAAGAGCCTGGTGGCTTGTCACTCACTTGGGATGTGGGTGATCTTTGCTCAAATTGCTTTGTTTCCTACATCCCTGATATGTTCCCTAACTACCAGGCTATAAACTAATCTGGGTTGGGGAAGGGGTTCCCTCTCTGACCAGAAATTCTGTCCTGGCCCCACGAAACCTTCCCAACAAAGGTTTAATAGAAACTAATAAATTTTGTTTAATAAACTGGTATTTTCTGATGAAAATAGTTTTGTCAAAAATGTCCTGACCAGCTCCAATCCAGAACCACCGAGTAAGTAATAGAGTTAGTAAGTAATAGAGTAAGTAAGAGTTAGTAATAGAATGGCATCTTGATTTTGTTAAAGATAAGTAATATTTTTAATGTACCACTAGTTATCCCAGATTGGGTGTGGGATCCCATGGGTGAGCCTAGGATCCTGACCCCAAGTGTGCAGACAGAGCTTTTGCACATCTAAGGACTGGGCCAGTATCTCTAAACTTAGAAATAACCCAGAGGCCTTAAATTTTAGGCATTTTTATTAAAGCATTACATAACCAAGTAACACATGAACAAATACATCTACTTTTTGGATGGGTTGTGATATTAATACCATTTGATTAAAAAACCTACTTTTTTCTCCCACTTTCTAATTGAGGTTCTGTATGGTAGAATTGTGTTGGATTTTTTTCTGGGTTTCTAATTCTTGTTCATGCTTACTGACAGGATTCTTGGAAATGCATTCTCATTTTTGTGAAAGATTTATATTTAGAAATGTTTGAACATCAAATCTTCATATATGAGATTTATTCTTAGAATCTCAAAAAATAGTGTTTTCCCCTTTTATTCTGATCTCTCATGGTTCCAAATAACTTCCTGTAATTCATTTTAGCAGTTATTGATACATGTATTAAAAGACAGGATCTACCCACACTGGGTTGTCCTTAAGCTGCACATTTATTTCTTGAGAATACATAATAATACCTCTAAAAATGACCTTAAGCAGATCACCGTAGACTGTGTGGGCTCTGGGAAGAAGAATAAAAGAGTTTGGGGCTCAAGTGGTGTTCTCATCCATCCTCCCTGTTGAAGGAAAAGGCCCGGGCAGGGACCATCGAATTGTGGAAGTAAATGTGTGGCTACTCAGGTAGTGTCGGTGAGTGGGCTATAGCTTCTTCGACAATGAGCTGATGTTCCAGGAAAGAGGGTTACTTTGTTGGGATAGACTCCATCTATGGGAAGAGAATCTTTGGACACAGTCCGGCTAACTCTATAAGGAGAGCTTTAAACTTAGTCTTATGGGGGATGGTGACAAAAATCCAGCTATGCGCATCTAGGCTCAAGTAACAAAGACAAGGAGAAGGAGCTAAATTCTGGGAAAGGGACTAGAAACTGCATTAAAGAGGCAAGAAGAAAAATAACAAGGTAGTCTGCTAAATATCTTTGATGACTGTATACCAGTGCAAGGAGTATAGGGAACAAGCAGGATGAACTAGAAATCATGGTATATGAAGAAATGTATGACTTAATTGGCTTTACAGAGACTTGGTGGGACAACTCCCACGACTGGAGTACTAGCATTGAGGGATATAGCTTGTTCCGGAAGGATACATATGGGGGAAAAGGAGGAGGCATTGCACTGTCACTGTATGTCAAGAATATATACACCTTGATCCGAGGTCCAAGAGGAAGTGAACAGAAGCCCTACTGAGAGTATCTGGGTAAAGATAAAAAGGAAAAAGAATGGTAGTGATGTTATGGTGGGGTTCTGTTACAGACCACCAGATCAAGAAGAGGAAGAGGATGAGACGTTCTTCAAGCAGGTAACAAGATTAGCTAACACACAGGGGCCTGGACTAGATGACTCTCAAGGTCCCTTCCAGTTCTATGATTCTATGAGCTAGTATTAATGGGGATTTTAATTTCCCTGATATCTGTTGGAAGACTATTACAGCAAAATTGTCGGGAACTTGGGAGGAAGTGATCATAATCAATAGAATTCAAGATCCTAAGGAAAGGAGGACATGAGAACAGCAAAACAAGGACACTGGACTTCATAAAGGAAGATTTCAACCAATGCATAGAAATAGGAGGCAAGGTCCCATGGAAAGACCAATTAGGAAGAAAAGGAGATGAAGGGGGCTGGCAGTTCCTAAAAGATGCACTAATAGAGGCTCAATATCAAATTATTCCAATGCAGAGGAAAGATAGGAAGAGGCACAGGAGACCAAGGAGCTTTTTAGCTATCTAAAAACCAAATGGGATACATGCAGGAAATGGAAGGAGGGGCTTGTCACCAAGGAAGTATCCCTGGGAATAGCGCAAGTATGTAGGGACAAAAATCAGGCAAGCCAAGGCAAGCAATGAGTTACAGTGGTCAAGAAATGTTAGAGACAACAAGAAAGAGTTCTACAAATATGTCAGACAAAAAAGAAAGATCAGGGATGATGTGGGTCTGCTGCTCAATGGAGAAGATGATCTGGCAACGGAAGATAAGAGGCAGAGCTGCTCAATGCCTACTTTGCTTCAGTCTTCACACAAAAAATAATGTGGCCAGATGACTAGCAAAGTTATCATAAACAATAAAGGGGAAGGGATGCAGATCAGGATAAGTAAAAAAACATGTCATCGATCTTCTGACTAATTTGAATGAATTCAAGTCAGCAGAGCCTGAAGCTGTTCACCCAGGGTGCAGAAGAAATCTTTGCACCATTGGCAATAATATTTACAAACTCATGGATGATAAGTTAGCCCTTCTCCAGTCTTCCGGGACCTAACATAGTGCCCATCTTTAGGTGAGCCACATCCACACAATATTTATACTAACTGTATGGCCCTGAGGATGTCACATGGGCTGCAGCTGTGTGCTGATTGGGCTGCAAGCGGCCCACAGGCCATGGGATCAGAACTACTATACTACAGCAATGTGTAAAATATTCAATTTGAAAATATCTGGAGGATGAAGGGGTGGTCACTTGCAGCCAGCATTGATTTACTAAGACCAAATCATGCCAAATCAGCTTGATTTCCTTCTTTGACAAGGTAACTGCTTTGATGGATAGGGGGAATGCAGTGGACATAGTATACCTGGACTTTAGCAAGGCTTTTGACACAGTCCCACATGACATTTTCATAATTAAGCTGGAGAAATGTAGGCTTGGTGGCTACCATTAGGTGGACAGATAATTGGTTAAACAACTGCAAACAAAGAGGAACTATTAATGGAATGATTTCAGATTGGAAGGAGGTCTCAGGTAGGGTTCCACAGGGATCTGTTCTGGGTCTGGTGGTGTTTAAAATCTTTGTTAATTACCTGGATGTAGAAATAGAGTGCATATTGATCAAATTTGCAGGTGACACAAAGTTAGGGGGGTTGCCAGCACTTTGGAGGATAGAGCTAAATTTCAAAGGGATCTTGATAAATTGGAAAACTGGGCTAGAGACAACAGACAAATGTAAGGTGCTACACTTAGGGAAGAAAAACAAATGCACAAATACAGAATGGGGATAACTGGCTTGGCGGCAGCAGCACTGCTGAGAAGGATCTGGGAGTTGTGGTGGATCACAACCTCAACATGAGTCAACAATGCAATACTATTGCAAAAAAAGCAAATGCAAATTTCTATTGCATTAATGGAGGCATAGCATGCAAGTTACGGCAGGTGATAGTACCACCCTACTCTACACTGGTTAGGCCTCAGCTGGAGTACTGTGTCCAATTTTGGTCACCAATGTATAGAAAGGAGGTAGAGAAACTGGAAAGGATCCACAGGAGAATGATGAAGATGATCAAACAGATAGAATGCATGCCATATGAGCAAAGGCAGAAGGAACTGGGTATGTTTAGTTTGGAAAAGATGAGATTAAGGGTGGATATGATAGCAGTCTTCAAATACTTAGAAGGCTGCCATAAAAAAGATGGAGAAAAATTGTTCTCTCTTGCCACAGAGGGCAGGACAAGAGGCAATGGGTTCAAACTACCGCACAGCTGTTTTAGATTAAATCTCAGGAAAAACTTCCTAACCATAAGGACAGTAGGACAATGGAACGAACTGCCTAGAGAAGTTTTGGAAGCTCCTTCACTGGAGGTTTTCAAAAAGAGGCTGGATAGCTATCCATCTTGGATGTTTGGACACTACAAATCCTGCATCTTGACAGGGGGTTAGACTAGACGACCCTTGTGGTCCATTCTAACCCTATGGTTCTGTGATTCTATAAGTGTTTAACCATATGCAGCATCTTTACTTTTTTGGTAAGATTCCCTATGGCCTTTGCATTGTCTGAGCTCTGATTTTTCCTTCCTTTTGTTTGAATATTTTAAGGCAGTGACAAGAATTACCTGATATGTCATTTCATGCAATGTCCCAGCATAACACAGCATGCTGAATAGAAACTCACTTGACTAGTCTTTATGCTTGTTTTTCATATGAAGTCTATCATTATTTTCCATAAACATTTGCATATAATGGCGTTACTGGTCCAAATTCTTTTGAGTTACAGCCATTGAAATGCACCCTTTGAAAATTGCCCCTGTGCAGAAGGCCCATGCACCACTTAACTCCAAATTAAGTCATATGTTGAGAGCTTAAATAAGATATTGGTGGTGTATAGGCCTAGAACTGGACAAAAACTTTTCTACAAAACATTTCTCTGTCAAAACAGAAAGGTTTTGTGGAAATGTGTCCATTTCAATACATGATATCAGTAAGGGGCATATTGCCCATGTTAGAATAGCAATAGCTTTACATTGAGGCACTCACTGGCAGTGTGGAATACCTAAGTTCAGGTCCAAGCTCTGCCTGATTCAGAACAGGGACTTGAAGGTGACTCTCCTCCATCCTTGGTGATTGCCCTGCCTGCTGATCTATTGGCTGTTCTGGGTTGGCTCTGGCTCTTGTGTTTTGTTATAAAATATTTCAAAAGGTTTCAGTTTTGTTCCGATGCAAAATGAAAACAAATATCAAAACCATTTTTGTTTTGTTTTGTTTTCTGGCCACTATAAACCTCCTACTGGTTGCCTGCACAGGGACTATTTCAATTAGTTGTACAATTTGGCTCACTGTGCTAATACAATATCCTATTGTGACGGGTTCCTCCTGGGGTGCCACCTGGAATTGGAGTATTATTGAGCCCCCCTGACCCACCAGCCTTGCTCCCTCTCACACTGTACTGCTGTGACAAGCTGCAAAGCCTTCCAGCCTGCACTTTCGCCAGCATTCATACAGGTAGGGATACACCCAGGCGCAGTTACACGCAGGCTCTCTAACCACCAGCTTCCCAGCCTGGGACTCCAGAGCAGTACCGTCCTGCTTTAGTCAAATCTGGCCACTATACAGGTTTAATACCTGGTCCACCTTTCCCTCAATGTGAAGAGAACAATGCATGCTTGTGGTGACCAAGCAGAGATTTTCCCCAAGTACTCCAGTCAAAGCTCACTGATTTAAATTAAAACATAAAATAAGTTTATTAGCTACAAAAGAATAGATTTTAAGTCATTATAAGTGATAGCAAACTGTTCAAAACAGATTACCTAGTAAATAAACAAAACTGCAAACTGAGCTTAATAAAACTAGATGGGTAGGATATGAGCTAGCAAATTCTCACCCTGACTGATAAACAGGCTCGCAGATTCTTAAGGCACAAGCTACTTGGCTGTGCAGCTTGGGTTTTCCAGGTTTTTATACACAGGCTAGAACTCCCTTTTAACTTGGGACCATCACTTCCCACAGTTCAGTCCTTGCCCCTCAGGTGTTTCCAAATGTGGTGGTGTAGGGAGAGTGCAGTACCATCATGATGTCATTTCCCCCTTTTATATCTTCTTCCCACTTGCTGGAAAGCTGTTTTGCTATGAGCTGGGTCAAACAGTTCCCATTGCGTAGTACTATCTCTGAGAGGTTTCTATTGTACACAGTTCCTGGGGTAATCCTTGTGCCTGTGTGCATTCCTCAATAAGCCATTAACATTATTTGGCCATTTTACTGTTATACCTGAAAGGCTGCTTGTGGGTGTTTTCAACCTCACATGTTTCAGTAACACATACATAGCCAAACTTCATAACTTCACATACAACGATAGCATATACAATCCAATGAGATATTAATGTCTAGCAGATCAAGACTTTTAGAATGATACTTCACAAGGCATTCTTTGTACAAAACATATCCTAATTACATGACAGTGGTAAATATTGGGGTGCCAGGAGTCACACCTATGATATATAATGGCAACCTGGGGTAACGCATGCTGCTATTGTACACTACATTATTACATATTTGGATTCTGTAAAGCATGTAATAAAACTGAAATTCAGTTTCTCATTAGTTTAATTCCAGTTATAGTTAAAATGTCCAGCTTGCCTACAAAATACAATATTCACTCAGAGCCTAATTCAATTATTTAAATTAATCCAAGTAGTGTTGGGCCCTTGCACCAGCTTTTCTTTTCAAAGGTGCAAGAAAATAAGCCATTAAAAAACCTCCAAAGTCTCTGACCAGGCAATACTCTCATGCTATAGGAATTATCTAGAAGCAAGTAATGGGTATTTTCCAGATCGAGCTAGTGCATCTTTAACGACAAATATAACTATTGCAGGATTTGTATGCCTGTTCCGTAAGTAAGAACAGTTTTTGGGGTTTTTTCCTATGCCTGTTCTCGCTTATGGAAGAGTCATACAAGTCCAGCTACAATACTATATCTAGCCTTAATCAATGCAAATGTTACCATAGAAACCTCACTTTGAGAGAGGTAATTATGATATATTGGAATGCCAAAGAAACCTGTTCTGTCAGCATGCAGATGCTAGTAGCAGATGAAGACATTTATCAGTAAGTCACTTAAGCCGGTTATTTATGGAAAATGCAAATGACTTAAGACATTCCACTTTATGGAATTTCTTTGTAATTAAGTGAAAAATCAGGGCCCAAATTAATTCCAGCTAATTGCTTGTGTATTATTGTACAGTACTAAAAAATCAAACTGTCTTTCCTATTAAATACTTGTTTAACTTTATATTTGTGGAAAGTTCAAGTATTCCTTAACAGCTTTCTGCAACCATGCCAAATGATATAGCAGTTATAGGCTTTTCAATGTACATGGTTTGCAGAGAAGAGCCTTGAGCTGCAACATTGTATTTGTACTTGCATTTGCTTACGACTGGTATGCTACAAATACCACTTCCTGTTGCTGTACAGGTTTTCTTTGTGAAGTTAGTACTGTAGGTGTCTTTGAAAGGGCACAGAGGGTAAATATTATGAAACATATGTAAATCAATGGAACTTAGGCTCCAAAATCATTTAGAGGCCTTTAAAAATTTTACTCAGAATCCCTACTTGATTTTCAACAGTTAACTCTCTCTGCTCAAATCTCCTACAGGTGTTTAGTCTAGTGCAGCAAGGCAGAACTGGGACCTGGAGCTCCAATCAGACACCAAGAGTGAGCCCTGGAAAACAGCTATCTGTAAGTCAGATGGGAGAGGGGTCTTTGTCAGAGTTCTACATCCAGTTGTTGGAAGGGTGACCAAAAAGGTCTGTCATAAACATGCAGCTAAGGGTAGCATAAAATCCCTCCTTTACCTGTAAGGGGTTAAGAAGCTCAAATAACTTGGTTGGCACCTGACCAAAAGGACCAATAAGGGGAGAAGATACTTTCAAATCTGTGGGAGGAGGTTTTGTTTGTGCTCTCTTTGTTGTTCTCTCTGGGACAGAGAGGGACCAGGGCAGGAAAAACCATCTCCTAAAACCCTACCTGAAATAAGCATCTAAGATTACAAATTGTAAATAGTAGCAAGGAAATGCGTTAGATTATCTTTTGTTTTAGCTTGTGAATTTTCCCTATGCTAAGAGGGAGGTTTAGTTATGTTTTTTGTAACTTTGACGTTTTGCCTAGAGGGGAATCCTCTGTGTTTTAAATCTTATTACCCTGTAAAATTACCTTCCATCCTGATTTTACAGAGGTGCTTCTTTTACTTTTTCTTTATAATAAATGTCTGCTTTTAAGAACCCGATTGGTTTTTTAGTGTCCTAAAAACTCAAGGGTCTGGTCTGTGCTCATCTTGTTACCTATTTTGGTTGGTATATTATTCTCAAGCCTTCCCAGGAAAGGGGGTAAAGGGGCTGGGGGGGGATATTTTGAGGAAACCAGAACTCCAAGTGGTCCTTTTCCTGATTCTTTGTCTAACTCACTTAGTAGTGGTGGCAGCGATACCGTCAAAGGACAAAGAAGAATTTGTGCTTTGTGGAAGTTTTAACCTAAGCTGGTAGAAATAAGCTTATGGGGAAGTGGGGAGGTCTTTCATGCGGGTCCCCACATCTGTACCCCAGAGTTCAGAATGGGGAGGGAACCCTGACAAGGCCCTACCCTGAAATTTCCTTTTTGACGTACCGTAATATGGCTTTAGTAAATTCTGAACCAAGCAAGAATCTGATTCTTCTTTGACATTCTTGGATGCAAACAGTCAGCAGTACTCCCACTGCTCTTTAAAGGCAGCTGGGCCAGTTTGGGAGAATTTAGTGCATTTTAGATTAGTTTTTCAATAAGCAAAGAAAATGAAACTAACGGCAGGTGGAAAAAGTCTTGAGAGTTGCAGGGGGGTGGAAGTTTTAAGGCATGGGCTGGCCTTAGAAGCCATGATGGAAAATATATTGTTATGCATCAATGAGTAACACAATATTCAATATGGTGAAAAATATTTTCCTGCCTTCTTTTTCTATTGTTCGTTTTTTCTCATTTACTCTAATAGACATGGCCATATCCATTATTGAATAGAGAGGGTGACATTCTATTACTGCCTTCCACTGTGAACTAGTTTTCAGTCGTTCTCTCCAGAGTAAACAGAAATCTTTATTTTTAACACTTAACACATATAATGCAGTAGGTGCATGGGGCAAAATGCACTCTAGGGCTGCCCTGTGTAGCTGATACGTTCTCTTTGAAGAGCACTGATATTTTATAAGCACTGCTAAATGCTTCCTCCGGAGTATAAAAGGGTAGGCTTTTTTAAAAGGCATTTAAAAAAAACCCAATGTGTTATAAGACATTGATGCCATGAATAGGTATGGGTTGCTTTTTCTCAAGTAGCTGAAGTCCCCCTAGCCTCCATTCTCATGTCTCAAATACAGGAGTTCTCCATTTATTCATAGCAACCCAAGTCTTAGTGCTTAATGGGAAAGTGAGCCTTAGCTCTATGATTATAAAGGATAAAGAACTCGTGCTAAATAAGCAAATTGCACATGTGTATTCTGTGCTTCCCCCACACCTCCCCTTCCCGCCAGTCCTTACTGGACCATTGTGAATACCTCTCCTCCCACCAGCTTTGAAAGACATTACGTCATGACTTTTCCTTCACACCAATACTTTGTGGTATCACTAAGCTGACCTATACAGGTGCTGGATTGGATGTGTGTTAAGGTATGGCCGTTTCTTTTGTTAAATGATTACCTGGACAAATGGATGTTGTTTGTTCCAATGGAGTAAGAATAATTAAATTGTTACATTATTTGCCTGAATTTTGGTTCTGTCAGACAAAACTGTTGAACTGACTCCATGGGCAACTACCATGTAAGGTGGCAAAAGGTCATGAGTGACTCATGGGACTCACTTCTTTGCAATGTAGCTGAAATCACCAGGGAGGTGATCTGCCTTGTGACAACCATAGTGAGCTGATTGCCCCAGAAAGGAGGAGGAAATCTGACAACAATGGGAGAAGTGTTGGAAAATGCAGTTGGCAGGGTGAACCAAACCCTTCCAAGTTGCAAGTAGAGAAGATTGACATACAAGGCAAGTACTGCTGAATGATAAGCTGAATAGGACCCTTTTGTCAAAACCCTTTTGTGAAGGTCACATTCACCCAATAGTTGGAAATTTACTTGCCCATTCTGGCATGTGCTATGACATACTAATGATTATTTATTATTAAGAATAAGGAAGACCAGATGCCCACTAACTTTCCAACATGCTGCCAGAGTTTCCAGGTGGAAACTGGATAATAGGCTTGTAATAGGCAGATGTTGAGAACTGAACTAAGGTATAGGTAATACAAGCAAAAAGGCACAAAAATTGCAGTCCCGATGGCAGGTATTACCTACCCTAATCTTTTTCCATTACTGTAAAGCAGTTTAAACAATGCTTGTCCTACTTACAGTCATGTTTGCCACATATCAGATTAAAATGGCATAGTAATATCAGTAGGAAGTGAACTGAAACATGTTCAAGTGTCAGAAGAATTACTCATGTTAATAAACTTTACTCTACCTACAAAAGACAGCAGAAGGACTATGCTGAATCAGGGCCTATATTTGGAACACAGGATACCACAGTGTCAAAGCCACAACCAAACCTCTTTGTTTTTTCCAACCTGCAGTAAATCAATTTCAGAGCCCTCTCCTATCCTCCTTACTCAGGCAAAACTCCATTGACTGAACTGGGAATTTTGCCTGAGTGAGGAATGAAACGATGAAGTGAAGAATAATAGAAATAAGGGTGAAGGAAAATCAAGTTGACTTTCCCAAAAAAGAATGGAAGAGTTGCAACAAGTCCCTGAGCATTTATCTGACTAGATCAGTTTGACTAGGCACTGAAGATCAATTACTTCTGCTAATTTCCTTGGGTTTATGAAGTATATAGGAATTGGGAAGTATCCCTTTAAATAGTTTGTGAGCCCTCTGGTGGTGCTCACCATCTCCTATTACAGAAGCCACCAGATCAGTACAGACTAAGAGAGTATATATACGGAGCTAGGTCTTGTATATTTGTATATAATTACTAAACATAGTTATTTGGAACCCAAATGTGTCCATATGGTTTTGTCATAATCTTAATGCCAGGTAGAGACAACAGTTTTTAAAATATTTTTTCTATTAAAATAAGTTTCATTCTTGGGAGGGGAGAAAGAGGACAATAACTGGAGAGAAGTTAAAGTATGGAAGCCAGTACTCTGCTCTCCAGCTTGGGTTATGCTTGTTTGCTGACTGAGTTCTTCACTGACAGGCTGATACAAATATTAAGAAAATGGAAATGGAAATAATTAATCATACACAGCATCACTTTGTGCAGCTGGGCTGCACCATCTCACATAAGAGAGCTCCCATGGGTGATGTCAGTGTCAGAATCACTCATCTTCATTTCACTGTCTTCTCCTGTATTTGTTTTATGTGATTCCATTCTTAGATTAGATACAACACCTACCTTATTGTACACAATTCTGTCATCTGAAAAGTATGTTGAACTGATGCAGATTGTGGAGATGTGCTCTGTGTAGTTCTGTAATAATCCAGCTGAATCTCACAAATTGCCCTGTGGCAATTCACCACTGTTTATCTGACTACAGTATATAATAGATCACCATGGCTGAAATTCACCTTGCGCCAACACAAGGCCTATGCTTTGCTGAAGTCCCAGTTAAGCCCCATTTTGAGACATTAAATGGGGCCTTAAGCAAAGCATAGGACTCATCTTGGTCTTCTATATGTGGTGAGTTTCACGGGAATAGAGAGCAGAGACTGAGTTTGAGGGCAAATGACAACTGATTTTGCCTGCCCTACCGCCTAGCTGTATGTTTTTATTACCTAGTTCACAAATGCACGGAGATCAACAGCTGTCAATGTTTAATGTTTGTTTTATTTTGTTCCTGTGCTGGGCTCAGGGCTATCCCTAGTTATACTGACACTCAGGTGAGGAAGGGATGTTGTTGTCCTGAGGTGGCTCCTGAGGCTGTAATACAAACACTGCAATGTTGCTGTCTTTGTCTTCTATTTTAGGTATTTCTATAGTATATAAGAATGGAGATCAAATAAGCTCAAGACCTTTTCAAATGACTTCACCCCACCACCCATAATGTCTGCAGGTTACATATTAGCTCTAGTTTGCAAAAGTGCCTTTATTACTGACCACACTGCGGCAAAGTACACAACAGTCATCCTCAGAACCCACCTTACATACCACCGTATGCAGGAGACTCACTAAGGAAGAAAATAACATGATTTCAGTTTTGAATATAGTTAGTGTTGTGTGTGAAAGCCCATTTCTAAAGGTGAATAGCACAGCCCTCAAGACCATTTGGTTTTGGGATCTCTGCTGGAAGCAGTGAAGTTGAAGAATATTGGCTTTATGAATCTCAGACTTTATCTCTTATAATAATAACTGTACATACCAGGTTTCAGTGGTAGCCGTGTTAGTCTGTAAAAAACAAGGAGTCCTTGTGGCACCTTAGAGTCTAACAAATTTATTTGGGCATAAGCTTTCGTGGGCTAGAACCCACTTCATCAGATGTATGAAGTAAAAGATACAGGAGCAGGTATAAACACATGAAAGGATGTGGGGTGCTTTACCAAGTGTTAAGTCAGTTATGCCCAAATAAATTTGTTAGTCTCTAAGGTGCCACAAGGACTCCTCATTTTTTTGTACATGCCAGGTGTGACACTCTCCTTAGGACAGCCACTGTGTTACCCCACTACCTCAATACTGCAAGCTCATAGAAAGTCCATCATTTCATTAATAAAAAATGATATGCACAAATCTTGCTCCCGAATGGAGATTCCCAGACACTTCAATCAAACACACATACTGGTTTAGATAAAACAATACAACAAGTTTATTAAGTATAGAAAGAAAGATTTTTAGTGATTACAAGTAACAAGACACAATGGGCAGAATTGGTTACAAAGAAAACAAAAGATAAAATGCAAACCAATACCTACCTTAGCAAGCTAAATTAATTACAAGCAAAAGATTTTCTCACCACATGCTTTTTGCAGTCTTTACTGGCTGAAAGCCTGTCAGTCATGACCTCTCCCCAGGTCAGTGTTTCTTCAGGCATTGTTGCTGCCATAAGCAGAGAGGAATGGAAGAGAAAGAGAGTTTGTATTGAGTGTCCTCTATTCTTACACCTTTCTTTCTTCTTTGAGGATTATCTCCAGTGGGGATACAGGTGACTCCCAGTCTGTCACACGGGAACCCCCAACTGTTCCATTGCCAAAATGTAAATTTCTCATTCACATCCTTCTTCCTGCTAAAGAATGACCGTTTACCAAGGTGATAGTCTACTTGATTATGCTGACACCTGGCTAGGGTGCTGACTAGCCTTTTGTCTCTGAGGAACTGGTTTGGGCTTCTTTTCTAACCTTGAAACATGTCACAGCAATGTTATACAGTAAAATCTTATACCTTTACATACAGTGTTGCGGACACACATTTTACAAGGACAATAATGTTCAGTAGGTTATGAGTTTTCAAATCATATCTCACAAAGCATACTTTGTACAAAATGTGTCATAGTCTTGTAAAAGTGGTGATCATAAGGGTACAGTCTGTCACACCTTTGTTTAAGGCAAGCTTGTTTGTCAACTCTCTCCACAACATATTTTAGATGCATATTTCCAGCACACTTACATAACCCTTTATACACCACCCATGCATACATCACAAGATGATATTCATGATGAGCATGTCACCAGTTTTCATAAAAGACCTCACTCAGTACACGTTTATACTACAATAATACTGTATACAATCAGTTGCTTATTCTTGGGGTTCAGACCCCCTGTTCTTCTTTTGGAGTGTCTGGACCCTGATTGTCACACCAGGCGTACAGCTTTATTTGAATGGGGAGAGACCTGAATCAATCAAGTAGCATCATCCATTAAAGGAGGTGGTGCTTGGTTCTCCTGCCCCAATGAGACCCTTATGTGCGCGCACACGCACACACACACGCAGAGCAATCTTGTGTGGTGTCTGAAAGCAGTTTAAAGGCGCCCATTTTTTCAAATCCCTTGAAAACTTGCTAAAATTGAAAAACACTCTGGTCTCTCGGTCTCAATCAAGCTAATAACTTAATGGAAGCAATTTATGTGCTCGAAGTGGAGGATTCTGACAGAAGACAAATGTTGTAATTTACACTGCCAGCCTCATTCCATGCCTGACTTCACACCAATGGCATTTTAAAAATGCAGGTTCATTATTTTGTTCAGGTGGATCATTTGAAATTACCATTATTCTCAAAGAGTTTATCAAATACTAATAGTGTTTTGCAAAATAAATGGCTTTGCAATTTGCCATCTAGCCCTTTGCTGAGAGAGGAGATGAGTGACTGAGATATTCATTAACTTCTGCCAGTAGCATTAGCTGTAGAACAAAAGTGCATTTTCAAAATCATCTAAAGGATACATGCTCCTTATACCCCTTTGACTATCAATGCAATCCTGAACACTATACAAATCAAAGTCTTCTGTCTGAGATAACTGCCAAAATCCTTATCTGTAATAAGAATTCAATTTTTCTTTCAAACATGGGGAGTCCCCCTTCCCTCCCCATGTTTCTGATAGCGAAGAACCACAGCAGACATCGAAGCACTCTGGATAATATGAATTTTTCCATGTTTCTCATGTACTAGCTCTGTTTATTATGTGTCATATATTTGAACGTTTATATGACATGTTTTAATTTCCAGTGGTAACCCCTTCCCCCACTTCCCCCCAAACAGTTTGCTCTACAATGTGCTTTACAGGCATTGACCAATACAGTCTCACAATGGAAGCTTGAGTATTGTACATATCCATTTTTCAGATGGGAGGACTGAGGGGGAGAGAGCAGTGGCTTGACTGTGCACAACCTTGCAGCTTCACAAGAGAGTGAGGTGGAGGAGGATCTGCTCCTTTTGCCTCTGCACAGGTGTGTTGTGTTGAAACCTAACCTTGGATAGATTCTCAGATTGCCCCAAATGAGTGAAAGCTGGCAGGTCGTGTTAACTTAGAAACATTCTGTAAAACTGTTGAGAAGTTAGATGGAGACTGAAGTGGTGCCTAGGCCTTGTGTTGGTCCTTTGCACATGGTGAATTTCACCCTCTAGGGGATGGAGAACTGGGGCTGAGTTTGACAGCAACTGAAATGGAGGCATAATTAAATGTATGGATTAAAATAACACAGATTGATTAGGCATGATCAGATTTCTGGTGAAGGTACAGTCTCACTATAGCCAAAGACCAGATCCTCCTTAAGATGATTGGAAGTGTGTATTTAAGGACCACTGGAAATTTTGCTTTGACATAGATAGTTTTGATGTGTTGTGGTTGCAGTCCCTTTTGGACATCTCTGGGGAACACTTAGCTCTCTGTTTCTCACTCTTTTTCCTGTTTCCTTTATCTCTGTGACACTCAGGTTCCAAACACCCCAAAAGGAGAACAGGAACCCTGAAGAATAAGCAGGTGAATCAGCTGATGGTATGCAATGTTATTGTGCTATAAAATATGTTGAGTACGGTCTTTTATAAAAGCTTGTAATGTTCTAAACATAATCATTATGAGATGTATCCGGGCTATGGTTATATGTATTTGTGTGTCTATAGAGAACTGGGCCATAAACTTAGGATCCAACTCACAGCAGAACAGTGAGCAATCAGACAGGGAGGGACACCTTCCAAGCCAGATGTCTACATGTATCTAGCTTCAAACAACAAACCATTGTCCAGCCCAGAAAAAGACCAGGATGGGACACTAGAGTTAATGGAAAGATATTGAGGTATCTGGGCTTTCAGTCAAGAGGGGGTTTCCACACTCTGAATAAACATGAGTCACCATGGACTGAGAGAAAGAAAAGAATAAAAGAGAGGGGGGGAAAAAAGCCTTTTAAAAGCAGGATTGTGTCTGAAGTTTTTCATCCAGAAAATGAGGGACAGTCTGTAGGCAGGAAGCTGTCTGTGAAAGGCAGGATCCCCTCTATAGCTTGGGGGTAAGCTGGGAAAATGTTCAAAGGCACTAGGTAACGCATTAGAAAAGGGGTTTTATTTATCTAATATGGAAATGCAAAGCCTGTGCAGTTGTGTGTTTGTGTATTTATTGTGTAACTTGTATGTGTATGCACGGCCTCACTATTTCATTTTTGAATCTGGGTTTTTTCTGTTAAATAAATGTATTGTTTGTTTTTACCCCAAGCAGGTCTCTGTTGTGCAAACTGCACAGGGTGTGTGAGCCAAAGTAAGCTGGTGTCTGTGGGGGGAGGGAATTCATGCCTTTGGGGGTGATGAGGGGAAAAGACTGAGTGTCTGCTAGTTAAGAACTTGAGAATAAGAGATTTGGGGAGACTCAGGACTGGAAGGCTGTTGGTGTCACCTAGCAAGGAGTAACTAGGCTTATAGAAGCTTGGATAAGACCTTGTGCTTTGGGGCTGGCTACTGGCATCAGGGATCTGAGCCTTAAGGAACCTTGAGGTTACAGGGCAGATGGTGACTAGGACCCCTTACTGGTCTGAGTGATCCCCAAAACTGCACAGTTTCCTACACCTGATTTTCCTCTTGCTTTCATGCTGCTGCCTGTGCTGTATTCTGTACCTGTTGTAAGCCTCCATGTAACTTCATAGTGCCATATATGATGGCCATCATGCCTGAAATGGCAAAAATAACAGTGCATCATAATTCCTGATTTTGGATTTAACCCCTTAAACCTTTGAGTTAGAAAAGAGATCCCTATCCACTGTTCTCAAAACAAGGACCTAATACTGTACTCTGCTGGCTCTGAGAAAATGGCAACTGTAGATGGATCAAGCGGCTGGAATACACAATCAGATTTTGGATACCAGATGTCATTATTCGCCAGAAGCAAGTGTATATTTAATTCTCAAATGCTAGGTGAGTATAACAGAGCTGGCACATATGCAATGTTACATTATATAATGATCAGGGAGGGGTATATTTTCAGCCAGAGTGAGGCCTGTTCTGTTGTCTTTATCCCCACACCTTTCACACCTGCAGATTGAATTTTGGAGACCAATCTAGATTCTCTGGGAGTGCAAATCAGGTACAGGTGCAAGCACTCAGAACTGCAGCCACAGCTCAATTAGTTCAAGTTGTACCTGCAAAGAATTTATCTCTCAGACTCAAACAATATGTTAATGCAAACAACTTTCAACTTCAAGATGATTTGTTTTAAAGCTTGTTGAGATCACAGGTAAGCTTTCTGAAGGCAGGGACAATGTCTAACATAATGAGGACCCAGTTATAACTGAGATATCCAGGTGATACCATGATATAAACATGCGTTTTTTCTCTTTCCTTTTCACTTAGGCTTATATTTGTTCAAATCCCAAAGCTAAATCATAATTCCTATCCACTCAGTGGTTGGCCTGTGCTTTTTCATGTACCCTCAGTTGACCCAGGAGAATAATGGGGGAAGGGGAGAGGCTAGATCAATGAAAGACAAAGAGATTTCCTTATTTTAATCAGTAGGATGGCTTGTTTAACAATGCAATGGGAAAAGAGAGAACTGTAGGTAATGTAAAATTAGGTGAGGGCAACATTAGGTTTTTTACCAAAGTGGTGTTTCAGTCTAAAGGCTAAAAATATATTTGTATCTTATTTGGAGGGCAGAAGTGTTTAAATAAAAAATACATCTTGTCCAAAATTCTGTACATGAGGAATATGGAGATTTTTCAGAGGCTGATTGAGTGTATGCAATGTAGTAGTTTATGATTCAGACTTTATCAGAATAAAACCACAGGTTACTTCTGCCTGCAGCTTCTGGATCTAAATCAGATGCGTGCTCATTAAGTTAACTCTGGCTTCCTCCCTTCCTACTGATCTTATTCATTAATGAATACTATGGGTTCCTTTATTGCATTTTCTTCATCCTGGATCATTATAGGATCACTAAATTTAATTCCTTCCCATTACTATACACTAGCTGTTCTCACTCATTTCAGAGTATGGTAATTATGGAGGAACCAGAAGTAGCATACTGTTAAAACAACTTAATTTAATTTGGATTCATTTTCAGCTATCGGGGGGAGGGGGATATTTATGCACCCACAAAGTTGAATTTATTTTTGAGACAAGGTGGGTGAGGTAATATCTTTTATTGGACTAATTTCTGTTGGTAGAGAGACAAGCTTTTGAGCTATAGAGTTCTTCTTCAAGTCTGAGAAGCTGCCTCTCTAATATTCTGTTCTCACACTGTGTGTGTGTGGGGAGGGGGGAACAAAGCCAATTGCTGCCCTTGTGTCAATTTGCTCCTGTAAGTTACACCCTGTTTGGATTTTCTCTCCATGCTGCATTTTGCTTGGGCCAATGACGAACACGGTTTAGACCTGGCCACTGGCAAAATAACATTCACTCCTTCTCTCACAGTAGAAGCTGCTCACTGAAAGCCACAGCTCAGTAATGCAGGCAATCAAGTCCTCTGGCTCTTTGATGGATAGCAGCTTCTTGTCTAATTGAGCTCCCTAGGAAGCTACACCCTACCTACCAGTTTCAGTATAAAGAAGGCTGCCCCCATTTTCCGTTTCAAACTTTCCAGCATGGGGGGGGTATTTCTTTCTTTTTGCACCCCCTCCCACACCTCATTACAGTATATATCCTCACCTCTTTATATTTGTCTGGCGAATCCTGGGACAACATGGTATTCCCGAAAGAGAGGGCTAATAGCTCCGTTTAAAGCCAGGTGCACTGCTGCACGGTGCAGAGAGAGATGATGAGAAGAAAAAAGACAAAACTCTAAGTGGTCAGACCTAGAGGTGGCGCATGTATGGTCTACTTTGAATTAACTTTATGCAAGGCTCTGTGCTGTACTTGGTGCCTAGATTTGAAGACGACAGGCACTTTATAAATACCTTTGAGAGGGTAGACAGGGCAAATACTGAGCAGTTTTTCACACAGCGCTACCATTGCATTTCAATTATTCCTGCTCTATAGCACGTCCATTTTTCAAGTCATGCGCCTCTATTCATTAGGGAACATCCACTCTGCAGTAGTGCCGTGATGATGACAAATCCCATAAGGGTCTAAGAGCCATAAACCCACTTCACTTCTGCCTATGTGTCAAATTTGAACTCATGTCTCCAATGAATTAACCTTCTGAACCACCAGGCTCTAGCCCCTTCTGTAACACTCTTATTTCTACAGGGACCACACGGGACTATATGAAGCCTTTAATTCAGGACTTAGATTCATAGATTCTGAGGCCAGAAGGGACCATTGTGATCTAGCCTGACCTCCTGTGTAGCACAGACCATAGAACTTCCCCCAAATGATTCCTAGAATGTATCCTTTAGAAAAACATCTAATCTTGATTTAAAGATTGGCAGGGATGGAGAATTCACCACAGTTAATAATGTATGTCTTCTTTCCTGTTTGAATTTGTCTAGTTTCAACTGCCAGCCATTGGATCGTGTTATCCCTTTCTCTGCTAGATTGAAGAGCCCATTTTTAAATAAATGTTCCCTGTGTAGGAACTTACAGACTTTGATCAAGTCACCGCTTAACCTTCTCTTTGTTAAGCTAAATAGATTGAGCTCCTTGGGTCTACCACTCTAAGGCATGTTTTCTAATCCTTTAATCATTTTTGTGGCTCTTCTCTGAACCCTCTCCTGTTTACCAACTTCCATCTTGAATTGTGGGTACCAGAACTGGACACAGGATTCCAGCCATGGTCACACTACTGCCAAATCCAAAGGTAAAATAACCTCTCCACTCCTACTTGAGATTCCCCTATTTTTGAATACCAGGATCCCATTAGCTTTTTTGGCCACCACTTCACAATGGAAGCTCACATTCAGCTGATTATCCATCATGATCCTCAAATCTTTGGTCCTCAAAGCTTCCCAGGACTGGGTCCACTATCCTGTAAATATGGCCCACATTCTTTGATCCTAGGTGTATACATTTACATTTAACTGTATTAAAATGCATATTGCTTGCTTGCACCAAGTTTACCAAATGATCTTGTATCAGAGGGGTAGTCGTGTTAGTATGGATCCGTAAAAGCAGCAAAGAGTCCTCTGGCACCTTATAGACTAACAGATCAAATGATCTTGATCGCTCTGAATCAGTGACCTGTCCTTTTCATTATTTACCCTCCCCAAATGTTTGTGTCGTCTGAGAACTTTAGTGATGATTTTATGTTCTCTTCCAGGTCATTGATAAAGATGTTAAACAGTGTAGAATCAAAAACCGATCCCTGCAGGACACTGTTGGAAACAGACCTGTTAGATGACAATTCCCCGTTTACAATCTGCTCTGGATCTACAGTGGTAGGGTGCTAAATGCGTATATTCCCCAGCTGGATTGCCCACACTGCCTTCACAAACTGGTGCCACCCATTTTTTGGACTGCACCAATTCCTTAACCTCCCCCATTGTAAGAGAGGCTGCAACACTGCAAGCACACACATTCTCTCTCTCTCCCCTCCCCAGTAGATTTTCCATTTCTGGCACCCTCTGTCATGATACGGAAGTCAATTTAGCCCAGATACTGAAAAGGAAATGTGTCTCTTTGTATTAGATGAGCATGTTCTAGGGAGCTGAGTACAGGATTGGGAGCCAGGAATTCCTGAGTTCCATTCCCAGCTCTTCAGCTCTCCTGGCATCAGTTTCCTCATCTCTAAAATAGGGCAATTGGAATTCACATCTCAACATAGTTGTCATGTTTAGTTAAGTAGTACTATGTTTATATCTCCAATCATCCCAGTGGGCAACAGGTTGAGAGAGGAGAGGGGAGTTGCTTCAGAAGTTATACCTCAAATCTTCTCCCTGGAGGCAGCTGAGAGGTCACAAACATGATGGTGGCATCTCTGCATGACATACGCAGGAGGAGAAGAGTCTGGCTTCCTAAAGGAGAAATCTCCTATTTGCCCCCAAATACTCTGATAAACAGCAACAGTGGGGAAATGCTGCTGAAAGTTTAATGGTGGTTTGATAAACTCTTCCTTAGTTAAAAGTTTGTTGGCGTGTGGCTGTGATTCTTTGTGTGTGTCACATACGGATTATTTGATTTACTGTCACTCCTGGCTCAGTTGAAAATTGCACATCCTCTTCAATGATATTTATCCTTAAGCACAATAGACTTTAAACCTATTCATGAGTATTTATAATTTCTCATTATCTTTCTCTCTTTTGAATTGATTATATACATCTGGAGCTCTCTCTCATCACAAAAAAGAGCAATGCTGCTTGCAGCCTTTCCTTCTACTTATCTGCTTCTGTAGCCGAGAGGCACAAAAGAACTCTCATCTTCTATTTTCTTCAATTTTCCACTAAATTTCCTTTGAAGGGTATCGTTCCTGGAGGCTTTAACTGATCCATTTTCTTTTCATTTTTTTCCCTGACACCATATTGTGTATTTGCATGAGGAGGACGAAAGGAAAGAAGAGGAAAAAGTGAACAATATTTCTGTAAATATAAAAATTCTTTGAATGATACTCTGCTTTTGGGTTTGTACTTACAAATCCTGAATTCAACTGCAAATCTCCTCTGCTTTAAAGTGAGGTTCTAGTGTGAAAATGGCACCTTCTTCTCCCATTGTTTTCAATGGGCTTGGATCAGGTCCTCAATCAGCAGATCTGCTCTCGATGTGTGTATTCAGTCATAACTATTAGCTTTTAACTATCCTTATAAGAACATAAGAAAGGCCGTACCGGGTCAGACCAAAGGTCCATCTAGCCCAGTATCTGTCTACCGACAGTGGCCAATGCCAGGTGCCCCAGAGAGAGTGAACCTAACAGGCAATGATCAAGTGATCTCTCTCCTGCCATCCATCTCCATCCTCTGACGAACAGAGGCTAGGGACACCATTCTTACCCATCCTGGCTAATAGCCATTTATGGACTTAGCCACCATGAATTTATCCAGTCCCCTTTTAAACATTGTTATAGTCCTAGCCTTCACAACCTCCTCAGGTAAGGAGTTCCACAAGTTGACTGTGCGCTGCGTGAAGAAGAACTTCCTTTTATTTGTTTTAAACCTGCTGCCTATTAATTTCATTTGGTGACCCCTAGTTCTTGTATTATGGGAATAAGTAAATAACTTTTCCTTATCCACTTTCTCAGCATCACTTATGATTTTATATACCTCTATCATGTCCCCCCTTAGTCTTCTCTTTTCCAAGCTGAAGAGTCCTAGCCTCTTTAATCTTTCCTCGTATGGGACCCTCTCTAAACCCTTAATCATTTTAGTTGCCCTTTTCTGAACCTTTTCTAGTGCTAGAATAGTTATAATTAGAAAGTTTTACTAATAGCTAACCTTTGCTTCAGCTTAAGCTGATTATTTCTTGTCCTACCTTCAGTGAGCATCCCCATTAATTACAATTTTTGCAGGCCAGGTCTTCAATAAATTTGCACATGTGTATTTGACTGGAATTTGGCTCTTTTGATTTTGTAGTTTAAAATTAATGTTTGTTATTGTTTTATACCTGTTAGTCTTGCTGAAAGACAGCTGAAACAGAAGTTTACTCACATCAACTGAATTGTTGGCTTATTTATTCATGGTTTTAATATTGACAGCATCCTAGATTCCTAACAATGATACGTTAGAAAATAAACCTCTAAAATGAACTATACAGGCCTTGATTCTTCACTATGTCAGAGCTGCATTCGGACACTGTGGAAAGGGTCAGACAGTTGCATCTGGCAGACAGTTGCATCTCCTTGAATCAGCCCTGGTGCAAGTTAAAGCAGGAGGGTGTGTCCTTCAATTACGCTGCATAAGGTCCTTGCCCCAGTGGGGGATTGAGTCAGCTCAGCCATATCCTTGCCCCACACACCCCCGGCCTGCCCTGACATATCCTAGGATGGCTGGCATAGGAGCTGGCTAAACTGCCTCCTCCACCAGCTCCACAGTAGTGGAGATTCTTCTTATGCAGGAAGGATTCTTTGCAGCAGATCTCTGGCTGGTTTAAGGCCATTTTACACTGTACATTAGTGCCAAGTGTCCTTAGAGGGAGGGAGAATCTGAGCCATAGATATCCTAATTGAAAAATGTAAAATACAGTCCTAAAAAAAAAAAGTTTGTCAGAGTTCTACATTATAGACACTTCAGTCTACTAATAGTTACCAGCATCCTCACTCTAAACCATTGCATGGTCCTGCAGATAGCAATGCCTTCTTGCCTTAGTTAAATTCCACATCACGCTGCCTGGAAAAATTCATCTTCATTCTATGTAAAAAAGACAGGAAAGACCCTAACTCTACTTCTCTGCTGAAGAGAGCATGATGCGAAATCCATCTATTTGAGTGAGCATTGGGGTGGGAGGCTGAGGCAGTTGAGGGTGGGATTTTGGTTTAGTCTAGGGGGCTTGGGGATTAATTCAGTTAAGTGCATGCTTAACTTAAAGCATAAGTTTAAAGTAGACTTTCATGTGATGAAGTTGACATAAGCTTAAAATTGACACATTGACCACAGTGGGTCGTCTTAAATGGACTCTTTTTAGAATACACAAACAAGCTCCAAATTTTTGATTGTTCCCATTTTTTTCGAAAGGGCAATATTTGGCCCAGAAATATCTTGAATAATCTTGTTTGAATAAAGTATTTGCCTTATCCTTAAGAAGGCACATATAATTATTTCCCTCATTAGCTAGGATGTATTTGTATAGATATTTGGTTATAACTGTTGTTGAGAAGATGAATGAAGAGGAAACACCACCTTGCTAGATACTTTTATTAATTGTGCTGACTTTACGCACAGGGTTGAAATGTATAGTACACTGATTGCACTGTTTCAACCAAGTACACAAAGTCCTGTTTATTTTCACTATTCATTGTGTTTATGTGAAGCACTTGTAATGGTGAATGATGTTATTTATTAGAGAAATAGACATGCAGAACTGAAAGGGACTCGATAGGTCATCTAGTCCAGTCCCCTACACTGAGGCAGGACTAAGTATTATCTAGACCATCCCTGACAGGTATATGTCTAACCTGTTCTTAAACACCTCCAATGATGGAATTCCACAACCTCGCTAGGTAATTTTGTTCCAGTGCTTAACACCCTGACAGGAAGTTTTTCTTAATGTCTAACCTTTATTTCCCTTGTTGCAATTTAAGCCTGTTACTACTTGTCCTGTTCACAGTGGTTAGGGAAAACAATGTATCACTCCCCTCTTCATAACAACTTTTTACCTATCATGGCCCCCCTCAATCTTCTCTTCTCCAGACTAAAGAAACCCAGTTTTTTTCAACCTTACCTCAATCATTCTGGACCTTTAATCATTTTTGTTGCTTTCCTCTGGACTTTCTCCAGTTTGTCCATAGTTTGTCCACCTGAACTGGACACAATACTCCAGTTGAGGCCTTATCAATGCTGAGTAGGCTGGAAGAATTACTTCTCATATCATTCAGACAACACTCCTGCTAATGAATCCTGGAATGATGTTTGCTTTTTTGAAACAGTGTCACATCATTGACTCGTATTTAGTTTGTGATTCACTATAACCCCAGATCCTTTTCTGCAGTACTCCTTCCTAGGCAGTCATTTCCCATTTTGTATTTGCACAATTGATTATTCCTTCCTAAGTGTAATACTTTGCATTTGTCCTTATTGAATTTCATCCTATTTATTTCAGACCATTTCTTCAGTTTGTCAAGATCATTTTGAATTCTAATCCTGTTTTTCAAAGCACTTGCAACTCCTCCCTGCTTGGTATTGTCTGCAGACTTTATAAGTATACTCTTAATGCCATTATCCAAATCATTTTTGAAGATATTGAATAGAACTGGACCCATAACAAATCCCTGTGGGACCCCACTTGATAGGTCCTTCCAGCTTGACTGTGAGCCATCATTGACTCTCATTACTTTCCGATCCACTATAACCCTTGTTTTTTATCCCTTTTGTCCCTACTCAGAGACTTTCAACAGGTCTGCCTCCCACTTCTATCTCAACCTGAGTGCAAGAGTATACATCTTTGATCTACAAGACAACACCTCCTCCCTTTTTTCCCTGCCTGTCCTTCCTCATTAAGCTGTATATTTCTATACCAATAGTCCAGCCATGTCAATTATCCCATCAAGTCTATGTGATGCCAATTATGTTGTCATTGTGATTATTCATTAATATTTCTAGACCTTCCTGTTTATTCCCTATACTACTTGTATTAGCATGCAAACAGCTAAGGGTATGGCTACACTAGAGCTGTAAGCAAGCTCTCTAATCTAGCTGCTCTAAAATGACAGGAGAGACCATGTTGACTTTATTAATCCAGCCCCAATGAATGGTGATATCTATGGGAGAAGTTCTCCCGCTGACATAGCGCTGTCCACACCAGCACTTAGGTCAGTGAAACTTATGTCACTCAGGGGTGTGAATAAACCACCCCTCTGAGTGACATAAGTTATACTGACATAAGTGGTGATATAGACATAGACTAAGATGTTATTTGATTTCCCCGGGGGCTGTCCCTAGCCATTTGGGTGCCCTACGCAGCCCCCCCCCCCCCCGCCCCGTGTCTGGGAGGCAGGAGCTGTGGGGCCACTTTCGGGGGCCCCACAGGCCCAAAGTGGCCCGGGGTATTAGCCTGCTCCGCTTCTCTTGCCCCGGCCCCAGCCCCAGCTGAGTTGCTCGCGGGAGGGGGTTTGGAGGAAGGGATCCTTCCCCACCCTCCACTTCCCAGCAGCAGCGGGAAGCGGAGCAGCCCACGCCCCGCCTGCTCTACTCTGCCAGCTCCCAGCTGCGGCGCTCTGCTTCCCACCACCGGTGAGTGAGGGGGGTGTCCTTTCCCCAACCCCTCCTCCCGCAGCGACTTGGCCGGGGCCGGGGCCGGGGCAAGGGAAGCGGAGCAGACTGGGGGTGTGTTGCTCTGCTTTCTGCCGCCGGTGAGTGCGGGGGACGATCCTTTCCCCGCACTCACCGGCGGCGGGAACCGGAGCGCCGTGGCTGGGGCCGGGTTGCTCCGCTTCCCGCCGCTGCGGGTGAGTGCGGGGTCGCTGGGGGAAAAGGTGGAATGAGGGCGGGCCGGGGGTGGAGCAGGGGGGAAGGGTAAGAGGTGAGGCTGAGGGAGTTGTCCAGGGCCCCACACTCCTCTAGGGACGGCCCTGCCCCTTGCAGTGGGCGGGGGCGGGGGCGGGGGGCAGCCAAGGGATAGGGCTGGTTGCAGGGGCTTGTGCTGCTGCATATGCAGCATGCAGATGCCTAGGGCACTATGAAATTTGGGGCAATAAATCATGGTGCCTTACGCAGCTGCATATGCTGCATATGCCTAAGGACGGCCCTGGATTTCCCCTCTATATTATGATGTATTTGCTGATGCTGCAGTATTTAGTCTTTGTCTTGATAGAGTATTTTGCATGTCAGTGACTCTTTGACTTGATACTTACTTCACTAAGAAGGTGTGACAAAGTCAGACTGGACAAATGTAAGAAAGCGGTGAAAAGCAGGTAAATCAGCCCGGGAATGGTAAAGAGGTTACCTCCGGTTAACTAGGGACATGGAAGTCGAATTATGGGCTGTCTGGGATCTTCAAATACCCCTTTGCTGGTGAGGGAGAGGAGAGATGGGAGATAAGCTGCAGTAGGGAGAAAAGGCTTCTCCTGGGTGGAAGGCTGCTCTCCCCCCTAACATGGTAACAGAGTGTTTGGGGAAGGACTGGCACCCAGAGGCTAGCATAATGAGGCAACACTAGAGAGAGAGGGCAGGCAGGGAGAGGTATTCCATTTTTGTGTTATTAACTTGGGTTTTTTTGTTTGCCTGAAAAGTGCTCCTGATGCCTACCGTGAGACCCACCTTGTAAATATTGAAGAATAAAAACCCAAATGAGGAATAAATATTCCCCAGAATGGGACTGATTTACTCCAGCCTCTACCGCCACAGGAAGAAATGCTGAACCCAGTGAGGCAAAGAAGGTGCCTTGCCACAAAGGAGATGGCTATATTTTGCTTGCATCTAATTTCATCGCTTTCCTAAGTAGCGCAGTTCTTTGGGCATCCGAAAGATGGACAGAACTGGTTGAAGTATATGTATGTAGACATGGTTATTTAATTTCATAATTATCAATAGGTATTAGCCTTTTATTTATAATTGATGGCCCAAATTCAGGAAATTCCTATTCCCTAAGCACATGCTTAAGACCCATGGAAATCAATTAATCAATCTGCACAGACCTAGTTTAAGTCCGTTACATTAGAAGATTTTGCAAATTTATGTGATCCTTTTGGCACCACGGCATCTTCACATGAAGAAAGTCCATGGGATGATACTAGGGGAATAATGCAGCTGAAAGCATCAATACTATATCTAGGTCAAGCTGCTGGGAGAATTTAGAATGTAATTATTCAAGGTGGAATTGGCCAGGGTACCAGGAAATTCTATTAATATGAGAAGTACTTTGGAATCTTTAATGAGTACAAATCATTAGGCCCTTGGTTTATTGTCTCATATAAAGCATAGCAGCTTCATCAAAATGACCCTTTCCAAGCCTCATTCTCAAGTATTCTCTCAGTCCTGACTCAGAGGTAAGAGTCATTGTCATCGACTGCATCATCAACACCACTGCTTTCAGCATGTAAGTATTACTTGGTGGTCTTCCATTCCAAATATTGCCTGAGTTGAATCAAAGCAGGTGGCAACATTGCTGCAGGCTATTACAAATCATTACAACTTAAATCAAATCCTTCACTTACCTGCAAAGAGCTGTGGTTAGGATTCTATGTATTCCTCAACCCAACAGCTGATGCTGTCACTAATTATCCCTAAAGGAGTCCAGCTCCTCTGATAGAAGTCAGCTGTTGGCGAGAAACACCCAGCTGGTGTTTATAGTTTGTATTCCCTTGGTTTGTGTTACCCTTCTTTCTAACACATTAGAAGTGCTTGTGTCTTATATGTTTACCATATGGGGCAGGGCACACTAGAAATTCTTAGACATCTGGATTAGACCTTTACTGCCTTAGCTAATGAAGCTGCTTACTCAGCTCAGTGGGTGGAGGCCTGTTGAGTCACAATCATGATTCTCTGGATGCACTGAATCAGACATTAAGGAAGCAAATGGTCTATTATGTCATCTAGACCATCCCTTTGTTAACTGTTCCTTATAAGATGTATGTTTCAGTTTTTCTTGGCACCATCTAAAAAAAATTAAGATAAAGGGAAGTAGAGTTACATTCTTTGCAAGATAGGAACCATAGAGTTATGTAGTATTCTAAAGACTCGTGTGTGTTGAAAGGTCAAAGTCAAGATAAAAATGAAAGAACAGAACATCAAAATGGAATCCTAAAAATGTAAGTGACTAAGATTTATGCCATTTGCCTTTTGCTTGTCACTCTGTAACAAATCCAGTACACTGGACCTTTTCCTTCATTTTTAATTATTATCTTTCCATTTCTCCTACACTAGCAAGTACAGTTATTAATTACCAGTGAGAGATACATGCACAGTGAGAGCCTGTCCCCTTCCAGAAGAATTTACAGTCTAAGTACACAAGACAAAGGGTAAACATAAGCGCAGAGACCTGAAGTGACTTGTGTGAAGACATAAAGCAAGGCAGGATTGGAACCCACATCTTTTAAGTCCCTTTCTGATTCTGTAGCCCCTGGACCACAATATCACCCCATACAAACCCTCTAATCTAAAGCCCGTTGAGATCAATGGCCTGAGTCTCATTAGCTTCAATGGGCTTTGGAATCAGCCCGGTAATGCAGGATTTTCAGTGTAATGAGTGGTCATGTTTCAGTTCATTTTATGGTGACAAAGTCATTAAAAATAAAAAGCATGTTTCTCAAAAGCAAACAACATGGGGTCCTGTTTTAATAGTAGTGGGATCTCTTGTCCATTCTGTGGGGCTCTAGCCTGCAACTCCCAAAGACCTATGTCTTGGAGTCAATTTTAGTTCTAAGCACTTTAAAACTGATGGACTGAGTGAAAGGCACCATTTACATCCAGTCTTGTAAGACTTCAGTGTATGTGTGATGCTGTATGGAATATAGGAGAAACTTTGATATAGTTGATACCAATATTATAAAATTGCAATGAATCTGATCAGATATGCCATGTAAATGTTATAATTTGCCAAGTATGATAATCTTGTTTATATGTTTGTATCACCTTTTGTATTGTAAGTTATAGGTCTGTATGGTATAGCTGTATTTCCAAACTTGTGCTATGTTACTGGGTGACACCCTCAGCACTGCCTCGCCTGCTTGATGGCCCATGAACCCAGGGAAAAGCCAGGGACTACACCTTATGAGTCAGCAATACTTTTAGGGGCATGCCTATGGACAGAACTCTACATTTTTCATGCTGTGTGCTGTGAACCTTGTGTTTGGGACACAGGAAGTACAAGCCACATGGCAAAAGGAATATAAAGGGCAGCTGCATCATCTCCAAGTCCATTTTGTTGCCTTCCCTGCTTCTTACTTCTGGAGTAACTTTTGTACAAACGAACTTCTGAACAAAGGACTGAATGACCTATCCAAGCTATGGATGTGTTCCAGAGGGACTTTCAAGCCAGCAAACTTACTAATACTGCTAAGAACCTGATATATGGACTTTGAAGTCTCTGTATGTATTTGAGTGCTTTATCATTTAACAGCTATCTTTTTGTTTTTTCTTTTTTCTTTAGAATAAACCTTTAGGTTTAGATTCTAAAGTATTGGCTGGCAGAGTGGTATTTTGGGTAAGATCCAACCTAATATTGACCTGGCAATGTGGCTGGCCCTTTGGGGTTCAGAAGAACATTTTGTATAGTGAGAAGAGTTTTTAAATAGCTCCTCACCTTTCTGCACCTAGGTGCTGATTGGGAGCCAGAGAACTGGAATTAAATAAAGGGGGCTGTGTGATTTCTTTTTTAGTTTCTTGATAACCGTTGTGAGGAATCGAAAGCACAGTTTGTGGCTGGTTGAAGAGTTTAACTTCAGTGTTAACTATCAGTTTTGAGAGTGTCTGATCTCCCTTTTGCAGCCTGCCCTGACCAGCATTTCCTGCGAGTGCTGCCCCAGGCACCCCGGGTCACAGAATGGAAGTCCCATTGATATCTGAGTGGCAGCTTGATTGTGCTTATCTGCACAATCAGGATGGGCAGTGCCTCAGTGGAAGCAGTACCAAAGAAGCAAAACTAGGGTGGACGCAACAGCTCAGGCGGATTAATGTCATAATTGCTTTCCTGCAGGGTAAGAGAGCCTCAGAGAAGGGCATTTTGGAGACTACTGGAGGAATCCTATTCATTTCCCTCAAAAGTTCTTGTAAATGCTCTCATTTAGGGGTATCTGATCTTTTTGGTCTTACTGGCTGGGGAGATAGTGCTGTAGGAGGGCAGCTACTTTATAGCTTGGTAAAGGGCAAGCAGGGTCACAGGTTTCCTGTTTGCAGATCCAAAATGCCTTTGGGTAGAAAAGGTTAGATCAGAAGAGTGCTGGCAATGCCCTTGCCCATGTGACTCCAGTGGTTACTGTTACACATGGTGTTGTAAAGGCAGCTCTTTATGGCTATAGTCAGCTCCGATTTTCGGCCATAGAGTTTTAAAAGAGTCAGTTGGTCCATAGGTGGCTGTGAAAGATGTGGAATTATCTATATTAATTTTATTATATATCTGTGGGTTTGGTGGTTATGGTGCTGGCTAAAGGATAGCTGAGGGTTAAATCAGTCTTAGCTTTGGTTGCAGGAAACAAAAGTAAGTAGCTGCAAACAGCTCCAATAGCTGTCACTCAGAGAGTGGAAATAATTATTTTGAGATTTACCTCCACTAATGTGGAATCAGGGCCTGGGTGCTCCCACTGGATCTCAGGATGGGTGGGAAGAAGAATCCCACCTTGGCACCCTGGGGGCTTTTGGGTTGGACCTGTCAGACAATGAAATTGAAAGGGATTAAATGATGTGTTGCTGAGAAGACAGGAGAGTCGAGGTTTTCAGAGACGCAGGCTGTAATTTGGTCTCAAAGAACATGGAGGTAGGCTAAGTGGAGCCTATCTAACTGCTTGAGGAAAATGTTAAACATAAGTAGGAAAATATGTGTTTAGGCTTTGGTTGTTTTAACCCTTTTTTCTCTGCTTATTTTCCTATGGATAAATAAATATTTCATTTTGAACTGACTGTTTGGTGACATTGTGTTCACCAACTGTTCACAGCTCCCAGAAAGAAGTCTACAGCAGGGGCCAAACCCAGTTGGCACTGCTGACAAAAACATGGTTGGTAAATAGGGGTTGCTGTTGTTGGGTGATCCGGTGTAAAAGTGGGCTGGATCACAGATTCCGCTCTGAGAGAAGTACATGCAAATGCTTGTCACTTGGATAGGGTGGCCACAGAGACACGGAGTAAGGGGTCAAAAGTACAGCTCATCCCAGAACTGTAACAGGGGCAGTCTTGAATCCTGATGCTGCTGCAGCAGAATGTACAACTGAGATATCCCTGGCAGCCTTGATCATGGAGGAATGCAGAGTTCAGGCAGTCTGGAAATAGAGCAGTCTAGAAACAAGTTGGTCTGGAGATGGGTCCAATGATCCAGAATGGATGGGTTTGAAAACTGTATACTGTCTTATCTGCATAGGGCACATGGCATTAAAATGTGTTTTGCCAATCTCCAAGACTGGGTGTGGCCGATGATGATAAAACTGTGACTTTCCCTCCCTGCTTGTTTGGGGAGCTCCTGAGTCTCACCCCACCCCTGTGAGTATGGTGGCCTATGGAACTGAAGAATTTTGTTGTTGATGTTCTGTTAAGTAAATGGCATCTTGGAACTTCTTGAAAGTGAATGTGATTCATGTCTGATTACTCAGTATAGCAAATCTGCTATAATCATTCCAGTGATGTCTTAAGCTTTGGGAATTACTGAAACTGATTTTAAATCCTGAGTTTTATTGTAAATGAACACACCTTTTTTTTTTTTTTTAAATCTGTCTTAAAAAGATTGTCCTCTGGTTTGAAAAAAACAAAACATTTTTGTGTTTTGTTTTTAAACTCAGACCCTTTTTTCTGGGTATTTGGTGAGGTGATCTAATACCCATAGAACCCAATAGTCATCTGAAGCAGAGATGCCTGGCGTGGGGATTATCAACACCTCTCTGGTGATTATATTAATTGCAGCTGTTAGATCTTTTTTTATCTTTTCTTTACTGCTGTTTGCAAAGCTATTCAACATGGCCAGGGGATGTTCCTCAAATTCTCCTTGGAAGTATAATGGTTTGGCCAAGTTGAGAATATCACCAAAGGAGCTGATCCTGCATTCACTACTCAGGCAAAGATCCCATTGCCTTCAGTGGGAGCTGAGAGTCCTCAGCAGTTCTGAAATTCAGACCTGTTGTGACAATTGGGCTTATAACCTTTTGCCTGCTTGTGAATTAACCCTGAAAAGTAGGTCAAGTTATTTTTAATAAAATGTTATAAACAGATGCAAGAAAACCAGACCGAAAAACTGAATTAGTCCAAACAAAAAAGCCTACTGGTAGAACTCAAGGACTGTATTGAGATCATGCTTGGTAAACAAGAAAATGTAGATCTGGAAATTAATTAATCAAAATTGGTGTGTTGGAAACTAGGTGTAATTGGTGGAGAAAATAATGAGGAGGTGGGTATTCTACCCCTCCTCCCTTTTTGGGTCCTTAAGGAGAAAGACTTGCGGGGGAAGGAAATAAGAACAGGCTACTGAAGCAAGCTTCACCATCATGGCAGCCAGTCTCACCTTCTCCTGGGACCCTGGGTCTTCCTAATTCTGAGAGATGTCCTGACCAGACCAGACCAGAGAGAGGGACCCAAATGACATGGCCACCTTTACCAGCTCCAGCTGAATCCCAAACACCACCTGGGATTAAATGGCATCAGACTTTAACAACAACTGTGACAAGAGCTCCAGCCCATCTCAACTAACGTCTTCTCTTTTCCCCAAAAGGACAGTTATTACCATCTTTGATACTGTAGCAAGGGGGCGTGGCCTCCATCCAGGGCCAGTGCAACCATTTAGGTGACCTAGGCGGTTGCCTAGGGCGCTAGGATTTGGGGGGCACATTTTCTTCAGCAGCGACCGCGGAGGCCGGATCTTCGGCCGCCCCAGTTGCTGCCGGCATTTAGGCGTAGGGATCTGGGGCAAGGGAGCACGGGCAGGGCTGCCTGCAGCAAGTAAGGTTGGGGGCAGCATGCAGGGGAACTCCCCGCCCCAGCTCACCCCTGCCCCGCCTCCTCCCAAGCACGCCATGGCTGCTTCACTTCTCCCACCTCCCAGACTTGCGGCGCCTAAGCTAATTGGCGCCTAAGCTAATTGGCGCCGCAAGCCTGGGAGGCAGGAGAAGTGAAGCAGCGATGGCGTGCTCGGGAGGAGGCGGGGCAGGGGTGAGCTGGGGTGGGGAGGTGCCTCAGGGCGGAGGGGGGGCTCCTCAGGGCAGGGGCTCGGGGACGGGGGAGGACGCAAGGTGGAAGTTTTGCCTAGGGCGCAAAACATCCTTGCACTGGCCCTGCCTCCATTCAAGTCTGAAGAGGAGGCACTACACCACTCCCCCTGGTGGTCGTAGGTGAACCAGCTATGCCCCCTCCCATCAGAAGCAGAGGGGCGGGACAGGAAGTTTAAAAAGCAGGCTCTACAGCTCAGTTATGTGAGAGCCAGAGAAGGGCACAGACATGCCTCGCCCACTGCCAAGCTCTGCCTCAGAGACTGAGCTCTTCTGTGCCAAGGACCCAGAGAAGGTGCCGAGACTGCCAAGCGACCAATACCTGGAGGAGCTACTGGGACTGCCGCTGGCCGTGTACCCCAGGGAGACCGAGGAACCTCAGGAGATGGAGGAACACTCAGCAGCGTTAGTAGGAAATAGATCAGGGATACCAGACATTAGTCAGGTTGTGTTGCCAAAGTCAAGGTCAGTGTGTTTCAGTGGCAGATCCCCGCTGACCCGGTGGCAGAACCCTCCACCACTGTCAGGTCCCTGGGCTCGGACCTAATGGAGTAGGGTGGGACTGGGTCCCCCTAGCCCCTGCTGTCAGCCCCAACCCTGGGGTGGCAGCCTACCTACCTTAGGCTGGATGGCCTGCATTTGCCTACTGTCTGCCCCAGCCAGACAGCTGGGCCATAGACTGCTTATTGCTCTGCCCTGCCCAGAGGGCCAGAGACCTTAGACTGCCAGTTCCCCTGTTGAGCATTGCACTTGTAGGTACAATATAGTGCAGGGATGTGGCCTCCCTCTGAGACTGACAGAGGGATGGTCACAGCCCACTACACATGGTGGAGAATACAAGCAGTGCCCTACCCCTGAGAAAAGAGGCTTTGTTGCACTACCAACTCATCACCGGCCTAATCTGCTAGAATGGAGGTGGACAAGCTGATGAAGTGGTGGGCAGAAAGCCAGCAGCAGCAGCTGTCCACCCAGCTCCAACAGCAGCAGCAGCTGGTGCAGCAGTTAGGAGCCCAGTAGCAGCAGCTGATATGGGAGCAGGGGGCCCAACGGTAAGAACAGCAGTGGCAGTGCTTCCAGCAACTGGCTGCCCACCCCATCCCCCCAGTTCCAATCCTGGAGGAGCAATGACCGGGCATATCACGAAGATGGGGCCCGAGGATGACCCGGAAGCTTTCTTGGTGGCTTTCAAATGGGTCACCTCAGTTGCCAGGTAGCCCCCAGACCAATGGGCCACCTTTTTGGCCCCATACCTGATGAGGACAGCTCAGGCTGCCTATTGCGGGTTACCAAATGACGAGGCCTGAGGCTATGGGCAAGTAAAGGTGTCCATACTCGACACCTTGGACATTACCCCCAAGACCTTTCAACGCTGGTTCCTGGGGAAGACGTATCTGCCAGGGGCCTGATCCCGGGTCATGGCCCAAGAACTTAAAGATACCTGCTGCTGGTGGCTCCAGCCTGAGCGGCACTCCACATAGACATGGCTAAGCAAGTCATCCTCAAGCAGTTTGTCCACATGCCTCCACCCCAAGGGAGGGCCTGGGTTCTTCGACATCAACCTGCCACCTTTAGGTGGCAGTTGGCTAGATGGAATACTTTCTGGCCATGAAGGCCCTGGTTGCACTGGGGGTTAGACTGTGATGCCAGCCGGGAACTCCCTAGGCTCGCTGAGGACCCCCCCAGCCCTAAGGCCGATTCTCGACCCAACCCAAACCACGATGAGGGTTGCACCAGCAGCCATCTTCCATAGACCATCCTGGCATCCCGGGTAGTAGTAGGGGAGGGAGGGCTGCGAAGCCGAACCCATTGGATCACCAATGGAGCCCTGAAACCCCTCAGAGGTTGGGCCCTGTTTCACCTGCGGCCACTTCGGTCACCTTCAGCAACAATGCCAGGCAATGGACTGCATCTTTGGCCAGGTCTGCATGGGGGAGTCCCGTGTTTGTCAACATCCTGCTGCCAAGATGACCATCCTGGTGGGCCTAGGCGGGAAACAGGTCCCTGCCCTAGTGGACTTGGGCTGCGGTCAGACCCTAGTGTGCCATGGGCTCGTCCCTCCAACTGACCTTTGGCCAGGCAAGATCCAACTCTTGTGTATTCACAGTGATGTGAAGTCCTACCCCAGTGTTTGGGTCCCAATGACCATGAACGGAGTGATCAGGGAGACCCATGAGGGCCAAGCTGGGGGACCCACTAGCCCAATCATGGGGCACACGTGCCCCAGAGAGAGACGCTCTGCACATGCTGCCCATGGAAGAAGCACCCTTAGACAAAGTCGGGACCAAAGGGAGGACCCCACCCTCAGCCGGGCCTATGAACAGTTGGCCTATGTCAATGGGGAAGTGACAAAACCTCAGTGAGCAGCCCCATGGCCACGGTTTGAACTGACCAGGGTCCACCTCTTTTGGGTCGACCGAGACCACAACTCAAATCTCCAACTGTGAAATATATGCCAAGAGAGTGAACTACATCATTTTATCTCTTAATATATCACCTTTTAACTGTATAATATGGAGCTATGCATTTTAACTTGGCGTATGGGACAATGTGGAAATTTAACTCTCTTTTTTTTTAAGCTTACATTGTTTGACCTAGGTTTTCTGTTGCTTGTGGCTTATGTTATTACCCTGTTATATTGTTGTCTCATCTTCCCCTTTTTAAATTAGGCATCTAGGGAACTTTGATGGCAAAAAGTTAGGCACCTAGAGAATATAGGTGACTACAGGATGGGGGCAGCTGAAGTTTTGTGAATTGCAGTGGTACCACAGATGGGGTTAGGCGCCTAAATCTCTTATTGGATCCCGTCCTTCGTTATTAGCAGGGCAGGCCCCAATAGGAGACTGGGAGTTCCCTACAGACATCCAAACTGGGACCATCATTCCCTCTCAAAATCATGAAAACAATATCTACCTGGAGCCCTAATCCCATTGGAGGTCCCAGGAAATTAGGATCTCCATGCACATTCAGGGTCCACAGTTGTTTAAGGGCAGTGTCATGCCCTTCTCTCTAGCCTCTTTATGGCTGGAGATCTCTGTATATTAGTGATGACTGCAAACATCCTGCAGTTAAAAGCAGTACCTCCATTTTTATTAATAAAGGGAAAAGATTAGCAAATGACTTATCAGTCTGTTCAGTGGAACTGGTACTTTGTCTGATAAGTGAATGGCAATATTTATACTAATGACAATTCTCTTCTATTCTATGCTAGAGCATCTCAAAGCCTCTCAGCACTTATCAGGCAGTAATGGATGCAGAGGGATTACTTAATCCCCTGTAGGGCTGGTTTGGCTGACATGAGCAGGCCCAAGTTAAACAAGACATGCCTGGACAAATAATTGCTGAAATAACTAACTGTTCTGAATATGTTTGTAGTAAGTAAGGGAAGCAGAAATTAACTAAACTAACTATTGTGAGTATGTATATAGTAAACAATGTAGACAGAAACACCCTGAAGTGATAAACTTGCCTTATCCAAACTGCAAAACAATTGGTCTTTACTTGCAAAACCATAGAGGTCAGTAGTTAGGAAAGATGTAACTGTGTGGTGTGTGACATGAACTGGAATTGTGGTATCACACTGTACCTAAGCCACCTGTGTCTGGGCCTGGCGAGCATGGGAAAAGAACTGTTACATGCCTAATAAAGTAACCTGAGTGACAAGATAGAGTCAAACTGAGTGTTTTGGATAAGTGGACTGGACAAGTTCTCGGAGGGAATCCCAACACCACTCCCCATTAAAATGCAGCCACCTTTGAAAGAGAGTTCTCCTGCAGTCTTTTAAAACAGTGCTCAGTCACACTACACACAGCTATAAAACAGGAATATTGTACCCATCCTCTACTGCATGTGGGATTTAGGCTGGTAACATGTAACTACCTGAGTTGGAATTTAGGCAGGACACTGGGTTTGTGACCCTTTCTCTTACAAAAATGGTCATAGATTCCTTCTGATTCTCTAAGCACTCCCACATCCCACCTGACCATGACTCAGAGATCAGGCTATAAAATGGAGTTTGTTTTATGAGATGAGGTTTTCAATATCAACCTTAACAACATTAGGTATTGACTTGACATTTATACAGATTCTGACTCATGGGATGAGTTAACTGATTAAAAAAGAGGACAAGCAATCCACCAGAGAATGAGAAAAATGATTGATTGTGAAGCAGTAGTGGTTGATACTAATAAAGGGGAGATTATGGATTCATAGGAATATAGGTTTGGGATCTCATAGGAAGATATTAACTTGAAATAATTGCAAAAAACAGATAGAACCTCCTCCAATAATAGCACTGAATACTCTTTTTTATGATGATTTATGTATTAGACTAGTTTAATATTAAAAGGTCAGATGCACTTTTAGCCAGATGTGTAAAATGAAGACTCTCTTTTTCTCAGCTACCTCTTCAAACAAAGACAAGAGGGAAGGGTTCTCCAGTTTTCCAGTTTAGCTACAGATCTATGTATATTAAATGAGGTTCAGAAATCAGAAAGCCTCTTGCACACTCGCAAGTATCATCGACAAAGTCTGGCTGCTGAATGCCTCCCTTGAGTGAATGCAGACAATGAGTAAGGCTGCGAGTTTGTCACAGAGGTCATGGAAGTCACTGATTCTGTGACTTTCCGGGTCCTCCGTGACTTGTGCAGCAGTTGGTGTGGCTGGCCCAGGGCCACCTGAGCAGTTTGGGCAGCCCCTGGGCCAGCCGCACCAGCTGGCGCCATCTCAGCCCCCCCCCCCCCCCAGCAGCAGGAGTTTGGGGGTGGGAGGGGGCTGAGGGCTGGGGCATGGGATGGGATGAGGACTCTGGGTGGCACTTACTTTTGGGGGGGCTCTCCCTCCCTCAGCTCCTAGCTCCACATGCTGCCTCTGCCCATATGCACTGCCCCTACAGCTCCCATTGGCCATGGTTCTCAGCCAATGGGATCTGAAGAGCTGGTGTTTGGGGTGGGGTAAGTACACAGAGCTAGGAGCTGAGGGAGGGACATGTTGTCGCTTCCTGGGAGCTGTGAGGAGCCAGGTTGGGAGCCTATCAGCCTCGCAAATGTTTCCCCCCTACCCCGAGCACCAGCAGGAGGGCCCAGGCCAACCCCCCCCATCACTCACACGCCTCCACAGGCTTCTCCCCCCCCAGCACCCATGGTACCCCCATGCCACCCCCCATCACGATTTAGTTGATACGGTGTATATATACAAGTCATGGACCAGTCATGGGCCGTGAAGTTTTTGTACTGCCTGTGACCTGTCTATGACTTTTACTAAAAATACCCGTGACTAAAACATAGCCTTAACAATGATAAACAAATCCCCCATGGCATATTGTACAACACAGTCCATTACCATGGCCTGTCACACCCTCATGTTAGAGGCATTGGTTAGGCAGATGATGAGATGTGACTTTTGCTTTCCTTCTAAATTCTGTTTATTTTTTCATCACCTTGTCTTCTCATCCATCCACATCCTAGTTGCCTGTTTTGTCCACCTGTAGCATGCTGTCTGACACCTAGACTGTGAGCTCTCTGGGGCAGGCAATGACTTTTTTGTGTCTATAGCACTTATCTAGACTTGATTGGGATTCCTAGGTGCTGCCTTAATTCAAATAATAATCTTAAACAGAGAGAGGAAAGAGAAGTTTTTATCAAGACGGAAGTACATCAGCTGGTGTTAGAAATGCCAAGTGCACAATTGACAAGAACTTTTAGTTCCAAATATTTTTATAGTGTGAATTTGCCACACAAATTATTTTCAAGTGACTCTAAGGTTGTTGGTTTTTTTTATTGTCTTGTAGCAGTGTGCTTTGCGGGCAGCAGAACTTACATCTCTATCACATTCTGTGAAGTTATTTGATCCCTCTTCTACCATTACCTTTCTGGATAGAAATTGATCATCCTTCACTCTTTACTCATTTGTGTCTAGATTGTGCCTAACTCCTGTGCCAGTGTGCAATGGAGGGGAGGGGAACAAGGATTCCATCCCTGCTGTGCAGGAGTGGAGCAGAATGAGAGTCTTTGTGCTCAGGATGCGCAAGGGACTCTGCTGGGCTAGTGCTGCTGTCAGTGGCTGGCCTTTCCAAGAATGGGTGATAACGGAAATCATCCAATGGCCCCAATCTGCTCCAGACCGCAGAGTTCACTGTTACAGCTAGAGCTGGCTGAAACATTGTCGATGGAACAGGTTTCTGTTGGATAATGCCATTTCGTCAATTTCAATTACGTTTTCAATGGTAAAATTTTGAAACAATTCTAAAGCAAAATGTAGTGTTTTGTTTTGACTTTCTGGTTTTGTTTTTCCCCCAAATGTCTTGTTTTGATTTATATTATATTTCATATTTATTATTAAAATGAAAGCCCAGCATTATCAAAGGGTGCCTGTCTACATGGTACTTTACCTCACACCAGAGGGGGCTGAATTCTAGTGTACATTAGTGTGACACACTAACTGGCCGGCGTGGACCCTGCTGGCATGTACTAAAAGTTCCTTAGTGTGTGTTCATAGAATCATAGAACTTAAGATCAGAAGGGACCATTATGATCATCTAGTCTGACCTCCCGCAAGATGCAGGCCACAAAAGCTGACCCACCCACTCCTGAAATAATTGTCTCCCTTGACTCAGCTGTTGAAGTCCCCAAATCCTGATTTAAAGACTTCAAGTAGCAGATAATCCTCCAGCAAGCGACCCCTGCCCCATGCTGCAGAGGAAGGCGAAAAACCTCCAGGGCCACTGCCAATCTACCCTGGAGGAAAATTCCTTCCTGACCCCAAATATGGCGATCAGCTGAACCCCGAGCATGCGGGCAAGACTCTCCAGCCAGACACTCAGGAAAAAGACTTTCAATATCCCAACATTGACCCTCGGTACTAATTACCAGTGGTTGCACGTTATTGACCTATTGACTAAATCACGTTATCCTATCAAACCATTCCCTCCATAAACTTATCAAGCTTAATCTTAAAGCCAGAGAGGTCCTTCGCCCCCACTGTTTCCCTCGGTAGGCTGTTCCAGAATTTCACTCTCCTGATGGTTAGAAACCTTCGTCTAATTTCAAGCCTAAACTTCCCAACTGCCAATTTATATCCATTTGTTCTCGTGTCCACATTAGTACTGAGCTGAAATAATTCCTCTCCCTCCCTGGTATTTATCCCTCTGATATATTTAAAGAGAGCAATCATATCTCCTCTCAACCTTCTTTTGGTTAAGGAAAACAAACCGAGCTCCTCAAGTCTCCTTTCATACGACAGGCTTTCCATTCCTCGGATCATTCTAGTGGCCCTTCTTTGTACCCGTTCCAGTTTGAATTCATCCTTCTTAAACATGGGAGACCAAAACTGCACACAATACTCCAAATGAGGTCTCACCAACGCCTTGTATAACGGGACTAGCACCTCCTTATCTCTACTAGAAATACCTCGCCTAATGCATTCCAAGACCGCATTAGCTTTTTTAACAGCCACATCACATTGCCGACTTATAGTCATCCTGCGATCAACTAGGACTCCGAGGTCCTTCTCCTCTTCCGTTACTTCCAACTGGTGTGTCCCCAGCTTATAACTAAAATTCCTGTTAGTCATCCCTAAATGCATAACCTTACACTTCTCACTATTGAATTTCATCCTATTACTAATACTCCAGTTTACAAGGTCATCCAAATCTCCCTGGAGGATATCCCGATCCTTCTCCAAATTGGCAATACCTCCCAACTTCGTGTCATCCGCAAAATTTATCAGCCCACTCCTACTTTTGGTTCCAAGGTCAGTGATAAATAGATTGAACAAGATCGGACCCAAAACCGAACCTTGAGGAACTCCACTGGTAACCTCCCTCCAACCCGACAGATCACCTTTCAATACGACCTGCTGCAGTCTCCCCTTTAACCAGTTCCTTATCCACCTCTGGATTTTCATTTCGATCCCCATCTTTTCCAATTTAACCAGTAATTCTTCATGCGGTACCGTATCAAACGCCTTACTGAAATCAAGATATATTAGATCCACCGCATTTCCCTTGTCTAAAAAATCTGTTACTTTCTCAAAGAAGGAGATCCGGTTGGTTTGGCACGATCTACCTTTCGTAAAACCATGTTGTATTTTGTCCCAATTGCCATTGACCTCAAGGTCTGTAACTACTCTCTCCTTTAATATTTTTTCCATGACTTTACATACTACAGATGTTAAACTAACAGGCCTGTAGTTACCCGGGTCACTTTTTTTCCCCTTCTTGAAAATA